>NC_050583.1:1082500-1132500 GCF_013368585.1 Megalops cyprinoides | reverse complement strand
GCTTTTCAGAAGTGATATCAAACTCCTGAGTAAGCTTAAACTTATGCATCCTTAACGTCCTGCATAGTATCCTAAAGGTGATCTGAAGACCAAGTGTCACATTGTTACACCAAAGCTCTTACACACTGGCACACATTTCCTAACTTATTTTTGTATTTATTTTAAAAATGTTCTGTAATAAATCTCTGTGTATCCTCACTCTTGCATGGGTGCCTGTGTTTTCTTTCAAAGGACAGGAAATGTGTGATGAATTTTTATAACCTGTTGAATGCTGCAAACATAAAACACAAGTCATCTTACTTGCTTTGACTCATTTTTCACAGGAGTCTCAGTACACAAAACTCAGAGCAAACTGACAAGCAAAATTCTCACCTTACACAAAATGCCATGCTTACATACAAAGTACAAAACACGAAATCATGCAGAATTCTCAGAATACAGCCACCTCGTATTGGTACAGTGTTCAAATCCGTATTACGAAACGTGCAGATCACTGTATCACATCAGCACGTGTTTGCAATCATGTCTTGTTTCCTCCAACAGCATTGCCCAGGTGAGTAGCACTACAACATAATTGGTTATCACTTCACCATTGCATAAGAGGCAGTCAGAAAACCTGTGTGGCAATGTCTGACAGCATGGAGTAGGTCAGTACAGTTGGTATTGAAGAGCAGGGTCATGGACAGGGTTATGGCTGAAGCTGAGGTCATGGTCGAGGTAAAGGTTGTGGAGTACATAGCATTTTTGCCTGGTACAATATACAGGATTTTGATGCAAAAGTCCAACTCTCTACATTATATGATTTTTTCAATAAGTAAAATGCAGAATACTACAGGGAACACTTAATACACATAACGGCTTACTGCAGTGTATATCACAAACATTGAAACCTGTGAAAATGGACTGAAAGCAATAGTAAAATTAACCTCTATGTGTGGTGTTTGCCTCCATACCGACAGGGGGCGCCGCTGAGGCGGAATGGTCAAGCGCAGCGCTGCGTCTTGCTCGGTGGTGTATCTGTACCTTTGTTTTGGATACGGGCAGGAAGAATGGAGGAAGCAGGAGTCCGAAGCGGCGTGTCAGCTCGGACCGAGAGGAAAGCGCAAGAAAAGGCGAAGATCTTGCAGCGGGAGAGGCAGAGGAAGACCTTTAAGCTGGTGAGGACAGCGGTCGTTTCGGTCCCGCTTGGTTATTCCCATATGTAGGTGGCGGTGGATCAACAGCGCTGATACGGAGAATCGGACACCGGTCAGGTCGCTGTCCAGCTGCCGCGGCCATCTAGCGAGCTGTACATTTTCAAAACGGTTGTCCAATAATCTAAAACTCCCTTTTCAAAATTACATCGGGCTGGCCAGCCACCATTAATTCTGTGACTCCCCTCTACAAACTGTGCTTTCCATGTGCATAGCTAGCTGATCAGCCGCGGTTATAAACACTTAGCGAGCTAGCTACTCCCTGAATGTTTCGGTAACTGTGTAGTTGACAATTTGTCACGTCAGCTTGTTAGAGAAATTGGGTAGTTAGCTACCTAGGCTACTGAATTTCAGAAGGTGTTCGTGTGGTGAGTGGTCAAGGCTCGAAACGGCGACCAAAGCCGGGTACTTCTGTTCTAGCTGCCTACCGATTTACAGGTCCAAGAGGAATTAGTTATTTAGGTCCTTTGCGTTGGTCCTTAGTCCTGAAAAAGTTTCCGACTCTTCCTGAAAGTCGGTGTGGCAATACTGGATTCAGCGGCGCTGCAGACACCGCATGTGCATAACCCTGACCCCCTCCGCGCTGTGAAGCGCGTACCGTGACCCTGTCCACCCCGGAGTTCATGGTTAGCGGCAGGGGGTGCTGGACGTGCGAAATGCCGCTGATGTTGGAGGGTGAGTGAGACGCGGCGCATCTTCTCTCCAGGTGTCGCAGATCCTGAAGAAGTCGGAGTGCGATCGCACGGCGGAGGAAGCGGCGGTGCTGCAGCTGCACCGGGACACCGTGACGGAGCTCCGCCGACGCCAGCACCGCAGGAACGGCCTCAAGAGGAAGCAGGAGGAGGTAAGCGATGCGGCGATCCTCCACAACACAGCGCAGTACAGCACAATACAGCACAGCACAATACTATACAGCACAACCCAGTTACCAAAATGAAAAATCTAATACGCCAAAAACCCGAATAATATTAGGTAGAGCAGCCAAGTATTTAAGTAATATTGACAGCAAAGATAATTTCTTTTGTGTTTCAGTATCCTAAAACAGTTTTGTAACACAGTTGAAACTGCAAAATGTGAAACTAGTCTTTCACTGTCTTGACTGAATGAAGGATTATGGCAGTGTATCACAGGGTAGTGAGGTGCCTGTGTCAGAGTTCTGGGAAGGCACATTAGACAGAAACGTAAGACCGATTAGACAGAATATTGTGCTTATTATGGGAAATTAAAATCATGCTAAGCCGTGTCAGCATGGCGTCAGTGCAGTGATTTCGTCACAGTGTCCTGTCTTTGGTGACCCCTTTCTGTCTCTGTCTGAAGGTGTTTGACAGCGCGGAGGAGCTGCAGTGCAAAGTGAAGGAGCTGGCGGCTGCTGTCCGGCAGGCCAGGCACCTGGTGGTGTACACCGGAGCTGGGATCAGCACGGTAACGCCGAGCGCCCTCACTCACGGTGTCTCTCTGCAGTGTGTGTGTGAGAGTGTGTGTGTGTGTGTGTGTGTGTGTGTGCCTGGTGGTGTACACCGGAGCTGGGATCAGCACGGTAACGCTGAGGGTGTGAGTGTGTGTGTGTGCCTGGTGGTGTACACCGGAGCTGGGATCAGCACGGTAACGCCGAGCGCCCTCGCTCACGGTGTCCCTCTGCAGTGTGTGTGTGTGAGTGTGTGTGTGCCTGGTGGTGTACACCGGAGCTGGGATCAGCACGGTAACGCCGAGCGCCCTCACTCACGGTGTCCCTCTGGAGTGGGTGTGTGTGTGCCTGGTGGTGTACACCGGAGCTGGGATCAGCACGGTAACGCCGAGCGCCCTCACTCACGGTGTCTCTCTGCAGTGTGTGTGTGTGTGTGTGTGTGAGAGCATGTGTGTGAACGTATGTGAATGTGTGTGTGTGTGTGTGTGTGTGTGTGTGTGAGCGTGTGTGTGTGTGTGTGTTTTTGTGTGTGTGTGTGTGAGAGCATGTGTGTGAACATGTGTGAATGTGTGTGTGCGTGTGTGTGTGTGTGTGTGAGCGTGTGTGAGTGTGTGTGTGTGAGAGCATGTGTGTGAACATGTGTGAATGTGTGTGTGTGTGTGTGAGAGCGTGTGTGTGTGTGTGAATGTGTGTGTGTGTGTGTGTGTGTGTGTGTGTGTGTGAGCGTGTGTGTGTGTGTGAATGTGTGTGTGTGTGTGTGTGTGTGTGTGGCAGTGAATCCAAAACTCCCTCTGGTGGATGTTAATGCTGCAGCAGTTTTGAGCTGTGAGATTTGTTTGTGTAAATCCTGGTTTGCGGTGAGGGGTGTTGGGGGAGTGGAAGGCCTGTGAGCTGGGCCCGTTTGCAGTGGGATGGGGAGCCTTGCCGGGGAGACAGGCTGACGTTTCCTGCTTTGTGTGGCAGGCGGCCTCCATCCCTGACTACAGAGGCCCCCAGGGGGTGTGGACGCAGCTGCAGAGGGGCCGGGTGGTCAGGTGAGCGGGTTTCTACAGCACGTGGGTGGGCTGATACAGTGGGTGCAGTGGGTGGAGGGAGAGGTGAATCTGTGTGCTGTAACATGAGCCTCCCGTGTCTGCAGCACGTCGGACCTCAGTGAGGCAGAGCCCACGCTGACACACATGTGCATCAAGATGCTGCACAAGGAGAAGCTGGTGAGCAGGGCTGAGGGAGGGGGGACGGGGGGGGCTGAGGGAGGGGGGACGGGGGGTGAGGGAGGGGGGACACGGGGGCTGAGGGAGGGGGGACGGGGGGTGAGGGAGGGGAGACACGGGGGCTGAGGGAGGGGGGTGAGTTTGGTGAGCGCGCTGTGGAGGGGTGAGTGAGTGGGGGTGAGTTTGGAGGTGAGTTCTGTCAGTGTGGAAGCAGGGAGGAATGAGTGAGTGGAAAATGCACAGTGATGATGATGAGCGTGATATGGTGAGTAGTAATGTGTAGTAGGGAATTAATTCAGTATGAAATCCTGTATTTGGATCTTTTTCAAAAATTTTGTGCATGTGTGTCTGTGGGTGCGCACCTGTGTGTGTGTCTGTGTGTGTGTGTGTGTGTGTGTGTGTGTGTCTGTGTGTGTGTGTCTGTGTGTGTCTGTCTGTGTGTGTGTGTGTGTGTGTGTGTGTGTCTGTGTGTGTGTGTGTGCAGGTACAGCACGTTGTGTCTCAGAATTGTGACGGACTCCACCTGCGCAGCGGCCTACCCAGACACGCCCTGTCTGAACTGCACGGGAACATGTTCATCGAGGTGAGTCACCTGTGCGCGTGCCTGTGTGTGTGTGTGTGTGTGTGTGTGTGTGTGTGTGTGTGTGTATGCGTGCATGATCAGAAATGTGCATGCAAGTGTGTGAATACTGTGCTCAAGGGTGACCTGCACCATGTGTGTGAGTGTGCCGATGCCTGCTTCAGACTGCAGGCTGCTCTCTCTCTGAGGTGTGCTCAGCTGTGCTCAGCTGTGCTCAGGTGTGCTCAGCTGTGCTGCGTTGCCGTGCTGCAGGTGTGCACCTCCTGCTCGCCGGCACGGGAGTTCGTGCGGCTGTTCGACGTGACGGAGCGGACCGCGCTGCACCGGCACGGGACGGGGCGTCACTGCCCCCGCTGCGGGGTGGAGCTGCGGGACACCATCGTGCATTTCGGCGAGCGCGGGACCCTGGAGCAGCCCCTCAACTGGAGCGGGGCGTCAGAGGCGGCCGAGAGGGCCGACATCATCCTCTGCCTGGGCTCCAGTCTGAAGGTGGGCGGGGCTTATTTCTCCCCTGTTCCCTGAGCACTGGGAGGGTTTGGAATCACACTGTCCACGGGCCTCCCCCCTGTTTGTGGGTAATTCCCAATCTGGCCACCTAATCCTCCTTCAGTTTAACTGTCTCAGTAATTCCCTCCCTCTCCGCTTCAGCTGATGTGTGGTGAGCCCCCACCCCCCAGTACTCACTATACAGCGCATTGAGAACCATGAAAGATGATATGTAAATGTAACCCATAATAATAATGACCCTCATCAGCATGACGGCTGACTGGACTCCTGTCCAGCGGTGTGTGGGTGTGATCACACTGACTGTGTTGATGCCTTGATATGCAGATCAAAGCAGATTAACAGATTAATGCCGGTCAGTTACTGTGCCAGAATTTACGGGAGGGTGGGGGGGAATAAGGCGTACTCCACATTGCAAAATAAAAGGAATATTGATATAAGTATGATTTATTTAGGGTCAAATGCGGATTATGTTGCACAAGACCGAGCAACACAATTTCAGCAATTTCATCCCAACTCCCCCACCCCCCCCGTTTAATATCCAGGAACCCCCTCCATCTGAGCATTTCTGGGTCCAGCGTCAGGCCTGCTGGACTCGGCTGCTTACACAGCCAGGGGTCTGGGTCCACCTGTGACAGAGAGTAAGGTTAACTCTTTGTGCTCTGACAGAACTGCGGTCCCCTTTGGGGGCCCGGATGGCCCTCCTTTCACTAATAAACTCTGTAAACAGCTCCCGGCTCCCTCAGGTCTGAGCTGCGCGTTTCCTGCCTCCTGTTTATCACACTGTAAAGATGATGTCACTGCGCGGGGCGAGTGTGAGTGTGTGTGCGTGTGTGCGTGCGAGTGTGCGTGCGTGCGTGTGCTTGAGTGAGAGTGTGTTTGTGCGTGCGAGTGTGCGTGCGTGTGTGCGTGCGTGTGAGTGTGCGCTTGAGTGTGTGTGAGCTGTGCCGTCCCGGTTGAAGTGCTCACGCTACTGTTTCGCCTCCCGCAGGTTCTGAAGAAGTACGCCTGTCTGTGGTGCATGAACCGACCAGCCAACAGGAGGCCAAAGCTCTACATCGTCAACTTACAGGTGCGGCTGGGACCCAGGGATCTTACTGACAGTGCAGCTCTACCACTGTCTGCACATGGCTGTGCTGTGCTGTGCTACACTGTGTTGTACTGCGCTGTGCTACAATGCGCTGTACAACTGGCCACTGGGAGCTGTTGGGGGTTCAGTGTCTTGCTCAAGGACACTTCGACACTCTGCCAGGATGAGCCAGATTCGAACCAGGGACCTTCCAATCCCCAGTCGACTGCTCTATCGTGCGTCCTCCCCCGTGCGACAGTGGCTCAGGAGCCCCCTGTACTGCTCTGTGCTACAATGCGCTGTGCTGTGCTGCGCTGCGCTGTGCTGTGTTGCGCTCTACTGAATACTCCTCATACAGACATACCCTCATGGCATGAGATACACTGGGTTACCACGGGTCGTATAAATATAAATATAAATATATAAACATGTTTTGATGTTAAATATATTCTGAATATAAAGGAAAAAGCATAGGTTAAATATTACGTTGTTTTTCCTGTTAATGTCCAACATTCGTTGTGTTGGTTGCCTGGTTACCTAGCAGTCGGTTTTCATGTGTTTTTTCCCGCAGCGCAGCCGACTCAAACCTTTCAGTTCCAAAATCCATCAGCTACTATTAGATAGATAGAATCTTAAGAGGAACATTTTGTTTTTATGTCTGTTGAAAATCACTTGAACATACTTCTCTGCACCAAATTTGTCTTAAATACACCATAGAACTCTGTATCTGATTGATTGGGAAATGATGGAAAAAACAGGGAATTTTGAGTGAGTCAGAGTGTGAGAACCCTGATTAAAGCTCTGTGTGATACAAAGGGACTCAAAGGGATCAGGGTCATATCGAGACAGATAGTGTGCACTGTTATGGTTATGTTATGGACTGTTGTGGACAAGAAGACACTTTCTGTTTCACACAGTTGCCTTTCTTATTGGTGGAGATGAGTAATTCCATAGCTGTTAATGTTTTTATTAATGTTATTGTTATTTTTAATGTCATTTACTAGACATTCTCTGCAGGAAGACTTTTAAGGGACCTCAGGTAATATATATTTCAAACATTTTTGAAATATATATTTGTATGCTTTTGAATACATCGAGAACATTTCATGAGTTAAGAAACATTTTGGATTATTTGCCAGTAAATTAAAGAGGGTTCAGGTTAAAGACAGTACAGTGAATGTCTTAAATTTAAAACGAATGTTTAATTTAAGCGTGTTTGTTGGGTCTGTCACAGTGGACGCCGAAAGATGACCTCGCGACCCTGAAGATCCACGGGAAGTGTGATGATGTCATGCGCCATCTGATGGAGGAGCTGGACATTCCCATCCCAGCGTACGACAAGTAAGTGCCTGATCTCACCTCCAGAAACCGAATGCCATCCCAACCCTGTAATTCCATCCCCTTCCTCTCTTTAATCTGCTGGCACTGATACAGCCACCTATTGCATGTCAGCAGTATGGTAGCTTGTTGAGATCATCTTAAAATAGTATTTAGGGGTAATATCAAAGCCCTGTTATTATATTTTGCTACAAGATATCAAACTGCCCAAAATATTATTTTATTTATGGTCTTAACATGCCACTGTACAACGATATCTTATGGCCTTATGTCATATCTTATGTCTTGTACCAGAACAGAAGACCCTATTTTCAGCTTGGCCACACCGCTGAGGCCAGACGAAGAATCAAGTCACACTCGTAAAGTGATAGTGCCACCTACGGACGAGGAGGAGTGCACAGCAGGCTCTAAGGGGATGGCTGGAGGGACTGTGGTTCAGGGGGGCTGGTTTGGTCGTGGCTACTCCAAGGGGAGGAAGAAAAAGAAGTCAGCAACTTAAGACCACCAGCTGGACAACAGCGGAAAATGCAACCGAAAAAAAATTCAGCCAGATCTATAGTATTTTTGGTGCCAATTTCTCTTTCTGGAAAAAACTCCTCTTAGAGTTTAACAGTGTGGAGCACTGATTTCATGCTCCTGTTTGTTGAACTATTTGATTGTATGCACCTTATTTTGTCCTCAGGTATTGAGTCAAAGCAATACTTCAGTTTGAGAGGAACAAGTGTGAACTCTTTATGGTGTCAAGCATTAGGATAGTGAAATGGAAATGCTAACAGTGTCATGTTTACATAATGTTGTTTATGAACAGTGGACATGTAATTCCAAGGGTTTTAGACGTTTAGTCTGAAAAAAACCTTTAAAAAGAAATATGTATGTCAAAGAGCCATTTGGTCTTATTCATAAAGGGTTACATTGTGCTTTTTTCTAAAAGGAGAAACCAGGTAAAGAACGAAAAAAAAATGAAGTTGAGCCTCTGCGTCTCGCAGCTGTGATGTCATATTTTCAGTCTGAAAAGGGGAGTTGATTTAAAGATGACTGTGTTGCAGTCCTTGTGATGTATTAAATGTTTAAAGCGTCGGTGTGGAAATGGAGCTGTTGCTGCCACTGTGGCAGGTAGCTCCTGCAGTCACTCATATCTCAGGGGAACAGGCCAGCCGGCTGCCAGCCCTGGCACCTCTCTCACTTGAAGCCATACAGTCTGTATTCACACAGGACCCTTGCTTATATGCTTTGACAGGAGCAGAAGTATTTTGCAGCCATTTGTAGTGTGTTGCTATTTGTATGGCTTTTGCAGAACCTTCAGTATTTATAATTCTGATCGTTCAGATGACTCTGAGACACTGTGAGAAGCACAATGACTCTCTCCGGCCCTGCCAATCCCCATATTCATTGTGCAGACAAAACACAATAAAACTATCCTTAAACGTGGTCTTTGAGTGAGTTCATTTTATCGCATCGGGCTAATTTACACTGGACTATAGCGGCAATGGATTTGTATTGGTTCTACTTATCTGTAATGTACATATTTACAGTTTTTATCATGTAGACATTGGTAGACATCATTTAGCTCATATACATCCCTTGCAACCGTTTTAACACCTATGACCAACACGTTTTGAGGGGCGTGTGAGTAAATAAGAACGTTTGTAGAACGCAGCAAAACAAGACCGGAACTTTCAAAGCAGCTTTGAATCACCTGATCGTACAGCGGGATGGTCACGTGATGTTGGAACTAACACTGCTCTTATGTAACAATATGGTGGCGACCTGAGAGGCTTCATCGTACGATCGCCCGCCGTGGCGTCACTTCCGGGGCTGCGGAGGCGTTGCCCCATGGCGTTCCAGCGTCAGTTTCTTGCGGAATCCGGCAACCGGCGCAGGGGACATCGCTAGACACATCTGTCACGGCATTTTAACAGCTTATTCCCAAGGCCAGTCGCGTATTTTATATCATATTGTTTTTAATTGATATTTTAGCTTTAGATCGTTCACATTTAGGTACAACGAGTCCGTTGTTAAACGTCTGAAAATGATCAAGAACGGTCATCACGCATCAAGCGAAGCGGGGCGAGAAGACGGAGCTGCGGCGAGCACCGCAGCCTGCAGTCCGGAGAAGAGGAAGCGCATCGTACGGGTGTGGTGTGATGGATGGTGAGTTCACTTCGGAGTGCTGATCGCTCTGTTTCAAAAAGTTGTTTAACTCGCCAGATAGCTGTCCAGTTCTGAAGCGGTGTAAATCAGCCAGCTAACCGACTAGATCGGCCAACCCAGGAGAGGTGATCGCTAACACCGTAAAATATTTGGCTGGTGAGAAGCGTAAGCCCTAACTGAGAATCTTTACATGTGACAGCTGACTTTGCGTTCAGCTAACTCGTTTGCGATAGTTGACAAATGCAAGCTAGCTGTACGGACGTGTTTGCTCCGTGGTTATTTGCTCCTGCCGGGCCGGCAGCTGGATCGGCCGCGATCATGGACGGAACGGTGGAGCTCCGCTGCCATCTGACTGGTATGCAGCTCTGCTGTTAGTTATCTGATCTGCAGCTAACCTCCGGGGACACATCCGAGCTGAAGCTGTTACCTTAGCTGTTAGCTACCTGCCTCTTTCACAGTATTTCACACGCTAGATTGCTAGCCAGTTTTGTTAATAAATGTAACATGCAACCGTAGTGTGTAGTGTAACCAAGGTCAATTTAACCTTCAGGGATGATAAAACTTAACCGGCTATTATCTACAGACCAAACACTTACATCTTAAATTGAAAGATCTCATTAACGTTGCAGCAGTTTAGCTAGTTAGTTTGGCGGATTATGATCTTATTACCAGTTACCAGTAAAGAAACAAATACGGTGATTAACGTTTGGTTATGTTATAATAGCAAGCGAGTCTTGATACAAGCAACATATGCAGTTAGTCCTGGCAGTTTGAATTGAATACGAACATAGGGACCATCCAGTTTATACTGTGTGAAAAGTACCTGAATTATACGTGCCGCATGGAAGATGTGTTCACTTTAGACCCAGTCCGAAGTGTCTCTTCTGTCTTTTAATTACCTGTTTAATTTTTCTTAACGGCTTGACATGCTACCGCTACCTGCCCCTGGTTTGGAAGACGTGTTTGCCCGGACACATGAGTGTTATTTGTCCCAGGCCTGCACTGTATCACACACACACCTTCCCGCAGTTCAGGTGATCTGAGCAGATCCAGTGATCAGGAATCCAGGTGGAGACGATCCCCGATCGCTGCTTCACTCATCACGCTGGATGTTAGTGCTTCCGTTGTAAACATGTTAGTATCTTTGGGTAAGTGAGAGATGTGCCCTCAAACGCAAGATTAATTACAGCTGGAAATTGCGTTAAACCAGAGATAATTTAAAAATAGTTCTTTTAGTTATTACCGGCTCTTTCAGTCTGTTTTTCTACTTTTAAGTCACCGGACTAACTAGCCTTGTTAAACTTGTTATTCGTAATGTCGTCTCTACCCACCAAACACACACACACACACACACACACACACGAAACTATGTGAATTTGTTTTTTTTCCCTGGAATGTAGTTTCACTGGACAGGGTTTTAGTTGTCATTGACAGAGATGTATACCTAAAACGTGGCAGCAGCCTGGAGGAGCTGCAGATGCCGTGGCATGCCAGTGGCACGTGGGTGCGCGTCTGTCTCGGGCCGCAGCCCGGGGAGCAGCGCGCGCAGTGTAGACAGACCCCCCCCCCACCCCCCCACATTGTTCCGCAGTGGTTTATGCGCGAAGAGTTCCTGATGTCTGATCGAGGATTCACAAAACCACGAAAAAATGGAACCCTACTGTAAACGTATACATGGTTTTTCACCTAGTTCCCATGGGGGGTGTGAGCTGCGGGCTCCGTGGGGCTTTCCGTCTGAAATGCTCTGAATTGATGTGTATGAAGGCCAGGATTACGGTGGCTTTATCTTGGAGAATTCCAGCCATTTCACCCCGGCCCTAATGCGATTGGCTGGAATGTTGGAGAATGATTCGGATGCCAGAATATAAAACGGTGGAGTGAGCTCCACAGAGGAACAATATGAGCTGGGAGCAGTGTACGCAGAGCGGGCACGGTCGGACCGCACACCCCCACCTGTGCATTCCTCACATTCACCCCTTTCACTGGCCGCTCTCTGCTCGCACGCACAGCCTCTCGCACGTCTGCACGGCCGGTGCCCTCGTGCGCGCGGGCCGGCACCGAGGTTCGCTGGGGTCACCTGCTCCTCTTTGTGCGGTGTGTTTGTGTGTGTGTGCGCAATGGGGGGAAAGACGGGGCTCTGAAGACCCCCCCGAACCTTCCCCGCAGGCGCTGAAGCCCCGTCCCAGCCTCACTCCAGCCCGAGAGGGCGGAAGGATTCGGGTAAAAATAGGCTTGCGCTACAGAAGGAAGTAGGAGATGTAGAGGGTCAAAGGTCGCCTCTTATCTTGTCAACAGCAGCACGTGAGCGTCAGCACAGCGGTTCTGAAGTCCAGCTCCACGCGGTGCTGACAGGACACAGGCCGGAGAATGGGAACTGGGTGAAAGGTTTTTGCATGTTTTTCCGTTCCCTGGCTGGAGTTTGGGGCCTCTGCCTGCCCTCTGACATGTGGCTGTGTTGACAGAGGCCTCAGAACAACAGGCAGTGTGGAACAGTGGGTAAGGAAACATGCTTGCAGCCAGCAGGCTGACGGTTCAATGCCCAGGTTTAACACTGCTTTCGTGCTTTTGAGAAAGGCACTCAAACCGTGCTTCAGTAAATATCCAGCCGTCTAAACGGATGCTGTGTGAAATATGAGCCTTATATGTCAGTTAGTGGAGGTAGGAAAGTAGATGGCACCCGTGTCTGGGATGGGTGTTTGTCAGCTCTGGGAGTGGGGCTCCGAGCCTGGCCACCTTCGCTGGGAATGACCTGCAGTTACCCTGCATGGATTAGCGGAGGGAGACGGCCATCTGGAACTGACACTGCGTCACCGCGGTGCTCGGTGACACACAACAGGGTATTACACACGGCCACCCTACACCCTCGGGTGGCAGCACACCGCTGCTGCTTTTTCTGTAGACACATACACTGTATAGATAAATATAGCCTGTATGTATCTGAGTGTAGATATGGGAGGATGAGTGGCATGTCCAGCTCAGCTCCCATGCGCTAATCCCGCTGGGAGATTTAAGGAGCTACACTCCTTTACCGTCCACCTTCAGCCGCCATCCTCCTGTGCTGGACATCCTCTTTCTCTGCGTATCTGCCAGGCAGAACTCCCCTTCCCTCCCTCCCCCTCCCTCCCCCTCCTTCCCCCTCCCTCCCCTTCCCTCCCTCCCCCTCCCTCCCCCTCCCTCCCCCTCCTTCCCCCTCCCTCCCCTTCCCTCCCCCTGCTGATTACTTACGACCAAATCCACATAGCCTAAACAATATAAGTCGATCTGATAAAAAACTATGGTATAATACAACAGAATCCTGTATGAAGTGTTTTTCCTGGGATGGTAAAGGTCATACGCAGCACTGTGAGCTGCAGGGGGAGACTGAAGCGTCGGCCCTTTTCTGGACAGCTGACACGTCTGCTCATATTCATATTTGATAAAAAACACTTTTGGAAAAATGTGTAATATTTCAGAACATTTAACTAAATAATTGCAATGAAGAACAAGTAATTTGACACATTAAGAGGCAGACGGCAGTACACGCACATTTCCATGGTTGAGGAGGTGTATTCGAACAGTCCTTTAAAAATATCGCTGTGTGGTCAGTGTGAACACTGGGGGGGTTGGTGACGTGATGGTCAGTCAGGCTCTGCTGCAGGCGGTGTATTGGTGGCGTGTCTGCGGTGTATCAGCTGTGTATCAGCTGTGTGTCTGTGGCGTGTCTGTGGCGTGTCGGCGGCGTGTCGGCGGCGTGTCGGCAACGTGTCTGCGGCGTGTCTGCGGCGTGTCGGTGGTGTATCGGCGGTGTATCGGCGGTGTGTCGGCGGTGTGTCGGCAGTGTGTCTGCGGCGTATCTGCAGTCTGGCAGCGCTGTGTTGCAGAGGTGTCAGCTGCTCGCTGCTTTCATTAATAATTCACTCCTGCCCCGGTCAGAGCGCTGCCGTCCTGATGGGACACACCTGCCCCGGGACGTGCCGTCTGCGCTGCCTGCTTTCCGCCGCAGTTGTGAAACGGCCGTACCGTAAGTCACGGGGCGCTGCAGTTCGTGTGGGGTAACGCAGATCATGAGGTCTGATAAAGTTTAGCTTGCGGTTGTACTGCAGTGTCTGTACGGATGAAAGAACAGCACACCAAGCTCTGAAAGCTGCGTCACGCAGTGTCAGGGTGTGCTGTGAGCTGCGTTATGCAGTGTCAGGGTGTGCTGTGAGCTGCGTTATGCAGTGTCAGGGTGTCTCCGCCACGCCCTTGAGCCTGATTGCTGTATGAGCACACAGAGTGCATTGTGCCCGAGGCTCCGATACTGAGGAAATTGAAAGGAGTGAAAAATGAGTCATGTCTGTTGGCACTGCGTCAGGCACTGCGAAACATCTCTGTAGCTGCTCCTCAATCAGTCAATCAATCGACCAATTGATCAATCAGCATTTACCACAGGAAGTGATGTCACCTGTTCTGTAAGGCCTTTGTGTGTGAGCTGTATAATGTGGCTGAGGTTCAGGTGAGGTCGCGGGACTCAGGTAAGTCGACACCTGCGTGTGTGTGCTGTGTATGTGTGCGCCATGTGTGTGTGCGCCATGTGTGTGTGCGCCATGTGTGTGTGTGCGTGCTGTGTGTGTGTGTGCATGCTGTGTGTGTGTGTGTGTGTGTGTGTGTGTGTGTGTGTGTCTGTGTGTGTGTGCATGCTGTGTGTGTGTGCGCGCTGTGTGTCTGGCCGGTCGGTGACCAAGACCACACCCCCCACCCCTCCTTAAGGGGGGGCTATAAATATACTCCCCTGAGAACATGCTGTCCAGCATGCACACTGCCAGGGCCAGCAGCAGAAAAACACACAACAGATCGCCCCCCCCCCCCAGAATCTGTGCGGGCTGAGGGCGGGGGACGGACTCTGTCTCAGGCGCACGCACTCATGCAGCCCCCCTCTCCCGTCTCACCGATGCCTCAGCGGTGACCAGACTGGGCCCGTTACGGAGCCCGGAGCTGCGGTGTTATTCAGCAGTGAGGTTTCGGGGATTATGCGTGGCTGTGTCTCTGCTAATCTAATTACACTGAATGAAGCAAGAGTGAGTGTGCAGGGTCTGTGTGGAGCGCTGAGGGCAGAAGCTCTCTCCACCGCCAAACAGCGCCGACCGCACATGACCTTCACTCAGAGATAATGCCTCCTCAAACTTAGCCAAGTCATTTCCTTCTGATATTAAAACTGCAGCCTGTCAGTGGGAACAGCCGCATGGGAGGAACCCAGTTAAACATCCTGTGCTTTGAGAGACCTGCGATATCTGACCCAGCGCCACACAGAGATAATGTGGGTTAGACTGTGATGTGGCCCCACATCCTGTCTGTGCTGTGTGCTGGAGAGAGGAATAGGCTGTCCGTACGACAGCATTCAGGCGGTCAGGAGGACGCGCTGCAGGGATCTCGCCACCAGGGGGAGTGCGCTCCCCCGTAGCCCACACGCACATCTGAAGGAGGGGCCGGTGCAGGGACGGCTTTTTACTGCAACCTCTGCGCTTCTTAATTCGGTCACTCACCCCATGTGCCATTTTCTGATCAGGTGGTAACACTGCATTGCGCAGATGCTCTGTGAAGTGTGTGTGGAAGGAACCCAGTGAGAATGGGCAATCGGCTGGTACACAAGCAGTGAACACTCTCGCCCCATGCTGGGCGGGATGAATGCGGGCGTGGCTGCAGACAGGGCACAGCGTGGTGAGTGCCAGAAGCCTGCTGGGAGGTGAACGGAAGGAGCGATGTGGCAGAGTTTCTGATCATTTTGTGAAATGAAGAGGAATTCAAAGAGTAGCTGTTAGAGCTTTATGGCTACAGCAGCACAGGTCACAGTGTTTAAGGGAAGCTGCTTAGGGCTGAGCACTGAAAATCCCACCTCTGCCACCAAACAACCTGAGGCCTGCATAGTGCATGTCTCTGTGCAACTTTGGCTGTTCTCTGTCTGTTATTGTTGTTCATGTTACTGTGTGTTATGGGTATTTCATGTGTTATGCCATGTTTGAGCATCTGCCAAATAAATATGATAATATACTAACAACTGTGCTGAAGAGCACAGGCTAATGGAAGGACTTACTCTGTCTCAGTGGCTCGGTTAGAGGGTGAAAGATACAAAGGGAAGTGAAAACCGCACACACACACGCACGCACGCAAGCACACACGCACGCAAGCACACACGCACACGCACACACACACGCACGCACGCAAGCACACACACACGCGCGCACACACACGCACGCGCACGCACACGCACACACGCACGCACACACACACGCACACGCACATGCGCGCACACGCACACACACGCACATGCACACACACACACACACACGCACGCAAGCACACACACACACGCACACGCGCACACGCACGCACGCAAGCACACACGCACACGCGCACACGCACGCACGCAAGCACACACACACACGCACACGCGCACACGCACGCACGCAAGCACACACGCACACACACGCGCACACGCACGCACGCAAGCACACACACACGCGCGCACACACACACACGCACGCACGCACGCACACACGCGCACGCACGCACACACACACATGCACACACGCACATGCGCGCACACGCACACACACGCACATGCACACACACACACACGCACGCACGCACACACACGCACACACACACACGCACACGCACGCACGCAAGCACACACACAAGCACACACACACGCACGCACGCACGCAAGCACACACACACGCACGCACACGTGTTATCAGACTTCTGTCAGGCATCCTGTTGAACTCAGGCAGGTAACTGAATCCCAGGTGTCAGCTGCAGCGAAGTGCTCTTTCTCCCCTCTCACCCCCCCCTCCCCTCCTCACCTGAGATGTGATCTGAGGTCACGCCTCTGTAGGATCTGAGGTCACGCCTCTAAAGTCAGCTTCAGCTCCAGCATTTCGCACAGGGATCTGCAGGAAACACAGGAAGCTCAGAGCTTCACTCTCCTTCCTTCTTGTTTTTACTCTCAGTTTGGAAAAATGAGAGTAAAATGAGAGTGATCCTCCTGCTCTCCCACTTGGCCTTTGTGATGTGGGTGAGCCTCTAGCAGTGATGTTTAGAACAGTAAAAAGGGTGATCTCCTTTACCGCTGTTCAGAGCAGGGCAGCTCTGTGACGTTTGATACCTGCTGTGGGCACAGTGTGTACATTGATCTCTTCCCAGTGTAGGAAATGTATTTATAAGAGGTAAAGTGTAGAAGTGTGTAAAAGTGTGTGGCTGCATATGGAAGCGTGTGGAAGCATGTAGCAGTGTGTGGAAACCTGCAGAAATGTTTAGCAGCACATTGAAGAGCGTGGAAGTGCACGTGGAACTGTGCAGGTGGGTGTAGGAGTGTGCAGAGGTGTGTTGCAGTGTGTGGAAGCATGTAGTAACGTTTGGAAGCGTGTAGGAGTGTGTATCAGCACGTGTGGATGCTTGTAGTAATGTTTGTAAGCGTGTAGGAGCATGTATCAGCACGTGGAAGCGTGTTTCAGCGTGTTTCAGCGTGTAGCAGCGTGTAGCAGCGTGTGGAAGCGTGTGGAAGCGTGTGGAAGCGTGTGGAAGCGTGTGGAAGCGTGTGGAAGCGTGTGGAAGCGTGTAGCAGCGTGTGGAAGCGTGTGGAAGCGTGTGGAAGCGTGTTTCAGCGTGTTTCAGCGTGTAGCAGCGTGTAGCAGCGTGTGGAAGCGTGTAGCAGCGTGTGGAAGCGTGTGGAAGCGTGTTTCAGCGTGTTTCAGCGTGTTTCAGCGTGTAGCAGCGTGTGGAAGCGTGTTTCAGCGTGTTTCAGCGTGTTTCAGCGTGTTTCAGCGTGTTTCAGCGTGTAGCAGCGTGTGGAAGCGTGTTTCAGCGTGTGGAAGCGTGTTTCAGCGTGTTTCAGCGTGTAGCAGCGTGTGGAAGCGTGTAGCAGCGTGTGGAAGCGTGTGGAAGCGTGTGGAAGCGTGTGGAAGCGTGTAGCAGCGTGTTTCAGCGTGTTTCAGCGTGTAGCAGCGTGTGGAAGCGTGTGGAAGCGTGTGGAAGCGTGTAGCAGCGCGTGGGAGCATGCTCTCTGGTCTCTCACTGCCTCTCTCTCTGTCTCTGTTCCCCAGCTATGACATGGTCCACTACGGCCACTCCAACCAGCTGCGCCAGGCCAAGGCCATGGGCGATTACCTCATCGTTGGAGTCCATACGGACGGTGAGTGTGCCAGTGCCCTGGCGCCCGCTGTGCCACACGAGGGCGCTGGTGAGCTGCCACCCGGGCTGGTGGAAGGGTGAGCAGGGCTCTCTGATCTCCGGACAGGAGGGAGTGGTCGTGTGCTGTCACTCACTGCCTGGTATGAACCAGTTGGAAGGCAGGGAGTCGCTCACAGCGGAAGAAGGCTCAGCTTTAAGGGGTTGTTGAGGCGCTAGCGTTGGCACAGTGCCAGGGGTCGCCCATCACAGCTGCATTCCCACCTCATTCTCTCTCAGGCTGTAGCGGTAAGTCAGCGGTAAGCTGTAAGACTGGCTGCTGTCTGCCTGTGATGGTGGTGTATTCGGCTGTGTGTGGGGCTGTCTCTGGCTGAGCACACCTCCAGTCTTTTGTGGGTCAGTCCTCTGTGTAAAATGAAGGAGAAAATGTACATTTAATTAAATGACATCTGTCATTTTTGGTCGTACTTCTCACAGTCTGGACGGTAGTGTGTTCGTTTCACCCTCTTTCCCTTCCCCTCTCTCTCTCTTTCTCTCTCCCCCTCTCTGTGTCTCCCCCCTCCTCCAGGTGAGATCTCGAAGCACAAGGGCCCCCCAGTCTTCACTCAGGCTGAAAGGTATAAGATGGTGCGTGCCATAAAGTGGGTGGATGAGATAGTGGAGGGGGCGCCTTACGTCACCACGCTGGAGACCCTGGACAAGTACAACTGTGACTTCTGCGTGCACGGAGGTGAGGGCGCCCCCTGCTGCCCATGCAGGCATCTCTGCAGAAGCAGTTTTCTGTCAGCTCTTCCTGTTCCTGCTAATTTTGTAATATAGTGGCTGCCTTCAACCAGAGCGTTACAAACAGGCTTCTTACCAAAACTAGGGAATGTTACAGAAAAACTACCACTGTTATAAAAGCACATGTAAAGGAGAGGGAAAACAGAACGGTGCCCATCTTCTCTCAGAGGTGTCTGAGTTCACTGCAGGTTTGGGGCAGAACTTTCCTCCTGCAAAAACGGCAGTAAAGGGCGTTTCTTTCGTGAAAAGAAGAGGCTCTTCTTTTATTCCTGGTGCACAGCTGTTAATGAGAGTGTAGTGCACTGAGACACCGTCAGTGTTGTGCGCAGGTACAAATAATGACATCATTTTTTCCATGACTGAGAGCAGATGACATCACGCTAACCGTGGATGGGAAGGATACCTACGAGGAAGTGAAGAAGTCTGGCAGATACAGGTATGACTGGGAGACCTTTTATCAGGCAGGGTGGGACAGGTACAGGTGTAATTGTAGAACACACTGAAAGGCACAGGTATGACTGCAGGGGTCAGACTCGCCATTTACCACTGCCTGTTTGCTGATTGCAGTTTGCTCTCCAGAACCATTAAAGTGCTTGAGGCGTGGAGGGGTCGTTTACTGCAGGTGTGGAGGGTCTGGGTTAGGGTTAGGGTTAGGGTTAGGGTTAGGGTTAGGGTTAGGGTGAGGGTGAGGGTGAGGGTGAGGGTTAGAGTTAGAGTTAGAGTTAGAGTTAGAGTTAGAGTTAGAGTTAGAGTTAGAGTTAGAGTTAGAGTTAGAGTTAGAGTTGTTGCAGGTGTGGAGGGTCTGGGTCAGGGTTAGGGTTAGGGTTAGGGTTAGGGTTGTTGCAGGTGTGGAGGGCTTATTGTGTGAGGCCTGGAGGGTCATGTTGTCACTGCAGAGAAACTGGTGTGTTTTTTAGGGAGTGCAAGAGAACCCAGGGCGTGTCCACCACAGACCTTGTAGGCCGTATGCTGCTGATGACCAAAGCACACCACAGCAACATTGTAAGCAAAGCACGTGTGTGTGCGTGTGTGTGTGTGCGTTCGTGCGCGTGCGCGTGCGTGTGCGTGTGTGTGTGTGTGTGTAGCTACAGTATGTAGTGAGTGTGTGTATGTAACTGTGTTTATGGTATTGCAACAGCTCAGCCTTCTGTGTTGCTGAAAAGTTGATTCTTTCTTTTTGCAGGACAATTCGGACTATCAACAGCATACAGACAACTTTGGAAAGGTAAATCCTCCTCTTACCTCTCCAGCTGAGACTGCAGCTAATGCGTACCTACATGCGTACATGCAAAAATGCATACATGCATTTGTGCATACATACATACATACATACATGCACATGTGTACATACTTACATGCATACATACATACATCCAGATCAATCACAAAATGGAGGTGGAGTTAGAGGTGGAGCTGTATGCAGATCACAGCAAGGAAGGAGATCTGTCTCGCAAATCTGCCACTAATGTGGACCTGTTTTCACATGGTCATTAGGGTGGTACCTCGTTTGGCCACTAGGGGGTGTGGTGAGACTGAGTGCTGGAGGGAGAGTGGCTTTGTGCCAGGTGGAGGCTGGGTGTGATGCATGATGGTTGTATGAAGACCTGCAGTCTTCACCATGATGCAGTGCAGGGATCTGGAGCCTAAAACCGGAGGGTGGCGGGTTCGAATTTTGCAGTCCACTGCCTTTTTACACTTACGCAAGATGCTTAAGTGGAATCACTTGACTAACCACCTAGCTGTAATTGGATCATATTTGTATTATAAGCTTTGCAAGTTGCCCTGAATAAATGTTACTGCCAAGCAACTCAATAGGGTAATGTCACATTATTTTATTTTCTGTGTCTCAGGGTCCCAAAGGCCACAGTCCCTGGACAGGGGTGTCCCAGTTCCTCCAGACGTCGCAGAAGATCATCCAGTTTGCCTCTGGAAAGGAGCCGCAGCCCGGAGACACCATCATCTATGTGGCGGGAGCCTTTGACCTGTTCCGTATCCTTCTGCCACTAGGGTGCTCTTCGGGAGTGAACCAGACTCTGATCAGCCAGTGGCTGAGTCAGCGAGGCACTCTTCTCTGACTGCAGGCTGAGCCCTATGGCCCAGGATATCGTGAGTCTGTGCTGTGTCATTCGCCAGCAGATACCCGGAGCCCACGGGCATGGGATGTGATTGGCTCTTTTCCACCGGAGTGGGAAGGGTCATGGCTTTCATTCAGACTCATCAGATGTCTCTGTGCTGCTCAGGTGACATCAGTGAGTGAGAGTTGTCCTTTTGTACTCTGTTGTGAACCCTGGCTGCAAAACATTTTTTCCGGGAGTGGGATAATAAAGATAACCTTGAACCTTGAACCTTGAACCTTGAACCTTGAACCTTGAACCTTGAACCCTTGAGATGTCCTCATATTGGTGTTTGCTCTTCCGAAGTCCATTGTGGGACTTGTAGTGTGGAAAAAAAGGCTTTTGTGTGGGTAGTTGTACTTGAGGATGCAGTAGTCCTGTGTTAGTGTAGGGAATGCAGCTTAAGACACAGTTTGGCAGAGTCCTGCTGAAAAGGGCTGAATGATGCTGTACAGCAGGCATGCTGAATGCTGAGGAAGCTTTCCAGCATTACTCTGCCTCACTCTGTTTTAGAGAAGGGTCGGGATCAGTTGTGTCCATCTGCCTGCTGGTTTCCGCCTTTACCTGCATCCCAGATATCGGCCACGTGGATTTCTTAGAGACTGTGTACAAGCAGTCCGACAAGCCCTACGTCATTGTGGGGCTACACTTCGATCAGGTGAGTCAGGCCTGCTGGAAACTGGAGGGAAAGTTTGCAGCGTTTACACTGCTGATCTGTTAGTGCTGTCTGCAGTTATGTAAGGAAGGCTCTCTGCTGCGCTGAAGTGGGGGGGGGGGGGTGTGTGATCCAGGATGAGCTCTTTGACTGTGTGAGGTGAAACAGACAGCTCTTTCACTGGGAATGGGAATGCGGCTGGCATCTCAGTCCCCCCCCCCCCCCCCCCCCCCCGGGTCAGTCCATTAGTAACACAAATTCCAATTCAGCGTAAACAGGACAAATGATCATGCTGATGGTGTAGGAGATGCTGGTGGTGTAGGTGGTGTAGGAGATGCTGGTTGTGTATGTGGTGTAGGAGATGCTGATGGTGTAGGTGGTGTAGATGATGCTGATGGTGTAGGTGATGCTGATGGTGTAGGTGGTGTAGGTAATGCTGGTGGTGCAGGTAATGCTGGTGGTGTAGGTGATGCTGGTGGTGTATGTGGTGTAGGAGATGCTGATGGTGTAGGTGGTGTAGGTGATGCTGATGGTGTAGGTGATGCTGATGGGGTAGGTGATGCTGGTGGTGTATGGTGTAGGAGATGCTGATGGTGTAGGTGGTTTAGGTGATGCTGATGGGGTAGGTGATGCTGATGGTGTAGGTGGTGTAGGTAATGCTGGTGGTGTAGGTGATGCTGGTGGTGTAGGTGATGCTGGTGGTGTAGGTGATGCTGGTGGTGTAGGAGATGCTGATGGTTTAGGAGATTCTAATGGTGTAGGTGGTGTAGGTGATGCTGATAGGGTAGGTGATGCTGATGGTGTAGGTGATGCTGATGGTGTAGGAGATGCTGATGGTGTAGGTGATGCTGATGGTGTAGGTGGTGTAGGAGATGCTGGTGGTGTAGGAGACGCTGGTGGTGTAGGTGATGCTGATGGTGTAGGTGGTGTAGGAGATGCTGGTGGTGTAGGTGATGCTGATGGTGTAGGTGGTGTAGGCGCTGCTGATGGTGTAGGCGCTGCTGATGGTGTAGGAGATGCTGATGGTGTAGGTGGTGTAGGTGATGCTGGTGGTGTAGGTGATGCTGGTGGTGTAGGTGATGCTGATGGTGTAGGTGATGCTGATGCTGATGGTGTAGGTGGTGTAGGAGATGCTGGTGGTGTAGGTGATGCTGATGGTGTAGGTGATGCTGATGCTGATGGTGTAGGTGGTGTAGGTGATGCTGATGGTGTAGGTGGTTTAGGTGATGCTGATGGGGTAGGTGATGCTGATGGTGTAGGTGGTGTAGGTAATGCTGGTGGTGTAGGTGATGCTGGTGGTGTAGGTGATGCTGGTGGTGTAGGAGATGCTGATGGTTTAGGAGATTCAAATGGTGTAGGTGGTGCTGATAGGGTAGGTGATGCTGATGGTGTAGGAGATGCTGATGGTGTAGGAGATGCTGATGGTGTAGGTGGTGTAGGAGATGCTGGTGGTGTAGGTGATGCTGGTGGTGTAGGTGATGCTGATGGTGTAGGTGGTGTAGGAGATGCTGGTGGTGTAGGTGATGCTGATGGTGTAGGCGCTGCTGATGGTGTAGGCGCTGCTGATGGTGTAGGAGATGCTGATGGTGTAGGTGGTGTAGGTGATGCTGGTGGTGTAGGTGATGCTGATGGTGTAGGTGATGCTGATGCTGATGGTGTAGGTGGTGTAGGAGATGCTGGTGGTGTAGGTGATGCTGATGGTGTAGGTGATGCTGATGCTGATGGTGTAGGTGGTGTAGGTGATGCTGGTGGTGTAGGTGATGCTGATGGTGTAGGTGGTGTAGGAGATGCTGGTGGTGTAGGAGATGCTGATGGTGTAGGCGCTGCTGATGGTGTAGGCGCTGCTGATGGTGTAGGAGATGCTGATGGTGTAGGAGATGCTGATGGTGTAGGTGGTGTAGGTGATGCTGGTGGTGTAGGTGATGCTGATGGTGTAGGTGATGCTGATGGTGTAGGTGATGCTGATGCTGATGGTGTAGGTGGTGTAGGAGATGCTGGTGGTGTAGGAGATGCTGATGCTGATGGTGTAGGTGGTGTAGGAGATGCTGGTGGTGTAGGAGATGCTGATGGTGTCGGTGGTGTAGGAGATGCTGATGCTGATGGTGTTGGTGGTGTAGGAGATGCTGGTGGTGTAGGTGGTGTAGGAGATGCTGATGCTGATGGTGTTGGTGGTGTAGGAGATGCTGGTGGTGTAGGAGATGCTGATGCTGATGGTGTAGGTGGTGTAGGAGATGCTGGTGGTGTAGGAGATGCTGGTGAAGGAGTTGACGGTGTCTTGTGTTGCAGGAGGTGAACCGCTATAAAGGGAAGAACTATCCCATCATGAACGTCCATGAGAGAACACTGAGTGTGCTAGCCTGCAGGGTGAGTTACGTCTGCCACACACTCACACACACACTCACACACTCACACACACACACACACACACACACACTCAAACGCTCACACACACACACACACACACACACACACACACTCACTCAAACGCTCACGCACACACACACTCACTCAAACGCTCACACACACACACACACACTCAAACGCTCACACACACACACACACACTCACTCAAACGCTCACACACACACACACACACACACTATTTGCCCCTTGAAACTGATCCTGGATCACAATCAGAATTTTATGATAAATGTTTTGGGTTAGGAATAGCGGTTGGCAAGCTGATCTTCAATCTGTTGTCCAAGCTGTGTTTTATTTGCGCTTTTCGTTCCCCACCCCCTCGCGCTTCTCATCTGATGTTCCTGCCCAATGAAGTCCGCCAGTGGAAGGTGCCTGAACGCATTTACTGCGCTCAGCGTCGCATTTCAGACGCACTGCAGAAGCGGGAGCAATGAGGCACTGTGTACAGAGGCCTCGTCCTCATCGGCCTCCAACCGGCCGCACAACGCCCTGTGTGCTGGGGGAGCTGTCCTCCTGCAGGAGACGATTGTTTCCACTCGAAATGAAATGCTCTCTCTCGCACCGCTGTGCCGCATGTGATCGTGCGTGTCCTTGTTTCTGGGCTCCTGCAGTACGTGTCGGAGGTGGTGATCGGGGCTCCCTATGCTGTCGGAGGAGACCTGCTGGATCATTTCAAGGTACGGTAGCATTCACTGTGCTGTCTAATTTTTCACACAGTTGTAAGGGTGGTACCTTCATTTGGCCACTAGGGGGAACGGTAGCATTCACTGTGCTGTCTGATTCCCCAGGGCTGTGTGGAGTTTCGCCCAGAATGTCGGGGAGGGTTGCCAGATCCTGGGACAGTGTCCTGTTTACTAGTGCTGTTTCTTAGTAATCCCTCCCCCTTGGGGGTTTGTCAGAGGGAGGGGGAGGGTGGCCGGGGGGGGGGGGGGGGGGGGGGGGGGGGGTGTAGGTGGTTGATTGGCTGTGTCTCAGGTCACAAGTTTTGTTTGCCCCAGGTTTGCAGGCTTTTTGTCCAGATACACAAAAAGAATGACACTCTGATTTAGAAGGAAAATGTAAAGAAATGGCAAGGAAGTAGAAAAGTGTTTTGTGTCAGGTGTGTGTGACCTCTCTCCCTTCGCAGGTGGACCTGGTGTGTCATGGGAAGACAGAGGTGTTCCCAGATAAGGATGGCTCGGACCCTTACGCTGTGAGTGTGCCCCCCTCCCCCGCCCCCCAAGCCCTGCCCTGCACCCTCACTGGAGTGGCCATGTCATTAACCTGCTCCATATCTCCCAATGTACCGGACAAAAATAAGAAGCTGTCATCTTTTCAAAGCTCTAAGACCTTTTTTGGTTATAATTCACTTCTTTAACTCTTGAGATTGCTGAAGGCTCATGGGTTCGGAGCTGAGGGTTGATGGTTCGGGGGGTGTGGGTTCGGAGCTGAGGGTTGATGGTTTGGGGGTGTGGGTTCGGAGCTGAGGGTTGATGGTTTGGGGGTGTGGGTTCGGAGTTGAGGGTTGATGGTTTGGGGGTGTGGGTTCGTAGCTGAGGGTTGATGGTTTGGGGGTGTGGGTTTGGAGCTGAGGGTTGATGGTTTGGGGGTGTGGGTTTGGAGCTGAGGGTTGATGGTTTGGGGGTGTGGGTTTGGAGCTGAGGGTTGATGGTTTGGGGGTGTGGGTTTGGAGCTGAGGGTTGATGGTTGGGGGGGTGTGGGTTCGGAGCTGAGGGTTGATGGGTTGTTTTTGTGCAGGAGCCCAGGAAGAGGGGGATTTTCCGCACGGTGGACAGTGGAAACGGCCTCACCACCGACGACATCGTGCAGAGAATAATCAAGAACAGGTGAGAGCCTGCTCACAGAACCAGCTGTGTGCGTGTGTGTGTGTGAGTGTATGTGTGTGCGTGCGTGTGTGTGCGTGGGTGCGTGTGAGTGTGTGAGTGCGTGCGTGTGATTGTATGCGTGTGAGCGTGTGAGCGTGTGTGCGTGCGTGTGTGTGCGTGTGCGTGAGTGCGTGTCAGTGAGTGAATGTGTGTACATGTGAGTGCGCGTGTGTGCGTGTGACAGTGCGTGAGAGAATGTGCTTGTGAATGTGAGTGTGTGTGAGTGTGTGAGTGTGTGTGAGTGTGTGCGAGTGTGAGCGAGTGCGAATGTGTGTGTATGTGTGTGTACGAGTGTGAGTGTGTGCGAGTGTGTGTGTATGTGTGTGTGCGAGTGTGAGTGTGCGAGTGTGTGTATGTGTGTGTGCGAGTGTGAGTGTGTGCGAGTGTGTGTGTATGTGTGTGTGCGAGTGTGAGTGTGTGCGAGTGAGTGTGTGCGAGTGTGTGTGTGCGAGTGTGTGTGAGCGTGCGTGTGGGTGTGCGTGCGCGTGTGCGTGTGAGTGCGTGTGTGCGTGCGCGTGTGCGTGTGAGTGCGTGTGATTCTGTGTGCATGTTTTGTGTGCATGTGTGCCTGTGTTTCCATTCATAAAGAGCTGACATGAGACATTACATTCAGCTCATGATGAAGTTTGTTTCATGGAGATAAAATTATGGATTTGGATCTGTTTTCCTCCAAGAAACAATGTTGATAAGAAAACATGACAAGGTCATTAACATGATTGAACATTCGCTAGCGATTGGTTATGAACTGTGTGAAACCAGCAAAGAAAGCAGCGATTAGCCTGCTGCAATTCTCACAACAACTTTACTAACACTGTCTAAATGGTGCAGCTGGGTTTGCTGGCTAGCCAGGGAATGAGCCAGCAGACATGCCGGCTCTTGAGACACCTGTTTATTTCACAGACTGCTAACACGGTACAGTTTAGTTTCTTACTACAAGAACTACTTCCTAAATGAAAAATAGTTCCAGCCTCAGTAATTTAACTTGGCTCTTAGTGAAATGGAATGGATTAGTTTTTCACTGGGTGTTGGTATTGAAAGGATGTATGAAACCTCCATTGACACATGGTATATCAGTGAGTGTTTCCACAATCGTCACACACTGATCAGTAGGAATGATGGATCGGAACTCTGTGTTTTTATGAAGTGCTGTTTATCTCAGTGCTGCTGGAGGAACAGAATTAGTAAAGCAGGTGAAAATTCCACTGCCATGGTATTTTCTGGGGAAAAAAGGTGTCAGTTACGTAAGAGCCAGTCAAGTGGTCGTTTTATTTTGTGGTGTGCGTTACCAGGCAGCATTCCGTCGTTTTCGGATTTTGTGAAATTGGAAATGATGGTATTTGGTGTCTCTGGCTCTGTGGTGTGGAGGAATGCAGCTGGTGTTGGGTGTGAAGAGTGAAAATCGAGCGAAAAATGGGGAAGAGAGCCGAGGCCCGTCTGCGGTCAGCGAGGATTGACCGCAGGGTGACCGCAGAGTGACCGTGACTGCTCTCATTTGTGTCCTGTCTGTCCCAGGCTGCAGTTTGAGGCCAGGAACCAGAAGAAGGAGGCCAAGGAGATGGCGGTGATCCAGGCCATGAAGCGCCGCGAGGAGGAGAAGACGCAGGACAGAGCCCAGACAGCCCTGTAGGAGGGCCCTGGAGAGCCCAGCGAACCGGACCGACACGCCCACACCACCCCAGCACTGTCCCACAGCCAGGACCACAGAGGGGGAGAGAGGGAGAGGGAGAGGGAGAGGGAGAGGGAGAGAGAGAGAGAGAGGGAGAGAGAGAGAGAGAGGGAGAGAGAGAGAGAGAGGGAGAGAGAGAGAGAGAGGGAGAGAGAGAGAAAGAAATGACTTGTCTTCTGTGAGTCTGGAATCGTCTGAGTTTTTTTGTTAATATGATGTGTTTCCTTTTTAAATTTCACTTTCTGTTTTATGGTTTGTCTGAATGCCGCTGCGAACCTACCCCCAGCCCCCCCCCCCCCCCCCACCTCACGCCCTGCCCCCTCTCCCCCTGTCCCGGGTGAACACCAAGCTCAGGTTGGTCTCTGAGTGTCAGTGTAGTAACTGTAACCAGGCGTGTCTGTGGGGGCGGGGCCAGGCAGCGGAACCCGGCACCGACGCAGCCTCCCTCTCCCCTCACATCCCCCCGCTGCTGACAGGAATGGGCTCCACCGGTCGCTACACGCAGCTGCTGGGAGATGGGTTTGAGGGGAGGGGCGTCTCTGTGCCGCGGGGGAACCCCTGCTTCCTGTCTGTAGCTCTGGCTATGCTGGGCCCGGGGTGTCAGTGTCTCTGACCTCACCGCAGGCTGCGGTCGGGGAGACCTTACCGCGGGCTGCGGTCGGGGAGACCTCACCGTGGGCTGCGGTCGGGCTGCGGTCAGGCTGTGGTCGGGGTGACTTCACCGCGGGCTGTGGTTGGGGTGACCTCCTCACGCTTATGTTATAAACACTGTGTGTGTGTTATGAGTGAAAGCGGAGGTGTTTCACCCCGGAGAGCTGGCATGAGCATCAGAGGGGGACTCTTTTCATGGAGCCATTCCCAAAATACAGCCCCTGGGAACCCCGAAACTGGCCCCTCCCACAAGAGCCAGCCTCCATTGCCCCCCCCCACACCCCCCACCTGCGCAGGTAAGGCCCGGCAGGCCCCCCACACGCCCCACCTGCGCAGGTAAGGCCCGGCAGGCCCCCCACACCCCCCACCTGCGCAGGTAAGGCCCGGCAGGCCCCCCCACACGCCCCACCTGCGCAGGTAAGGCCCAGCAGGCCCCTGTAGAGCAGCGCAGACCTCAGATCCTGTCATATGCACATCCTTACTGTATACTTTAAAAGAACGGCTGGTGCTGAGGGAGTCGTTATTTTAAAACATAAAAGAGAGAGATTGAAGATCAGAGTACTCAGCTGCAGGAAAAGCCCTCATGGTGTCACCGCTCCTGAGAGGAAGCAAGGCCTGTCTGTTTTCTTCTGACGTTTTTCCAACTACAACTGACTGGATGACATGTCTGACCAACACTGTGTGTGTGTGTGTGTGTGTGTGTGTGTGTGTGTGTGTGTAAGTGTGTGTGTGTGTGTGTGTGTGTGTGTGTAAGTGTGTGTGTGTGTGTGTGTATGTGTGTGTGTGTGTGTGTGTGTGTGTGTGTGTGTGTGTGTGTGTGTGTGTGTGTGTGTGTAAGTGTGTGTGTGTGTGTGTGTGTGTGTGTGTGTGTGTGTGTGTGTGTAAGTGTGTGTGTAAGTGTGTGTGTAAGGGTATATGTGTTTTTAACTACAGACTCATTGGACTCTATACCTCCATCTCAGTGTAAAATACCATTATGTTCCATGATGTGTCTGTGTTCTTATGGGATCTCCTTGTAGATGTAATATACTATGCTAAAGTAACCAGGATGTAGAAGTCCTTACTGCACAGCAGGGCTAAAGAGCTCACTTTGTACAGACAAAAAGTGACCAGATTTTCACATCTTGCATTATAACGTATGATCTGTGAACAGAGGATGAATTGCTACTGCGTGTGTTGCTTTGAGGAACAGAATCAAACTGTGTACTGAATCTCAGCTGTTTGGGAAGATGTTTCTTCCAAGAACATGGGAATGCAGCTTTTATTTTTGGGATTGCATGTACAGTTTTTTTCATTATTATAATTTATATTTAACCAGTGTAAATTATAATAGTTGCAACATTAATTTATTGAAATCAGTGTTAGATGAAGCTTCAGAGTCAAAGTTAACGCTGACACTTGAGTGATGGTATTTCCTGTTCATTGTTTTAATGTAAAGAATCTTAAAGTGCAAATATAGCATATTTTAATGTTTTGACTTTTTAAATCAAAACCTGGATAAAAGATCAAAACACCCTTGATTTTTATCTCCGCTCATAACAAAGTTCTAGAAAAGGCCACTGGTCTGAAATGAATGTAAGAAAGGGGCGTGTGTCGAGTGACGTCACAATCGACTCTCTGGGTGCAGAGGTGGGGCTTGTGATGTCACAGAGGACACATGGCTTCGATGACCTGACCTGCTGTTTCCATGGTGTCAGATTTCATGTCACATTCAGAACTTTCTTTCATGCTTTGACCTGCAGAATTGGATTTGGAGACATTGGCCCAGGATCAATCTAACCACAATATGCTCTGTGAGGGACATATGTAAGCAGGTGTTGCTTTTTGATGTACTGAATGCATCCTTATGTCCTTGGAGGTTGCTGAACTCAATGAAGAGTTTGAAGCATTCTTAAATTGGGTTTTCAAAGGTACACCAGGTGCATTGTGGTTAGATTTTTTTTTTTTTGTTAAATCTCATTCTATAACTATCACTGTGTTTGACAGTTTGCTTTTTTACATGAACTGGAAATGTGCAATGAGAGCTATGAAGCCATTACCTTTAAATGTAAGACTCCACACTACTCTACACTAAGTGTCACCTCCATTTTACTGTAGAGGAAAGTCAGATGTACTGATGTACTCTCCCTCCACTGTGCAGAAACAGGGATATCCACCCATTTAACCACTGAAAGACGAGTGATGTTTCAGCAGATGAAAGTGAGGTTTGGAAGGTGTCGCACACAGTGTGTCAGTGATGCTGACACCTCTCACTGCTGTGTCATCTCAGTGGAAACTCCAATTCTCAGTCTCTTTGAGTGAAAAAGGTTTTTTGTGTGTTTGTGTGTTTGTTTTCTGAACTCAGAATGTAGTCTGTGTAGCTGCTGTGTTTCCTGTACTGAAGAAAGTGAGGCTTCTGGTTTCTCTTAAATGACCTAAGCTATGTAATTTGTTCAATAATCCCCGTCAATAATTACATCATTAATAATAATACCAATAGTAACACAGAGTGATGTTTTCTCTCTCTCTTTTAATGAAATGTAGAGGTTTCCCTGCAGTCTTGTTTACCTGGGTACAGTGTGGGAGAATTTCACCACACAGGCCGGGTCCTTAGCTGTGACCTCTCTCAGGGCTGCCCCTGGGGATGCCTGATTGATTAGTTCACAGCTTTGCCCTGCCCAACAGGGTGGACCTGTGTCCCTGTGTTATTCTCAGGCCTGAGGATAATGATATGTTAGCAGGATAATGCTAACGGTACAGAGATAAACCGAAGTTACAGAGAAGAATGATCCCACTGCTTGTCCTTCAACAGCATATTTAGCAGTGAAGTTAAACCCCCAGATTTTGTGTCATTTTCCATTCTAGTCAGTCGTTTAACGTAAATCCTCATCAAGTGATCGTTTATATGATCGTGATGATGTCTGAAAGAACCTCCTCATAACAGGTTTAAACGCTGATCATTGTCATCCCGGTTTTAGATTCCCTCCCCGCCGTGCAGAGCACCACCACAATACACCACCAGAGGGCGTCATGCACATTTGTCATGCACATCTAACCTTATAAATACAGCAAGGACATGACCGCACTGCAAGTAACGCTTGGCCTTATGTTTCAAGAACTTTCAGAGAGAATATCATTTTTCCCGACAGCAGTGAACATGGGGACCGCGTTATGATAAAAACAAGCAGCTAACGAGGTCTGAGTGTGGCAGCGGAGTGTCGTGAATGCATGCATTATAAGCATCTTTGCCACGGGCAGCCACTTCATTGCGTTTCAAACAGATAGGACTACGTCCCGAAGATTTCAATTACCACGACAGACAAACACACAGGGGCAATGGTACATACTTACCCTGCGAAAGAGCTGATGACAGTGCTCGGGTGAAGGCAGTACTTACTCCCTAAACTGATCGATTTTAAGGCCTAGTTTGGGGATATGAGAAGCCGCGAGGCGAGATTAGATCGCACCTGCAGGTCAAAGATATTTTAATAATGATAAACTTAAGCGCAGACACAAGAAAATATCTTACCGCGGCTGGGACAGTATGTACGGTGCGTTACAGACGGAGGGAGCGCTCTACATGCGTGATCCTCCGGGAACACTCGCCCCGTGGAATCCCGCTCCACGGGAGGGTGATCATACTGAGAGTCGGTAAATGTCAGCTCATTAGGGGCGTCCGGGGAGCGCTGTACGATCTACGCTCTTTAGGAAGTTTGCTGACTGCGCTTGACGTGGAAGCCATAAACTTTACTTTAAACCGTCGGAAACAGAAGGACAGTTAATATACAGAGAGAAGGCGTGGGCAATTAGACGCGGACTGCCGGGATGGATGTGTCGCTTCAGGCTACTGCTTTGAACTATAAGGAAAATGACTGATTGATGGAAAACGATCTCAGATGTTTGTCACGGGGAAGACTTCCTGTTTTGTTGAAACATTGTCAACAAAACAGGTTCATTTTAACGATCAAGCAGGTTTCGTACCTGTTATGGTTTGTACGGAAACACATTTTAATCTGGCTGGCTTGATAACTGACCTGGATATTTTTGAATACTTTAAAATACCACAAAATTTCATAAATATCGCGTTTCATGTAACTGTTAAAAACCCAGATAGGTGCCTCAGATATATGAAGTTTAAATGTGAGATTTTCAGGAAACGCAGAACCCTCAGACTTCATTCATTCACTTTTGAGAAACAATCCATGAATTCTTATGAGCTACACAAAGTAATATTGCAAAATAAACATAAAATCCCCACCCCAGAAACAGCACACAAACATCACTCTGTTTGAAGAAGATTGTATCAAACTATAACTAAAACTAATAGTAACTTTACACGACTTCGCAATCAGGTGTCAGTTTTCCTGGACTGACGTCACTTCCCTTGGAAACCCGAAACTTGCAGTTGTAAAATAAATATTCGGAGAGCACTCTTCTGCCTAAGTTTGAAAAGTTTTCACGGGAAACATGCAGTAAGTTTGCCCCTCCAGCGCAAACATTTCCTTTTGCACAGATTAGAGGTTATATAAACAACATAGGAAGAAATAAACACGCCAATCAGAAGCGGCAGAGCTGTTTTTTGAAGTTAAGGTGGACAGCCGTAATTATGCGCTCGACACGGCGGGCGGTCAAGAGTCAGGTAACAACGCACGCGTAAAAACGCGCTTCTTACTTGTAAAGTTGTAATACTCCGAAGATTAGATGATTGACTCTTTTTGCGAAAGTTTGGTGTGTTTGCCACCTATGTGCACTTAAAGCTCAATCAGCACGATCCTCGGGGACACGGAGTTCTTATAGTTACATATTTCAACGGATCACTAAACGTGAGATGTTTTCCCAGAATGTGGCGCTCCGTTTGCGCTGACTATTGCAAGGACTTTCGTTTGGATTTCGTTCCCCGGTGCTGCGGAGGAAATGAGTGAGAGACATGGGACTGTGTTTGGGATCCGAAATGACAGAGGACGCGAAGAAGGCGAAGATTCACAGCGCGAAAATAGACCGAGAGCTGTACGAAGATGCCAAACGCGAGATGAACGTGGTGAAAATTCTCATGCTCGGTGAGTATCAGATTCAGAGCCGTGATCAGAAATCGTTGTGAAAACGTCTGCATTCCTCCACGTTGCAAACTTCAAGGTCGAAATCCGAAGTTGTAATGCAGTGAGCGCTGGGTCACGGGAGAGCAGACTCGTTGCAGACAGTAGTATGGAGCACAGCTGAGTTTGTGGGGTTCATCCTGATGGCCTGAGTGTTGCAGCGGGGTGCAGAGGCGGCCCAGCGCCTGCGCATCCAGCTGCTGTATTACTGCGATGAGCTCGTGTACATCAGGGCTGTCTGGCAGGATCACTACATAAGTTTGCTATGTTTACATGCAGTAGAGACTGTAATGTTAAGGTGTTCCTGTGATTGGTGTGTGTGTGTGTGTGTAGGTGCAGCAGAAAGTGGGAAGAGCACTTTGGTAAAGCAGATGAAGATCATCCACAGTCATGGCTTCACCAAGCAGGAGCTCTCCAGCTTCAAGGTACCACCCCGTCAGGCCAATCACACGAGAGACTGCAGAGTGAGGCTTCATGAACCCTGTAATGGGTGGAGCTGTCATCTGCTGTCACTCACTGACTGATGAACCAATCAGAAGGCTCTGCTCTCCACAGAAAAACACAAAAATTGGTTCAAATTACTTATGAAATTACCACATCTGTTAGCGCTGGAATTTTGGAGCTTCAGAGGCTTCAGTCGGCCGTTTCAGACTGATTTCCTGTAGCGCCTGTTTCTCCTGCAACCTCAGCTTGTGGTTGCTTAATCAGCAGAATTACTCCCTTTCCTGTGTGTTTTTGTTGTTTTTTGGAAATGCAGATGACAGCTGAGGTGCTCAGATCTCAGCAGGAGCCGAATCCCACAGGCACCGTGCCCCCAGGCCCGGGTTTGAGAAGCAGGGGATTGTGGGAGAGATTTGCGCGTGCGTGTGCTCCCAGCATCGTGGGTAACGGCTCCACAGCTGGCCCTTACTCACGGAGTCAGGAGTTGGCCGATGACCTTTTGGGCTCACAGAAAACACCAGGTTCTGCAGCGCCCCCCGCTGGAGCGCTTTGAGCTCTCCTGGCCCAGGCGCAGACGGGCTCTTGTGAGCCAACCCGCTGTGGTCTCAAACCGCCCGCGTTGTTTTAATACTGCATTTTCAGGGGTCCTTTCTCTCCCCCCTTTTATTATTTTTGATATATTGCATTTTCATCAGCTGAATCTTAATTCCCATGGGTACTTTCATTGTTACATTCCTGTGTGAGGAGTTTGCACATTTTCTGTGTGGAATGACAACATTTCCACGCTTCCTGGGGGCTGCAGCCCGACAGTGAACAGAGATTATCACGTCCATCAGGCAGCTGGCCCAACGCGAGAAACATGCTCTGAGTCTGAGGAGCATTGCTGGTGCTTCAGTCTGTGAGGACTGCATGGCAGAAACCTCTGCTTTGTGTACGCTGTGGCAGACGTGGGTTTGCTCTGTGTGGCGTAGGCTGGACTTTGGAGCACATGTGCATGCTTATCGTGCCACAGAAATGAGGTGAAAGAGGCAGACTCAGAGACAGACCTCCAGGGAAAGCCAGAGAGGAGTTCCAGAGAGAGCATGTGGTGGGGGGAGTCTCTGACGGGGAGCCAGCTGGGGGGGGGGGGGGGGGGGGGGCTGGGGGTTCGGCTGGAATGTGGGGGCTTAAATGGCTGGTCCTTGCTAGGGGGTTGTGGACTTTTGCGTTTTTTTTTCCCTTCTTTCACAGGAAGCACATGTGTCCTTTGTTATCCTGATGCTGTGTGTGTGGTTACTGGATGAGTGGCTGTGTGGAGGCACTTGCACAGTCAGACCCGCTCAGAGACCCGCTCAGAGACAGTCCTCTCAGAAGGCCAGCTGGCTGGATGTCAGGGGCATGCGTATGTGGGCATGTATGTTGTGTATGTGGGGACACGCAGCAAGTTTAAACGTATTTCCTCTCCTCCTGCTGATGCTTCTGGTTCAGTGCAGGAATGTTCCTTGGTGTGGAGAAGGTTGAAGTGATCCTGTCCCTCTCCCTGGCTCTCCCTGATCCTCTCACTCTGTGTGTGTGCTATACGATATCAAAAGTCACCCGGGTTTCGGCCCCGGGTTTCGGCCCCTTCCGTCACCTGGTTCCGGCCCCTCTCTGGCCCGGTTCCGGCCCCTCTCTGGCCCAGTTCCGGCCCCTCTCTGGCCCGGTTCCGGCCCCTCTCTTGCGCGGTTCCGGCCCCTCCGTGGCCTGGTCATGTGGCTCGGAGGTTCGAGAGGGAGAGTGTGCTGAAGGCTCACTGCAGAGCAGACCTGCTGAAACTGCTCTGGCGATCAGATGGGCTTTCTCAGGAGCCTCTGCTGCTTCAGAAACGCAATGTGGGGCGGGGGAAAGTGTGGTAAATCACTCCTCAGTCATTAGTAGAGAGTAGAGTAGAGAGGACAATGGCAGTGATCGAGATAACACTCATAATCTTTTTGCCATCATCATCATCTTTATCAATAATTTCTCCTTTTTATCTTGTGAAACAGATGGATTTTCTGGGAAAAAAACACCAGTTTAATACCTGCTATACCAGGACTGCAGAACAGCATGTTACTGCCGAGTTCCGCCTCTGAAAGGCTGCTCCATTCAGACAGCGCTGGTGCACCTCTCCGCAGAGGACTGTGTCTGAGCTCCCTTCCGGTCCCGCGCGGGGGGGGGCAGGGGAGAACAGCGCCTGCCCCACAGCCCCCCCCCTCAGCTCCCACAGCCCAGAGCTGCTCATAAACAGCGGCTTATTCCTCATTCCTGCATGTATCTCAGCTGGGAGCACATTTCTGTCTTTATCCCTCACTGCAGAGCCAAGGATGGGAAACAGAGCTGCTCCTTCTCCTCTCGCTGGCTGCTCCTTCTCCTCTCGTTGGCTGCTCCTTCTCCTCTCACTGGCTGTTCCTTCTCCTCTCGCTGGCTGTTCCTTCTCCTCTCACTGGCTGTTCCTTCTCCTCTCACTGGCTGTTCCTTCTCCTCTCGCTGGCTGTTCCTTCTCCTCTCACTGGCTGTTCCTTCTCCTCTCACTGGCTGCTCCTTCTCCTCTCGCTGGCTGCTCAATCCTCATCGTCGTACCTGCGCCGTCGTATCTGCGCTGTCGTATCTGCGCTGTCGTACCTGCGCTGTCGTACCTGCGCTGTCGTACCTGCGCTGTCGTACCTACGCTGTTGTATCTGAGACATCAGCTTTGCAGCCATTTCCCTCAGCTGCTCCCCTCACTGGCTTTCAGTACACATTCCCACCTCCACACTCCCACCTCTGCACTCTGCATTCCCACCTCCACACTCCCACCTCTGCACTCTGCATCCCCACCTCTGCACTCCCACCTCTGCACTCTGCACTCCCACCTCTGCACTCTGCATCCCCACCTCTGCACTCCCACCTCTGCACTCTGCACTCCCACCTCTGCACTCTGCATCCCCACCTCTGCACTCCCACCCCTGCACTCTGCACTCCCACCCCTGCACTCTGCACTCTGCATTCCCACCTCTGCACTCTGCATTCCCACCTCTGCACTCCGCATTCCCACCTCTGCACTCTGCATTCCCACCTCTGCACTCTGCATTCCCACCCCTGCACTCTGCACTCCCACCCCTGCACTCTGCACTCCCACCTCTGCACTCTGCACTCCCACCTCTGCACTCCCACCTCTGCACTCCCACCCCTGCACTCTGCACTCCCACCTCTGCACTCTGCATTCCCACCTCTGCATTCCCACCTCTGCACTCTGCATTCCCACCTCCACACTCCCACCTCTGCACTCCCACCTCTGCACTCTGCATTCCCACCTCTGCACTCTGCATTCCCACCTCTGCATTCCCACCTCTGCACTCTGCATTCCCACCTCTGCACTCTGCATTCCCACCTCTGCATTCCCACCTCCGCACTCCCACCTCCGCACTCCGCACTCCCACCCCTGCACTCTGCACTCCCACCTCTGCACTCCCACCTCTGCACTCCCACCTCTGCATTCCCACCTCCGCACTCCCACCTCTGCACTCTGCACTCCCACCTCTGCACTCCCACCTCTGCATTCCCACCTCCGCACTCCCACCTCCGCACTCCGCACTCCCACCCCTGCACTCTGCACTCCCACCTCTGCACTCCCACCTCTGCACTCCCACCTCTGCATTCCCACCTCCGCACTCCCACCTCTGCACTCTGCACTCCCACCTCTGCACTCCCACCTCTGCATTCCCACCTCCGCACTCCCACCTCTGCACTCTGCACTCCCACCTCTGCACTCCCACCTCTGCATTCTGCACTCCCACCTCTGCACTCTGCACTCCCATCTCTGCATTCTCACCTCTGCACTCTGCACTCCCACCTCTGCATTCTGCACTCCCACCTCTGCACTCTGCACTCCCATCTCTGCATTCTCACCTCTGCACTCTGCACTCCCACCTCTGCATTCCCACCTCTGCACTCTGCATTCCCACCTCTGCACTCCCACCTCTGCATTCCCACCTCCGCACTCCCACCTCTGCACTCTGCACTCCCACCTCTGCACTCCCACCTCTGCACTCCCACCTCTGCACTCCCACCTCCGCACTCCCACCTCTGCACTCTGCACTCCCACCTCTGCACTCCCACCTCTGCACTCCCACCTCTGCATTCTGCACTCCCACCTCTGCATTCTGCACTCCCACCTCTGCACTCTGCACTCCCATCTCTGCATTCTCACCTCTGCACTCTGCACTCCCATCTCTGCATTCTCACCTCTGCACTCTGCACTCCCACCTCTGCACTCCCACCTCTGCATTCTGCACTCCCACCTCTGCACTCTGCACTCCCACCTCTGCACTCTGCACTCCCACCTCTGCATTCCCACCTCTGCACTCTGCACTCCCACCTCTGCACTCCCACCTCTGCATTCTGCACTCCCACCTCTGCACTCTGCACTCCCACCTCTGCACTCCCACCTCTGCACTCTGCACTCCCACCTCTGCACTCTGCACTCCCACCTCTGCATTCCCACCTCTGCACTCTGCATTCCCACCTCTGCATTCTGCATTCCCACCTCTGCACTCTGCACTCCCACCTCTGCACTCCCACCTCTGCACTCCCACCTCTGCACTCTGCATCAATGGTGATGAAATGTGATAGTGGTAAACACAGACAAACTGGATTCCTGAGAAATGACCAAACAGTGATAACTTAAAGGGACGGTTGCATTCCCGTCTAAATGCTAGTTTCACAGAAATAACTGAGCTTCACAGTCTCCTGGCTGCGTCCAGAAGGATGATGTCACAGGGGTCATGAGAGGGTCACTGTTCTGTTTTCAGAGAGGTGACATCATAATGGCTGTGATGTCAGTGCAGGGATGGGTAGTTCCTGCAGTCAGATGCAGCAGGACTCAGGCAGAATGGCTGTCTTGGCCTCCTGTTGTGGTCTCTGGCAGAATGGCTGTCTTGGCCTCATGTTATGGTCAGAGCACAGAAATACAGGCCTGCTGTTGCCAGGCAGCTGTTGGGCGTGGCTGCTCCCCACCCCTCCCCTCCTGCGGCCCTGCGGACGACAGGCCCTGTAATAACACTCTGGCCGATCTGTGTGGGGTTAGAGCGTTTGATCTCTGACCGACAGTCCTGCCACGCCACTGCAGCCTGCATAACGCCCTCTTTCCAGTGGAAATCACCTCCCCCCCGCAGTGTCTTTCCTGGATGAACCTCCTAAACAAACAGAGCACCCCCACCCCCGCCCAAACCCCCACACCCAGTGTGGGAAAGCAGATACTCACACACACACACACACTCTCACAAACACACACACACACACACACTCTCTCACACACTCTCTCACACACTCACACTCACACTCACACACACACACACACACACACACACACACACACTCACACACACTCTCACAAACACACTCACACACACTCTCACAAACACACACACACACACTCTCACAAACACACACACACCCTCTCACAAACACACACACACACACACACACACACACACACTCACACACACTCTCAGAAACACACACACACACACACACTCTCTCACACACTCACACTCTCACTCTCACTCTCACTCTCTCACACACACACTCACGCACACACACACACACACACACACACTCTCACAAACACACACACACACACACACTCACACACAAATACACTCACACACACACACTCACACATACACACACACAGCAGAGCAGATTAATGAGTGCTGTAGCGAGCGGCTGTAACTCTCTCTGACACCCTTATGCGCAGAGTTACAGGACTTTGATATCCGAGCTGCATTCTCTTAAAGCTGTCAGTAGACGCATGGCTGTGCTCCTGAGGACACTCTGCCCTGCAGGTGACTGCAGCCCAGGGTGTGTGTGTGTGCGTGTGTGTGTGTGTGTGTGCGTGTGTGTGTGTGCGTGTGTGTGTGTGTGTGCGTGTGCGCGCATGAGGGAGAGGGAGAGGGAGAGAGAGAGAGAGAGAGAGAGAGAGAGAGAGAGAGACAGATGCCTGTGTTTTACTTTTCACAACACTTATCGTCCTCTACCTCTCCATCCCTGGCCCTTGCTTTCCCACGATTCCCTCCCTTCCTGCATTACAGCTGAGAGTGCTGACTCAGAGCGTCCCTCCCGCCCGCAGCCTGGCTGCCACTGCCCTGTGGCTGTGTGCAGGTGCTGTGCTGTAAACGCAATGTAAACAGCTTCCCTGCACCCAGCTGTGCTGCTGCAATGGGTGTGTGACACAGTGACTCTGAGCCTCCTGTCACCGTCTGACAGACTGCAGTGTGACACAGTGACTCTGAGCCTCCTGTCACCGCCTGACAGACTGCAGTGTGACACAGTGACTCTGAGCCTCCTGTCACCGCCTGACAGACTGCAGTGTGACACAGTGACTCTGAGCCTCTGTCACCGCCTGACAGACTGCAGTGTGACACAGTGACTCTGAGCCTCCTGTCACCGCCTGACAGACTGCAGTGTGACACAGTGACTCTGAGCCTCCTGTCACTGCCTGACAGACTGCAGTTTACTGTAACGGCAGCTGCCAGTCAGGGCTGTTGCACCACTAGCGATGTTTTCCTGGTTTTCTGCCAGCTCACTAACTGCTTGGCTGTGGGAGAATCCTGCAGAGACAAAATGACAAAGCGATTTTGTTCTGAGGTGCAGCTATCTGTCTGTAATCATTTCTTTTGTGGCAATGGTGATATAGCAGGAACAGGGCAGTTTAGCGCTTTGAATTCTATCTTCAGTGTGGCCTTGAGTCACATCAAGGGCCAGAACATGTGGTCCCCTCGTGTGGTCTGCTTGTAGAAGGCCGATTTAGGCTGCCTCACTGCTCACAGGACACAGAATAACGAGGAACCGTCCACTGCTGCTGACACCCCGAACAGCAAATGCCTTTGTCGGGTTTTAAATCTTTGTGGGCGCAGTGAGGAAGCGTCACCATTTTTGCCAATGGCTTTAGAGAGTGCCGGTCAGATGCTGCATTACTCCATGTTGTAAATGAAACAGTTTCATCTTTGCTGCGTGAGACAGAGGTGTGGACGGTCGCTGCTGGGGTGTCGTTTCTCTTCCTGTGTCCAGGCCCAAGGTCCCCTGTCCTAACACAGGGACACAGGGGGAAAGAACCCTCCAGAACTCTAAATTCTCTGTTGGGTTCTGCTGGCCTTCTGTAATTTGGTAACATAGGATGTAGAAGATCCGTCCAGCGATACTGAGATCAGACTGCAATCGCCTCAGCGGTTTGGTTAATGATTGAAGACAAGGCCAAAGCTAGTTTGGCTGCATTCCTCCAGAAAGGGGGCGCAGGGAGCGGAGGCGGGAGAAACAATCCAGGGTATTGTGTTTGTCACCGAGGTCTGTTTGAGAGCAAGAGAGCAGAGCGTTTTTCCGCTCTTTCAGTCAGAAAAACAGCCTGGCTGAAGCTGGCTGGCCTCTCCCTGCCAGCGAGGCATCGTCAGGCTGTCGCTCTGAGGCACTGAAGGCCGCACTGTGCCTCACTTCTGTCCCCTTTGTGATCAAACGGCCCTGAATGTTTGGAGTCTTTTCTGGCAGACGGGTGTGTGAGAGTGACCTTTGGTCAGGCAGCAGTGCTGGCCTCGTGAGCGTGGGTTTGGACACGGCGCACCCGCGTAAATCAAAGCTCCGCCCCTCTGATAGCTGGGTTGAAACTGGCCGAGCATGGCAGCGGGCCCGTAATTACCACCGATGTCGCTCTCAGGCTTAAGGAGAGACGGAGGCTGTAATCTCAGCTGTGTCAGTAGCTAGGAGTGCCCCTCCCCCGGAATGGCGAACGAGTCTTGACCCCATCCTGTCTCCGCCTACTCCCTCCTCCTCCTCCTCCTCCTCTTCCTCCTCCTCCTCTTCCTTGTTCGGTGTTGTAGAAATTATTATGGCTGTTATTTTATTACATGGGTGTTATTTTCTCTGCAGTTTTGGATTCATGGTGCAGCAGGTTGTTCTGAAAGCATGGCTTTGGTAGCTGGCTTTGCGACTCTGCATAGACCAACAAGCTACCTTGTTAGCCCTGGTATCAACATTGAAACCAGTAAGAAACGCAAAACATTTTCCCTGAATGTTGAATGTTCCCTGTTCTATGAATCTTCATGAGGTACCAACCTAGTTTGCCACATTACTACTATGTTTGGACTTTGCCAGCGGTGGTTTTTTGTGGCAGTATTAATGTATCTAGTGTTCCAGAGCTCTCTGGACTGACAGCAAACCGTGGACGTGGGGAGGGGGGATGGGGGGTATGATAGTATTATCAATATAAGAACCCCCATGCCCCAGATAAAGGTGTCTGTCTTTTTTCACACTACAGTGAGATACAGCTTTTCTCCTGAAGGGTGTCAGCTTCCTGGGGTAGCGCTGTGTGCTTGATTCAGCGTGCTTCAGCGGCAGCGAGGGTGTCAGCCCTCATCTGAAAGTGCTTTCAGGGAACACTACATAGATACTGTTCACTAGCTACACGGCTAGCATAGGTAAACAGATGGTACTACTAGAGAGCTTCTAGTAAGGGAAGCCTTGGTGTTTGCTAACTTCCTACCAAACTAACATTTTACCATAATCATCAGCTTGTATGCAACCGTGTTGCCAGCCAAGCGGATAACTCTTGCTGTGCCGCGAGTAAACTTACTAAAGACCTAGACTGTGCTGGGAGCCATTCACATCACATTTAGGGCTAAAATTTAGACCCGCTCACCTCTCGATTAGCCCACAGGAATCTCCCATGCAGGGAGGCTGTGCACAGTCACACATTGTCGTCATGCTCCTGCAGACTTTTGAGAATTTTTGCAGATGCCTGATAATATTACCTGTCAAGGAACAGTGGACAGGCCATGCCACGCCTACAGGAAAAGGGGTAAGTGTGTCTGTATGTATGAACTTACAGACAAAAAACTGTCTGATATATTTGCGTATGTGTGCCTTCATATGTGTTTGTGTGTGTGCGTGTGTTGTGTGTGTGTGTGTGCGTGTGTGTGTGTGTGCGTGCGTATGTGCATGTGTGTGTGTGTGTTTGGCTGGGGGAATGTGTTTCCCCAGGCTGAGAGCCAGGCAGTGTGGTTTGATACCTGAGCCTCAGAGCTGGGGGGGGGGGGGGGGGTATGCCACCCCAGGACTGCGTGAGACAGCCAGGGCCTCTCTGCTTTAGCCAGCGGAACAGACTCCATTTTAACTTTCTGCATCCAGGAATCCTTCCACTTAGAGCACTGAATTTACACGCTACTCAGGGAAAATCGATTCACAGAGAGCACCCAAATTCCCGAGGCCCTTTGAACATTAAATTGCTTTTTGGAGACGCTCTGTGCCTGTTTCAGAAGCCCCTCTCACTCTAATCTGTTCAGACAAACGGAAGGAAGAGAAAAGGGGGATTCTGGGAAGGAGAGAAGGACGTGCTGTAGGTGGGACAAGGCCCTACAGGAGGAGGATATGACCAGGACACTGTGTGTGTGTGTGTGTGTGTGTGTGTGTGTGTGTGAGTGAAAGAGTGGAGGGTGCAGGTGTGTGTGTGTGTGTGAGAGTGGAGGGTGCAGGTGTGTGTGTGTGTGTGTGTGTGTGAGAGTGGAGGGTGCAGGTGTGTGTGTGTGTGTGTGTGTGTGTGAGTGAGTGAGTGAGTGTGCGACATTACTGTGGCACACAGAGATACAGCGCCCTGTCACTGAGACAGACATTACTGTGGCACACAGATACAGCGCCCTGTCACTGAGACAGACATTACTGTGGCACACAGAGATACAGCGCCCTGTCGCTGAGACAGACATTACTGTGGCACACAGAGATACAGCGCCCTGTCACTGAGACAGACATTACTGTGGCACACAGAGATACAGCGCCCTGTCACTGAGACAGACATTACTGTGGCACACAGATACAGCGCCCCATCGCTCCTCTCTCAATAACAGCAGTAAACAGTACACAGTGCTCACACCCTCCCCCCCACCAATTTGTGATGGAAACTAAATATTGGCATTGCTGTAGATGTGCTGTCATCTGGAGGGCGTGCAGTCGTCACTGTGAGATGATAAAGCGTATGAAATATGACAGGTCTCAGGAAATGAGTCCACGCTGAGACACGCTTTCCATGGAGATTAGCAAAAGAGATTTAAAGCAGCCCTTTGACACAAATCGATGACGGATCTCTGAAAGGTTGTCAGTGAAATCTCCTCTAATGGAATCTTATAACTGCGTTATCCCTCTGGCTTTTCTCTGCTCGTGTGTTGGCGTTTGGAGAGTCGTTGTCAGGAGAATTTGGCGGGATGTTGTTTTGGTTACACACTCCCGGAGAAGGAGAACAGGTTAAATAAACATCAAAGTAGAAAACGCTGGAGTCTAGACTGTGATAACAGCAGAATGGAATGTGCTTTTTTAGCATGGGAACAGGGGCTAAATGAGAGGGGAAGAAACCCCCTGATGCCAAAACAAAGGGCCTGCAAAGGGTTTGCATTTACAGTGTGTGTGTGTTTAGGGTGTTCGTGTTTGCAGTGTGTGTGTGTTTAGGGTGTTCGTGTTTGCAGTGTGTGTGTTTAGGGTGTTCGTGTTTGCAGTGTGTGTGTGTTTAGGGTGTTCGTGTTTGCAGTGTGTGTGTGTTTAGGGTGTTCGTGTTTGCAGTGTGTGTGTGTTTAGGGTGTTCGTGTTTGCAGTGTGTGTGTGTTTAGGGCGTTCGTGTTTGCAGTGTGTGTGTGTTTAGGGCGTTCGTGTTTGCAGTGTGTGTGCTGTTTAGGGTGTTCGTGTTTGCAGTGTGTGTGTTTAGGGCGTTCGTGTTTGCAGTGTGTGTGTTTAGGGTGTTCGTGTTTGCAGTGTGTGTGTGTTTAGGGCGTTCGTGTTTGCAGTGTGTGTGTGTTTAGGGCGTTCGTGTTTGCAGTGTGTGTGTTTAGGGCGTTCGTGTTTGCAGTGTGTGTGTTTAGGGTGTTCGTGTTTGCAGTGTGTGTGTGTTTAGGGCGTTCGTGTTTGCAGTGTGTGTGTTTAGGGCGTTCGTGTTTGCAGTGTGTGTGTTTAGGGTGTTCGTGTTTGCAGTGTGTGTGTGTTTAGGGCGTTCGTGTTTGCAGTGTGTGTGTGTTTAGGGCGTTCGTGTTTGCAGTGTGTGTGTGTTTAGGGTGTTCGTGTTTGCAGTGTGTGTGTGTTTAGGGCGTTCGTGTTTGCAGTGTGTGTGTTTAGGGTGTTCGTGTTTGCAGTGTGTGTGTGTTTAGGGTGTTCGTGTTTGCAGTGTGTGTGTGTTTAGGGCGTTCGTGTTTGCAGTGTGTGTGTGTTTAGGGTGTTCGTGTTTGCAGTGTGTGTGTGTTTAGGGCGTTCGTGTTTGCAGTGTGTGTGCTGTTTAGGGCGTTCGTGTTGTTTGCAGTGTGTGTGTGTTTAGGGCGTTCGTGTTTGCAGTGTGTGTGTTTAGGGTGTTCGTGTTTGCAGTGTGTGTGTTTAGGGTGTTCGTGTTTGCAGTGTGTGTGTGTTTAGGGTGTTCGTGTTTGCAGTGTGTGTGTGTTTAGGGCGTTCGTGTTTGCAGTGTGTGTGTGTTTAGGGTGTTCGTGTTTGCAGTGTGTGTGTGTTTAGGGCGTTCGTGTTTGCAGTGTGTGTGCTGTTTAGGGCGTTCGTGTTGTTTGCAGTGTGTGTGTGTTTAGGGCGTTCGTGTTTGCAGTGTGTGTGTTTAGGGTGTTCGTGTTTGCAGTGTGTGTGTGTTTAGGGCGTTCGTGTTTGCAGTGTGTGTGTGTTTAGGGCGTTCGTGTTTGCAGTGTGTGTGCTGTTTAGGGTGTTCGTGTTTGCAGTGTGTGTGTGTTTAGGGTGTTCGTGTTTGCAGTGTGTGTGTTTGGTGTTGCTGACAGAGTTTGTGTCGCTTATGATGTTGGTGTTTACAGTATTTGGGTTGTTTAAGCTGTTTGTGTTTGTGCTGTTTTTCCGGTGTTAGTGTTTGCAGTGTCTGTGTCCTTTACTCAGTGTGTCTGTTGATTTCATGCTGTCTCCTGCCTCCTCTGCTGCCTCTGATTGGGACTCTCTTTTGAAGCCTCGAACTGGGCCTCTGATTTCAGATCTGTCTTCGCTGGAGCCTCAACAGCAGCGTCTCTGGCTGAGTCCCTGCTGGCGTAGCGGCTGCTGCTGCTGAATTTGAGCGAAAGTCTCAGAAATGTGTGAATTCCAGGCAGCTGTGTTTGGGATGTTTGGGACGGCTGTTGCAGCTGTGTTTGGGATGTTTGGGACGGCTGTTGCAGCTGTGTTTGGGATGTTTGGGACGGCTGTTGCAGCTGTGTTTGGGAAGTTTGGGACGGCTGTTGCAGCTGTGTTTGGGATGTTTGGGACGGCTGTTGCAGCTGTGTTTGGGAAGTTTGGGACGGCTGTTGCAGCTGTGTTTGGGATGTTTGGGACGGCTGTTGCAGCTGTGTTTGGGATGTTTGGGACGGCTGTTGCAGCTGTGTTTGGGAAGTTTGGGACGGCTGTTGCAGCTGTGTTTGGGATGGCTGTTGCAGCTGTGTTTGGGATGTTTGGGACGGCTGTTGCAGCTGTGTTTGGGATGTTTGGGACGGCTGTTGCAGCTGTGTTTGGGATGTTTGGGACGGCTGTTGCAGCTGTGTTTGGGAAGTTTGGGACGGCTGTTGCAGCTGTGTTTGGGATGTTTGGGACGGCTGTTGCAGCTGTGTTTGGGAAGTTTGGGACGGCTGTTGCAGCTGTGTTTGGGATGTTTGGGACGGCTGTTGCAGCTGTGTTTGGGATGTTTGGGACGGCTGTTGCAGCTGTGTTTGGGATGTTTGGGACGGCTGTTGCAGCTGTGTTTGGGATGTTTGGGACGGCTGTTGCAGCTGTGTTTGGGAAGTTTGGGACGGCTGTTGCAGCTGTGTTTGGGATGGCTGTTGCAGCTGTGTTTGGGATGTTTGGGACGGCTGTTGCAGCTGTGTTTGGGATGTTTGGGACGGCTGTTGCAGCTGTGTTTGGGACGGCTGTTGCAGCTGTGTTTGGGATGTTTGGGACGGCTGTTGCAGCTGTGTTTGGGAAGTTTGGGACGGCTGTTGCAGCTGTGTTTGGGATGTTTGGGACGGCTGTTGCAGCTGTGTTTGGGATGTTTGGGATGGCTGTTGCAGCTGTGTTTGGGAAGTTTGGGACGGCTGTTGCAGCTGTGTTTGGGATGTTTGGGACGGCTGTTGTAGCTGTGTTTGGGACAGCTGTTGCAGCTGTGTTTGGGATGTTTGGGACGGCTGTTGCAGCTGTGTTTGGGACAGCTGTTGCAGCTGTGTTTGGGATGTTTGGGACGGCTGTTGTAGCTGTGTTTGGGACAGCTGTTGCAGCTGTGTTTGGGATGTTTGGGACGGCTGTTGCAGCTGTGTTTGGGACGGCTGTTGCAGCTGTGTTTGGGATGTTTGGGACGGCTGTTGCAGCTGTGTTTGGGACAGCTGTTGCAGCTGTGTTTGGGATGTTTGGGACGGCTGTTGCAGCTGTGTTTGGGACAGCTGTTGCAGCTGTGTTTGGGAAGTTTGGGACGGCTGTTGCAGCTGTGTTTGGGAAGTTTGGGACGGCCGTTGCAGCTGTGTTTGGGATGTTTGGGACGGCTGTTGCAGCTGTGTTTGGGATGTTTGGGACGGCTGTTGCAGCTGTGTTTGGGACGGCTGTTGCAGCTGTGTTTGGGATGTTTGGGACGGCTGTTGCAGCTGTGTTTGGGATGTTTGGGATGGCTGTTGCAGCTGTGTTTGGGAAGTTTGGGACGGCTGTTGCAGCTGTGTTTGGGACGGCTGTTGCAGCTGTGTTTGGGACAGCTGTTGCAGCTGTGTTTGGGATGTTTGGGACGGCTGTTGCAGCTGTGTTTGGGATGTTTGGGACGGCTGTTGCAGCTGTGTTTGGGACAGCTGTTGCAGCTGTGTTTGGGATGTTTGGGACGGCTGTTGCAGCTGTGTTTGGGACGGCTGTTGCAGCTGTGTTTGGGATGTTTGGGACGGCTGTTGCAGCTGTGTTTGGGATGTTTGGGATGGCTGTTGCAGCTGTGTTTGGGAAGTTTGGGACGGCTGTTGCAGCTGTGTTTGGGATGTTTGGGACGGCTGTTGTAGCTGTGTTTGGGACAGCTGTTGCAGCTGTGTTTGGGATGTTTGGGACGGCTGTTGCAGCTGTGTTTGGGATGTTTGGGACGGCTGTTGCAGCTGTGTTTGGGATGTTTGGGACGGCTGTTGCAGCTGTGTTTGGGATGTTTGGGACGGCTGTTGTAGCTGTGTTTGGGACAGCTGTTGCAGCTGTGTTTGGGAAGTTTGGGACGGCTGTTGCAGCTGTGTTTGGGACAGCTGTTGCAGCTGTGTTTGGGAAGTTTGGGACGGCTGTTGCAGCTGTGTTTGGGACGGCTGTTGCAGCTGTGTTTGGGATGTTTGGGACGGCTGTTGTAGCTGTGTTTGGGACAGCTGTTGCAGCTGTGTTTGGGAAGTTTGGGACGGCTGTTGCAGCTGTGTTTGGGACGGCTGTTGCAGCTGTGTTTGGGATGTTTGGGACGGCTGTTGTAGCTGTGTTTGGGACGGCTGTTGCAGCTGTGTTTGGGAAGTTTGGGACAGCTGTTGCAGCTGTGTTTGGGAAGTTTGGGACGGCTGTTGCAGCTGTGTTTGGGACGGCTGTTGCAGCTGTGTTTGGGATGTTTGGGACGGCTGTTGCAGCTGTGTTTGGGATGTTTGGGACGGCTGTTGCAGCTGTGTTTGGGACGGCTGTTGCAGCTGTGTTTGGGATGTTTGGGACGGCTGTTGCAGCTGTGAGCGCTGTGGTGGGGTTGGATCCCCTGCTTGGTTGTGTTGTGATTAGCGTTTGTTTTGCGCACCCTGCTCCCGTAGTAACACCAGCCGCCTGCTCTCTGTCTCCCTGTCTCTGCAGCCAGCGGTGCTGGATAACCTGCTGACCTCCATGAAGTTTGTCCTGCACGGGATGGGTGTTCTGCGCATCAACCTGGCCAGCCCCAAGAACAAAGTCAGTTTCTCCGGTGACACCTCTGCTGCCTCTGCCCATCAGCACCAGCAAACACAAGCTCTGCCTCTCTCCTGTCCCGCTGCCTCTCTCCTGTCCCGCTGCCTCTCTCCTGTTCCCTGCCTCTCTCCTGTCCCGCTGCCTCTCTCCTGTCTCTCTGCCTCTCTCCTGTCTCTCTGCCTCTCTCCTGTTCCCTGCCTCTCTCCTGTCCCGCTGCCTCTCTCCTGTCCCGCTGCCTCTCTCCTGTTCCCTGCCTCTCTCCTGTTCCCTGCCTCTCTCCTGTCCCGCTGCCTCTCTCCTGTTCCCTGCCTCTCTCCTGTTCCCTGCCTCTCTCCTGTCCCGCTGCCTCTCTCCTGTTCCCTGCCTCTCTCCTGTTCCCTGCCTCTCTCCTGTCCCGCTGCCTCTCTCCTGTCTCTCTGCCTCTCTCCTGTCTCTCTGCCTCTCTCCTGTTCCCTGCCCCTCTCCTGTTCCCTGCCTCTCTCTCCCTCTCTCTGCCTCTCTCCTGTCTCTCTGCCTCTCTCCTGTTCCCTGCCTCTCTCCTGTTCCCTGCCTCTCTCTCCCTCTCTCTGCCTCTCTCTGCCTCTCTCCTGTCTCTCTGCCTCTCTCTGCCTCTCTCCTATTCTCTGCCTCTCTCTCCCTCTCTCTGCCTCTCTCCTGTCTCTCTGCCTCTCTCCTGTCCCGCTGCCTCTCTCCTGTCTCTCTGCCTCTCTCCTGTCTCTCCGCCTCTCTCCTGTTCCCTGCCTCTCTCTCCCTCTCTCTGCCTCTCTCTGCCTCTCTCCTGTCTCTCTGCCTCTCTCCTGTCTCTCTGCCTCTCTCCTGTCTCTCTGCCTCTCTCCTGTCTCTCTGCCACTCTCCTGTTCCCTGCCCCTCTCTGCGTCTCTCCTGTCTCTCTGCCTCTCTCTGCCACTCTCCTGTTCCCTGCCTCTCTCCTGTCTCTCTGCCTCTCTCCTGTTCCCTGCCTCTCTCCTGTCTCGCTGCCTCTCTCTGCCTCTCTCCTGTCTCTCTGCCTCTCTCCTGTCTCTCTGCCTCTCTCCTTTTCCCTGCCTCTCTCTCCCTCTCTCTGCCTCTCTCCTGTCTCTCTGCCTCTCTCTGCCTCTCTCCTATTCTCTGCCTCTCTCTCCCTCTCTCTGCCTCTCTCCTGTCTCTCTGCCTCTCTCCTGTCCCGCTGCCTCTCTCCTGTTCCCTGCCTCTCTCCTGTCCTGCTGCCTCTCTCCTGTTCCCTGCCTCTCCCCTGTCTCTCTGCCTCTCTCCTTTTCCCTGCCTCTCTCCTGTTCCCTGCCTCTCTCCTGTTCTCTGCCTCTCTCTCTCTCTCTCCTGTTCTCTCTTTTTTTTAACAAATGTCAAATAAAGAGCTTTGAAATGTCAGAGTCTTTTTCTCTTTCTCACTCTCTGCCACTGCCCCCCCCGAAAGAGTGGCCTCAGTCTGAGCAGCACCTGAGGAACCCCTTCCATGGCTGTCAGAGCTGAAGAGATGATAAATAAGTCTGTCTCCTCCTGAGAACATGCTGGTCCCTCTCGCAGACCCCCCTGTTTTCCCCGAAGCGGGGTTTTTGGCCCGCGCGGGAGGTTACTCCGCAGAATGAGTGTCTTGCCCAGTGGCTTTTCAGGGTTGGAGAGCTGCCAGTTGCCAGCTGACCGTTTCTGGCCTGTTGCGCCCCAAGGTGCCACTAGGTGGCAGCAGCCCTGCGTTCGGATCACTGTTTACGCACGACTGACTTTCTGCCCTGTTGGCAAACTGCAGAACATTCCAGGCCTGCCGCTGTTCCTGTCTGATAGCCAAGAGCCGCAGCCAACGTGCTCCCAGCTTTTTCTCATGAAAAATGAAAAAAAGAAGAAAAAGAAATATGTGTGTTTTTGCACACATTGAGTGT
>NC_050583.1:1075000-1077500 GCF_013368585.1 Megalops cyprinoides | reverse complement strand
GTGTGTCTGAATGTGTGTGAGTGTGTATATTTGTGTGTGTGAGTGTGTATTTGTGTGTGTGTGTATGTATTTGTGTGTGCTTGTGTGTGTGTGTGTGTGTTTGTGTGTATGTATTTGTGTGTGCTTGTGTGTGTGTGTGTGTGTGTGTGTGTGTGTGTGTGTGTGTATGTATTTGTGTGTGCTTGTGTGTGTGTGTGTGTGTGTGTGTATTTGTATGTGCTTGTGTGTGTGTGTGTGTGTGTGTGTGTGTATATATTTGTGTGTGTGTGTTTGTGTGTTTGTGTGTGTGTGTGTGTGCGTGTATGTATGTATTTGTGTGTGCTTGTGTGTGTGTGTGTGTGTGTGTGTGTATATTTGTGTATGCATGTGTGTGTGTGTGTATGTGTGTGTGTGTCTCTGTGTGTGCTCGCTGCAGTAAGGTGCCCTCTGCTGGCCGTTGGCAGGTTCACGCCCACTCTGTGCTGTCCTGTGGCCGCTGCTTTGATGAGGACCAGGTGCTGTTCCCCTTCGTGGGCCACGCCCTCTGCTGCCTGTGGGCCGACCAGGGTGTGCGCGCCGCCGCTGCCAGGGGCTACGAGTACGAGCTCAACGACTCCGCCCTGTAGTGAGTACCCCGCCCATCTGCCCGCAGGGTCTGTCCCACAGCATACACCATCCCACAGAGAGCGGCTGAAGAGCCTTGGAACCAGGTGGATGCAGGTTCAATTCCCAGTTGAGGTCTGCTGCTATATGGATATGGATAAATACCCAGCTGTAGAAATATATCACATGAAGCATGAACCCCTGATGTGAGTGTTTGACAATAGCAGTAGTAGTAGTAATAATAATAATAATAAATATAGCAGCAAGCAGCAATACAGGGGCCAAGTACAATGAAGGAATCAGAAGAAGAAAGAATTATGATTTTAGGCCATGCAATTCAAAAGATATGTTGAATAGTATATGCAATGTGTGTTATAGCGCCTCCTAGTGGCCAAATGACACTAAACCGCTTGGACACCCTCACGGCATAGTCGCAAACACAGGCACCAAATTTGGTTTCAGTACACAATAGCATTGTGTAGATATGGCCTCACTTCCTGTTTGGCTTCTTGGCTGTTGACTTTGTTAGCACATTTCTAGTGAATGCTTTCCATAAACAAAAAATCATGGATAACTTTTGTGTGGCATGGTCTCATTATGCTCTGACTCAATTTTCATGAAGATTGGAGGAAATTTGTGGGAGGAGTAGCGAAAAGACTTTTCATTAAAATTCAAAATGGTGGACAACCAAATATGGTGGAAATGACAGTTTCTGTTACAATACATCTGTTCAACTTGACATGACCCAAGGAATTAAAAGAAAAAAGAATCATAATTCTAAGCTAAAGACATCAAAAGTTATCAGCAGAAATTCAATAGTTATAGCGCCACCTAGGGGTTAAATGTTGAGATATGACCTCACTTCCTGTTTGGTGTCTTCGCTGTCAAACTCATTTGCATGTTATGGGCGAACGCTTTGGAATATCTAAAATATTTGGATAGCTTTTGTGAGGCATGGTCTCAAGATGATAGGTACCAAATTTGGTAAAGATTGGACAGAATTTGTAGGAGGATTTGTGAAAAAACAGTTTTCGTAAAAATTCAAAATGGCGGAAAATCCAATATGGCGGCAATGGGTACGTTGGAGTCGGCTTGACCGAATTTTGAAAAAATTCCAACAGGGTCAGGAGTTATAATAATAGTGAAAAATTCTAACAATTATAATAGGTGCCTAGCTCTTTCAGTGCTTGGCTCCTAATAACAATAATAATAGTTACTGGTTGTCTGACTGAAGAAAAGTGCTGGTGCAGTATGATCTGGTGGGTGTGGTTCAAAAGTAGTTTTTAAAATTTTGTGTGTGAGAGTTTTTGGGTTCTGTGTGTGTGTGTGTGTGTGTTAGTGTGTACGTGTGTACGTGTGTGCGCGTGTGCGCGTGTGCGTGTGTGTGTGTGTGTGTGCGTGTCTGTGTGTGTGTGTGCGTGTGTGTGTGTGTGTGTGTGTGTGTGCGTGTCTGTGTGTGTGTGTGCGTGTGTGTGCGTGTCTGTGTGTGTGTGGTAGTTCAGTCCTCCCTGCTCACTCTCTCACCCTCCCTGACCAGCCTGGCCTGAGAGAGCATGAAATAATGTGCATTTAGCATTCAATAAGAATTCAATCAGATTAGCTGTTACTGAGGCAGTGGAGTGTGCGTGTGCACGCATGCGTGTGTGTGTGTGATGATGCTTGATTAAAAAGTGGATCGTTTCGCTGTCACCTGGAGACATGCTGCCATTCCCGATGCGATACACCCATCCGAACCGAGGAGGGGCGGCGTGTGTTGAGTGCGTGCGTGTGTGAGTGCGTACGTGTGTGTGTGTGTGTGTGTGTGTGTGTAAGTGTGTGCATGTGTGTGTGAGTGTGTGTGTGTGTAAGTGCGTGCATGCCTGTGTGAGTGCGCATGTGTATAAGTGTGTGCATGTGTGTGTGTGTAAGTGCGTGCATG
>NC_050583.1:1037500-1070000 GCF_013368585.1 Megalops cyprinoides | reverse complement strand
AGTATACTATGATACAACAGGTCCCAGAACACAAATTTGTTATACATCATCATACTACATATGAAATTAACATTAAATGCAGTCCCTCCCTCTCCCTCTCTCTCTCTCTCCCTCACCCCCTCTGTCTCTCCCTCACTCTCCCTCTCTCCCTCCCCCTCTCTCTCTCTCTCTCTCTCTCTCCCTTCTTCCCTCCCTCTGTCTCTCCCTCACCCCCTCCTTCTCTCTCTCTCTCTCTCTCTCCTTCTCTCTCTCTCTCTCTCTCTCCTTCTCTCTCTCTCTCTCTCTCTCTCCCTCTCTCTCTCCTTCTCTCTTTCTCTCTCCCTCTCTCTCCCTCTCCCTCTCTCTCCTTCTCTCTTTCTCTCTCTCTCTCCTTCTCTCTCTTTCTCTCTGTCTCTCTCCCTCTCTCCCTCTCCCTCTCCCTCTCTCTCTCCCTTCTTCCCTCCCTCTGTCTCTCCCTCCCCCCCCCCCTCTCTCTCTCTCTCTCTCTCTCTCTCTCTCTCTCCCTCTCTCTCTCTCTCTCTCTCTCTCTCTCTCTCTCTCTCTCTCTCCCTTCTTCCCTCCCTCTCTCTCTCCCTCTCTCTCCCTCTGTCTCTCCCTCACCCCCTCCTTCTCTCTCTCTCTCTCTCTCTCTCTCTCTCTCTCTCCCTCTCTCTCTCTCTCTCTCTCTCTCTCCCTTCTTCCCTCCCTCTCTCTCTCCCTCTCTCTCCCTCTCTCTCCCTCTGTCTCTCCCTCACCCCCTCCTTCTCTCTCTCTCTCTCCAGCTTCTTTGAGAACATGACTCGGATCATCTCCCCAGACTACCTGCCCACTGAGACAGACGTACTGAGAGTGCGACTGCGTACGACCGGTGTCATCGAGACCCAGTTCAAAGTCAGTCACCTGGTCTTCAGGTAAGAGGTGCAGAATCACCTGGTCTTCAGGTAAGAGGTGCAGAATCACCTGGTCTTCAGGTAAGAGGTGCAGAATCACCTGGTCTTCAGGTAAGAGGTGCAGAAACACCTGGTCGTCAGGTAAGAGATGCAGAATCACCTGGTCTTCAGGTAAGAGGTGCAGAAACACCTGGTCGTCAGGTAAGAGGTGCAGAAACACCTGGTCGTCAGGTAAGAGGTGCAGAATCACCTGGTCGTCAGGTAAGAGGTGCAGAATCACCTGGTCGTCAGGTAAGAGGTGCAGACCCTGTTGAAAGGATGCAGGGGAGAGGTCGGATCAGTGCGTATCCCAGATACCCCGGATATCCCGGATCTGGGCGCATGCCCAGTTTCCCAGTTACACTGAAAATGCCGAACAATGCCCGAACAATGCACTTTGTTGCAGTGATATAGAGTTAACTATAATAGAGTTTATTTATGTAGCGATAGCTATATCTTTGAGTAACATTGGTGCCAGTGCAACTGGAACTGATTGTAGCTACCATATTGCGAACGTCACATTACTCGCCCGTATGAGTTGGTGTTTTTACATGTTATAGGTAGCCGATGGTCATAATAAGGTAAGCTAATGTTGAGTCTCGTGGAGCTTAACTTAAATGCGATAGCGAACGTCAACAAGTTCATTTGTTGATCTAATTTAGCCAGCTGACTAGCAACAAAAATGATAGGCTATAACATTATTTCTTGCATGTCATTTACCAGGGCCAGTCATACTCTCACTCACAACCCGCGACTACTAGTAACGTTCCTGAAATGTGTCCTGAAGCTGTCTCTGACTGTTTCTCTGGAGAGTACGCTGAGCAACTCTGCTTTCTGCAGCACAGTCTGGTGCTGCTGAATTGGGACTACTAACTGAGACTCAAATTTCAGTACAAATTTAAGTTTTACTAGTTTTATTTATTTTTACTTTATTTACTTTATAAAACTTTGGGGAGCTATTTTGTTTATTTATTGATTTATATATTTATTAAAATTTTCACTTCACATTATAAGAAATGCTGCTGGGAGCTCCCTGCACTTTTTGTTTTAAGATAATGTTGAAAAGTTGTCTTCTAATTAAACATATGCTCAAAGGCATTTCAACAAAATTTTGTGTTAGAGTTTGTGTTATTCTAAATTTTGACACCAAGATTTTCTTTTTTAATGCAAATGTATATCGGTTCAAAATATCGGTTATCCATCTCCTTGATTGCTAATAATCGGTATCGGTATCGGCATCGGAAAAACCATATTGGTCGACCCCTACTTCCCAGTCCCTTGGAGACACCAGTGGCAGGGCTGTAGTTTGGGAGTTGGTTTGCTTCATCAAGTGGAAAAGTGCAAATGGAGGGTCATTCTGTAAGATGAATCTGTGCCTCTGTGACTGGAACAGAGAAGTCTGCTGGATAATATCAGCTAGCGAGCCTGTTTGCCCATAACCAGAAGCAGTTTAGATGAAATTAGTAAAGTGCTCATGTGTTGAGAAATATAATATTAATCTGGAGATGCTCGTGTGCTTGATTTATATTATCCATATGGCTGAAATATACAATGTGTATCTAGCCAGCTAGATGTGGAAGTGTTTCAGAGTTGCAGTTGTGTTTAGCAGTAGTTTTTGGTTGTGGTTGTATTTAGTGGCAGGGCACACATTACATTACATTATTACATTATTGTCATTGAGCGGATGCTCTTAACCAGAGTGACTTACATAGGTTACAGTTTTTTTCACATTATCCATTTGTACAGCTGGATATTAACTGAGGCAATTTTGGGTTAAGTGCCTTGCCCAAGGGCACAGCAGCAGTGCCCCAGTAGGAAATTGAACCAGCATCGTTTGGATTACAAGTCCTGTTCCCTAACCACTGTGCTACACTGCTGGTAGGGTTGTGGTCATGTTTAGGAGTAGAGTTCTGGTCATGTTTAGGAGTAGGGTTGTGATTGTGTTTAAAGGCAGGGTTATGGCTGTAGAATAAGGAAACAGAAATATTAAACCACAAACCACTGCTCCACATGGGTTTCTAATGACCGTGTCATAATACCAATTGCCTAAAGACCCATTGTAATTAAGAAAGCATTACAATAATTTACATTAGTCCAAAGAGCTGTCTGTGGTACTCTGAGAGCATTTGGGGCCGTGTGGCTGCGGAGTCTGTTTTTCGAGTTGTCTGAGTTTCGACACGCCACAGGCAGCATACATGTATTACAGGTGACAGGGATAGAGGGTAATACTCCACTTGCAGGCTTGCCTGCGATTTGAATCATAACGGCTCATTTGAAGGAGCCGTTTGCAGAAGAAACACCAGCGATCGTTACTGAAATGACAGCCCGCAGGCCAGGTTGCTTTTCTGCTCCTCACCCCTTCAGAACTGCGGAAACCTGACGCCAATCGGATGTGAAATGTTATTGCGCAATGTGATTGGCTCAGCGCGGCGGTCTGTAATGCGCAGGCCCCTCCCCCTGTCTCCCGGCCTCCTGCGGAAGTGCATACCTATTCACAGCCTTTTACCTGCAATCACACAGACCACAATAAACCGCAGCAAGTCACATCACCTCACACACTTTCCCCGTTTCTCATCTGTTGTGATTTCATTGTGTTTCTGTGTCCATAATCCATACACCAATACATAGCATATGATGAATGCAATAAGCTTTTTTATTCTGATGTCAAAGTATTCTTCGCTGTGAAATGACAGTGTGTTAAAATGCTGTGCGTCTCTGAGTAACACAGTCCCAGCATCTCCGCTCACTGCGTCGGAAATACGACTGTCCCAGTGTGGATGGGTGTTCCTCACCTGGCACCGCACCTACACTGATCCCTGTAAAGCCTCTGTGTCACTGTTGTCCTGCTAATGAACCCTTTTCAAGTCTTCAGCTACAAAATCTGCTGACTGAGAAATGAGGATTTGCTTATGAGTTAAGCAAATTGTAAAATCGGATGCAAGTCATTTTTAAGAAAGCCTTGCAAATATTATGTAATGACAGTCTAATACATTTTGAAGCACAGTGGAGTAATTCTGAGAGGCTGCTTAGTTACAGTAATGATAGCAGTGTCTGGGAAGACTTGTTCTCTCTCTGTGGTTGTGTGGCTCATTGTCAGGGCGTGAGGCAGTATGGACGGCCGGTACGAGAGGGAGTGTCTATCCTGGATCATGTGACCACCAGTCACTACTCCTGTGACTGACTGTGCTTGTCCCCCTGTCCGGCTAGCGTCCGTGTGTCCTGCTGGCCTGGCAAGCCGGCCGACCTGCGGCGTGGGGTCAGAGATGCTTTGGCATTCATGGCCAGAGCTCGCCGTTAAAAAAGGAAAGATTCATTGTGCCGGGAAATGGCCGTTGCCGCAGAACATTGTGATAATTGGACACATTTCCACATGGCAGCACTAATCACCTGGGGGGGGGTGATGGGGGGTACAGAGGGCCAACAGAGCAAAACAAAAGACATGACTGGCCTGTCCTCCTCGGGGCGCTGTAGGGTGAGGTTATGAGCCCTGATGTTCAGAATGAAAAACACTGCTATCACTCCTTATGAAATATCATTTATGAACAGCAGCAGAATTCTCTCTACAGTTTAAAGAAGGAAGAATTCTGTATGTCATTCCCTCAGAAATGACAGTGTCCTGAATGGCTGTTTAAAGTTCATGTTTCAGATTTTCTGCTTTTTAATCACAAAGACTTTAACATGCTAAATTAATGTTTCCAGGTATGTTTAATGAATTAAAAATAAATGGCGAGGCTGCACCAACTGTTAAACACAAACAAGCGAACAGAGAAACTGTTATGGTTGCTTAACTTTACACTGTCACAGTGTTATTGCAGCTTATCTTTACACTGTCACAGTGTTATTGCAGCTTATCTTTACACTGTCACAGTGTTATTGGAGCTTTATTTACACTGTCACTGTTGTTGAACCTTATCTGTACACTGTCACACAGTGTTATTGCGGCTTACCTTTACACTGTCACGGTGTTAGTAAAGCTTTCTTTACACTGTCACAGTGTTGTTGCGGCTTATCTTTACACTGTCACAGTGTTGTTGCAGCTTATCTTTACACTGTCACAGTGTAAAACTGTCACAGTGCCCTACAGTGGAAGGGCTGCTGATTGGAGGACAGACGCTACTCTGCTGAAATCATCAGCAACTCCCAGGTGTCTGACCAATCACAGGGTGCCTGAGAGCGGTGAAATGAAGACACCCTGGCTGACCTGTCTGCCCGGGGGGAAGGAGGCCAGTTTGTTCAGCTCGTGACACAGCTCCCGGCCGGTTCTGAATCCCAGCTGCAGGGTGTTGCTGACAGAGATGCCAGCTTTGGGTGACTCCGTTCTGAATCTTGCAACAGTGACGGTTTCCTCCCCATTGTCTAGACTCGAAATCTCTGGGGTTTCACAATGTCACGCTGGTTTTGTCAGAGGTAATTTGAAAAGTAATTAAAATCAGCGAATGGAGAGCTCTTAATTTCCATTTCCGGATTGTTCCGCAGAAGGCGGTGGGCGTGAGCAGGAGGAGTACGGCGGGCTGTTACCTCTGACCTTTCCTAAAGCCCTGCAGATCAGAAATACTCCATTTCCCCCATCAAAAGCGCAGATAATTGCTCAGCAGTCAGCAGCGGATTGGAGCAGGGAGATCAGTGGAGCTGTGAGGATGACCGTTTAAGTTTTATCAACCATGGTTCCCCGACTCGGTCAGACCCTCGAGATGACTTTAGTCATTTTTGGTTATTCTTCTGTAGTAAAATGACACCGTTTTCAAATTGCCTCAGATTTCCATAGCGTCTGGGAGGAGGCATATCTCTCAGTCCACAGAGAGAAAAACATCGACACGGTGAAATCTCTCACTGTCCGCTGTTCTTACAAGTGTCAAGGAGAATGGGCCAATTTAAGATTTTATTTGGTTTTCATCTCTTGGAGGAAGATGCGTTTCCCCCTTAGGTGTTACATGGTGAATCTTTGTGTTCCTGTGTCAATAGCCCCTGGAGATTGAGGGGTGTCTGGGCATCTTTTCTGGAAGATTCTCTTTGGGCGGCGTGGCTTCGTATGTAATATAGATGAACCCTGAAGTGGAGCCTCGGAAATGAAACCCAGGTTTAGGGGAGAAAAAGAATTTCTTTCCCTGCAGAAAAGAACGTGTTTTGTTCTCACAGCTGAGTAGTGTCATCATGCAGGAGATTGTGTTTTATTTCTGTTTTTTCCCGAGCTGGTGCTTGATCTTCCCCGTGCGTGACTCCCTACCTGAGTGGAGTTGCGTGAGGTTTACTCTCACTTTGTACTGTCCTGACATGAAGAATACTGTGGAGACCAGCATGACATGACATTACATTACTGGCATTTAGCAGAAGCTCTTGCATTGCTTAGGTTCTTTTTTATTGTTATCCATTCATACAGCTGGGTATTTACTGCGGCAGTTGTGAGCTTAAGTACTTTGCCCCAGGGTACACCAGCAGTGCCCCAGCTGGGAATCGAACCGGCAACCTTTTGGTTACGAGTCTTGCTCCTTAACCACTGTGCTACACTGCCGCCCAGCACAGCTGGGTTTGGGGTCCAGCACAGCTGGGTTTGGGGTGCTCGCTGTTGACCCTTCCCCTGTAATGTGCAAACGATATCCTTAAGAGTGACCTTACTGGAAGCGCTCTGTGCGGCGGACGCAGTGTCTCCGGTCGCACCTGTCTGAGAATCGCTGTGTCCTTTCCCCTCGCTGGCCTGAACCCCAGGGCCCGGGTTTTAGCCTGCGTGCGCTAAAGACCTAATGAGCGCATTGGCATGGGAAGGGCGGTCTTTTAATGCGGTCAGATGCGCCGGGAGCAGGCGGGTGAGTTTGTTCCCTGGCGATAAGTGTGCCTTTGTTTACACCCTCCTGTGGTCAGCATTTGCATGCTGGCCCCGGTCTAATTGCCGAGTCCCCAGCGCTTGCTTCATCTAAATGATGAGTTCATTCGGCGGGTGGGGGGGGGGGGGGTCGCCTCTGCTCCGCTGTGATCCCCGACGTGCTCCATCAGACTCGTTTAACCCGCCGCTTCTGGAGCTGCGAGTCCGGACTCCACCTGGGCCACAAGCAGGTTTGTACCGGATCAAGCAGAAGTACGATAAGACCCAGCCCATCAGAGTGGCGCTACTTCCAGAATCACTCTGAAACAGGAAACTGCACTGATGCTCAGAATGTTACTTTCATCTCAGAAACAACCAAATGCATCATTTTCAGTCTGCGTAGGAGTTTTATTACACTGAACGAGCACCGAGCTCTACAGATATAGACAGTGTCGTGGCTTTTATTGGGTTTCCATTGAATCAGAGGTCAAGGTGTCCTGCCATACAGCGTGTCCACCAGGAGCCTGCTTTCATTGGAAAACAGCTCCTATCATTCACATAAATGCTGTATTGCAGTGTAGTTAACTTAATTACATTCTCTCAACACTGAAGGGGGCGCATCCCCCGTCCCACCGAAAACCTAACCAATGGAGTCCACAGAACCATTAGAGAGCTTTAAAGACCCACACAGGGCCTCAAGGAGGGTAGGAATATCTCTCTTTAGCATTTATGTGTTTCAACCCCAGATTACCTCACCCTGCCCTAGGTGGTATTCTCGTTATTATATTAATTGGTTGGCATTTATCCGTTTGAGAGACACTCTTCTGCAGAGCCCTGAACTTGGGCTGCAGTGTAGCATAGTGGTTTAGGAGCAGGACTCGTAACCGAAAGGTTGCCGGTTTGATCCCCGCTGGGACACTGCTGCTGTACCCTTGGGCAAGGTACTTAACCCACAATTGCCTCAGTAAATATCCAGCTGTATAAATGGATAACATTGTAGAACTGTAACCTATGCAAGTCGCTTTGGATAAAAGTGTCTGCCAAATGAATAAATGTAAATGTAAATGTTCCAATCCCTGAAGTGAATGGAGTTATCATATCCTACTGCTCCCTTATTTAGCCAATCATTGTGTTTTGCTAACAGTGTTTGTCTGACTGGCTGGCTGTGATTGGCTCATAGGAGTCCTTGATTGACAGCACACGGTAGCCCGCCCCGTTATGGGACTCCTGAAGCCTCTCTCCTGGTGCCAGGTGTTGTGGATGTGACCTGACTCCGCTAACCTGCCGCGTCCGCCTGTCTGTCTGCAGGATGTACGACGTGGGGGGTCAGCGGACGGAGCGGAGGAAGTGGATTGGCTGTTTCGAGGACGTGCGAGCCGTGCTGTTTGTGGTGGCGCTCAGTGGTTATGACATGACTCTGGTGGAAGACCCTTCAATGGTGAGAGCTACTGAGCGTGCTCAGAATTACAGGCAGCTGGTTCCGCTGCTCAGATTGTTAGAGATGCTCCAGCACATGTTTCATATTTTACTCTCCAGGTGTGCAGGTGTGCAGGTGTCAGGTGTGCAGGGTGTATGTGCAATATGTTTTTACAGCACTCATTGGATAGGTGTCAGTCCTCTGCACAAGTTCTGTCTAATTCCTCTTTTCTCCAACAGAACCGTCTACAAGAAAGTCTGAAACTCTTCTCCTCAATCTGCAATAACGTTTTCTTCAGAAGTACCTCAATGGTGAGCTTTCAAGCCGTCCCACGCACCCACAGAAAACAAATAAAAATCAAGAACATGCTACACTACTGGCACTCAGAGGTGGGAATGTGGAGCTCAGACAGGACGTCAGAGTAATCCCGCTGAATCTTTCATGAATGTTTCATGAGAGTCGTGGTGTAGCCTCGCATCTCTGTTAGAGGATATGAAAATTGCCTGAGTCACTTTCTGAAAGTAATGGAGGAATTAATTCACAGTGGGAGAAAATGAAGGTGGTTGATATCAGCCATTCCCAGCAGCGTGAGCTACTCAGGCTGCCAAATCAAGGGTTTGATTCAGAAAGAGTGCCACCTGTACTCACCTTGAAAGCAGTGAGTGAGTGGGTCAGTCGGTCAGTCAGTCAGTCAGCCAGCCATTTGCTCAGTCGGTCATTCAGTCAGTCATTGTCAGACTGAGGGACTGTGTGCCTCAGTCTGATTTCTTCAGCAAGGAGACAGTGAGCCAGTCAGTCACCCCGCTCAGGAAAGCAAGGGACAGTGGAAGGAGACAGTGAGCCAGTCAGTCACCTCACTCGGGAAAACTAATGGGAGTAGGGAGGATGTGTGGCCCGTTCTAAGAAAGCGAAGCTGGTATGGCCTCCATGAGTCTCTCCCCGTTCCTCTTTCAGTAAGGGCTATGCGGAGGAGCTGTGCTCGAACCACACCACCACTGCCGATCTCTATCACCATAATTACAGACAGCCCCCCCCCACACACACACATTCTAATTGCCTGTGCCGGTGGTTATTAAAATGCAAGGCATAATTTAGGAGCGTGAGGGTAATATTGGCTCTGTTTGATGGTCCGAGTTACTGCTGAAAAGCGTGTAAAGAACCTGTTTAATTGGGGTCATGTGGGCTGTTAGAAAGCAGTGTCCATAATCAGCTGCTGGTCAGACAGAGAGAAATTACCGTCGATCTCTACAGGATGTGGGTCATAATTATCTCATTAGGGCGGTGGGTGTGGCCGAGCCAGCAGGCGGCTCTCTCTTCCTGCCTGATCTATTTGGATTTAATTACAGGATTGTTTCCTTTTTGATTCGTACATGTTTGTGTCTTTATTTACTTATTGTCTGCCTTATTCATTGTGAGTAAGCACTGACGTGAGGCTTTTAATTGGTCAGTAACAATGGTGCCCCTCCCCCCACAGTTACAGGTTTCTGTGGGAACAGAGACAGGTGTGATAATGGGGGGGAAACGCTTTGCTGAGCGGAGTCTCCACAAATTAAATGTGGAAAAAAAGTCAAAAATGGCATTTGCATAGATTTTAGGTGTAACTTATGATTTTTTTCAGCACAGCTCGCAAATAAAGAATTTAGTGTTAAATTTCATTAATGCATGAGCCTGATGCCAATTTCAGTTTTGAGTTCAGAACCAAGTTAAAAAACTTCAGAGCTTGCCCTGGAATGGGAAAGGGCCAGGGTGAAATTTCTGAGGTGAAATGCAGGTCATGGTGCACTCTGAGTACACGGTCACTGTGCTACACCTGTTGGTGAACTACATGCATCCCTTTTAGGAATTTGCAAAGATATAGCTGCACAGTGAGGTGTATGGGCCGGGCTAGCAGTGAGAGTCTGTGTACTATTACTCTGTGCACTATTACTTATTAAGGTTAAAGTAACCTTAATAATACTAATGATGTTGGACATACTGTTCTATAATAACGATCATTATGAGAATGAGAAAATCTGGGCTTTTATTTTTCAGCACGATTGTAATTACCACACACACACACACACACACACACACACATATATATATATATATATATATATATATATATATATATATATATATAATATGCATATATGTGCGCACATACGCGTACATATGTGCTGAGTATTAATCTTTCATTTTTCCCCCCAGATCTTATTCATGAACAAAATTGATCTGTTTCAAGAGAAGATTTTACACTCTGGGCGGCACCTGCGATTGTACCTGCCTCAGTTCAGAGGTAAGCCGCTGAGCTCTAACCCGGACAGGGCCACTGTACGCCCGGGAGTCTGGTGGTAGCCCGATCAAGTGGGCATGGTGGCGGTATTTTAAAATATGCAGAGTCTCTGAGTCTCCTCTGGCAAAGGTAGCCTTCAGGTGTGTTTGGGGGGGGGGGTAGCCTTCAGGTGGGTTTTTTATGAATAGCATTCAGATGGGTTTGGGGGATGGGGGGGGTAGCCTTCAGGTGGGTTTGGGGGAGGGGGGGGGGGTAGCCTTCAGGTGGGTTTGGGGGAGGGGGCTTCAGGCCTGTGTCGTTGCTACCGTGGGGATGGGATGGGAAAGACGTGCAGCAGTGAATGAACGTCTGTGAGTTAATCAGCTCTGCGGGAGGCTAAAGGTGTGGCTGCTGGGACATCAGGAGGGGGGCTGTGTGTGATGGGACTGCAGGGCTCTGCCAGGGACTTCATTAGGAAAACCTCTTTAAACTTTAAAAGCTGACACGTCATGATGCGTTCCATATGTATCACAGTAACAGCAGCAGTAACAGGCACAGAGCAGCCTGTGCCCGTGCCCGTGCCTGTGGCCGTGTCCGTGCCTGTGCCCGTGTCCGTGCCTGTGCCCGTGTCCGTGCCTGTGCCCGTGTCTGTTTTAGTGCCTGTGCCCGTGCCTGTGCCCGTGCCTGTGCCCGTGCCCGTGCCTGTTTTAGTGCCTGTGTCAGTGCCTGTTTTAGTGCCTGTGTCAGTGCCTGTGCCCGTGCCTGTGCCCGTGCCCGTGCCTGTGCCCGTGCCTGTTTTAGTGCCTGTGCCTGTGCCCGTGCCTGTGCCCGTGTCAGTGCCCATGTCTGTGTCAGTGCCCGTCCCTGTGCCCGTGTCTGTGTCAGTGCCCGTCCCTGTGCCTGTGCCCGTGTCAGTGCCCGTGCCTGTGCCCATGTCAGTGCCTGTGCCTGTGCCCCTGTCTGTGTCAGTGCCTGTGTCAGTGCCTGTTTTAGTGCCTGTGTCAGTGCCTGTGCCCGTGCCCGTGCCTGTGTCAGTGTCTGTGCCAGTGTCTGTGATGGGCAGTACTGTGATGCAGTGCCACTGTGAGGCACCAGCAGTCCCAGAGAGTCACTCAGTCTCTGCACAGAAAACATTGCCGATTACAAAGGAAAAAGCTCTGGCAGTAAACCGCAAAGTCTCGCCCTGCAAATGAAGCACATTGATCCTGAAGCGTGTGACTGTTCTGTGCGTATGGATCATGATCCCTGTTGATCCAGAGGACGTCGGCTGTTGCTGATGTATCGATCCAGTTTTGAGCCGCTCTTCCTGAGCGCTCTGGCACATGAAAGAGCAACCCGCCGCACTGCTGCAGCTTTCTGCTGCGCTCTCTGTGAAAGGACAGAAGCTCTTTAATCAGTCCGTACTCCGTTGTGAGTTTGTAGACGTTAGTGATGTGCAACACTTTGATATTCTGATATTGTGTGAGTCGCCAGATTGAATATCAGAATAACGGCACCCTGCTGTTGCCAGGTAGGTGCAGTGAAGAGAGCTCAGTGTGAGGCCTACCCTCCCCCCTCCCTCAAGCCTCCCTCACACCTCCCTCTGGCCCCCCTCCCTCACCCCTAAACCTCCCTCCTTCCCCCCCCCGTGCCCCCCCTCATGCCCTCCCTCATGCCTCACCCCCCCTCCTCTCCCTGTCTCACTGTCAGGCAGGAGGGGCTGGGGTCTGAGCCCCTCCCTCATGGAGATGGAGGCCAGGGAGAATCTTGATTCTCGCCTTTCGATTGGCAGATTTCACACGTCTGCAGTGTGGGAGACCGTGGCCAACCGGCAATGACTGTTTAAGGGAGATTTGACTGGGAAATGTCTTCGTCAAACGTCTGTTCACTATCGGTGTTGGGAGCTGTGGGCGGGGCAGTGGGTGGTTCCTCAAGGGCCACCTGATCCAGTGTGGCTTGCTGTGCCACCTCAAACAGCAGCGGCCCGTTGGGGAATCAAACCCGTGACCCTCTGCGGCTCTCCACACTGCCGAGTGCAGCGTAGGCCGGAAAAACTGGAGCCGTAGAGTTCAGCTGGCAGGAGGTGTGACCTGGCTGTGTGCAAACCCCCGCAGTGCCGCAAGCAGGCTAATGTCCATTAGGAGACAGGGGCACAGAGATCGGATTCTCCGGCCGACCTCTTCACCTCATCCATGCTTGCTTCCCTTTCTGACTGCTGGAGTCAGAAACGCAATCACACGTCTTCCATCTCTGTCTCAGGCTTCATAAATAATACATGGGACCAATTCCATTTTCAGTGGAAATGAGTGAATTTTTATCCCCTTTATTGGGTTAGGGTTATTTCTCTTTGTCTAGTTTACTATGTATAACCGAGGGTGTAATATTGCCTATATTGCATGTGAGTGAAGGTTTGGTTCTGTTTGGTGGGAGATTTATGGGGGCTTCATTTGTCTGACAGTCTGAGCTCATTTCCAGTTGTGATCAGGGTTATGTAGAATGATCTCAGATCAGTTGCTGGTGGGCAGGAGGTACGCAGAGCTGGAGGAGGTGCAGGAGTGGAGGAGGCGTGGCTTCATTCGTCTGACCTATTCACTGTGCACCACTGGAAAGACACACAGATAGCTCAGGAATTCCTGGACTAAAGACCTGTTCAGGGGGCAAGGATCACCCTCTTAGCATCAGCAACACGTAACTCTGTGTGGGTGTGTCTGTAGAGTGCAAGGAGGCAGAGCTTGGTTGTGGTTTAGTCAGTGATGTTAAGTACAGATTACAAGAAGTGGGGCTGGGCGGGGCTTGGGTGTGGCTGGGGCAGAGCTTGGGTGTGGCTGGGGCAGAGCTTGGGTGTGGCTGGGGCAGAGCTTGGGTGTGGCTGGGGCGGGGCTTGGGTGTGGCTGGGGCAGAGCTTGGGTGTGGCTGGGGCGGGGCTTCGGTGTGGCTGGGGCAGAGCTTGGGTGTGGCTGGGGCAGAGCTTGGGTGTGGCTGGGGCAGAGCTTGGGTGTGGCTGGGGCGTGGGTTTATGAATGCTTTTCTGCACAGTGTTCAGGGAGGCGGGGCTTCCTCAGATGAGTGGCTCAACAATGGATTGGTGGGAAGATCCCGTGCTGGAATGACCACCTGACATCAGTTTTACAGTTTTTACAATGTTACTTATACAGCTAGATATTTACAGAGCACACATTACATTTAGCAGATACTCTTATCCAGAGCAACTTACATCAGTTAGTTTTTTACAACATTATCCACTTATACAGCTGGATATTTTATTGAGGCAATTGTGGGTTAAGGACCTTGCCCAAGAGTTCCCCAAAGGGCAAACCGGCAACCTTTCGGTTACAAGTCCTGCTCCTTAACCACTATGCTACGCTGCCGCTCCAAACTCATGCCTGTGGTTGTTTTGCTGACCTGGACCAGGTGCTGACTGTGACGTGGATGGCGCCGCCCGCTACATTGCCAGCATGTTTGTGGCTCTGAATGCCACGCCCAGCAAGCTCATCTACCACCACTTCACCACCGCCACCGACACCTCCAACGTGCAGATCGTCTTCCAGGTCGTCATGGACACCATCATCAAGGAGAACCTGGAGGCCGTGTCCCTGCTCTGAGGGGTGACGGCGGTCGGGCTCCATGGGGACACCTTTCCGCTTTTTTGTGTACTTTTTTCTTTTTTAATGACTTTGTTGAAATGTGCTGGAAAAGGATCTGCCTGCCTGTTTTGTTCTGATAGCTTTCCCTCTGTGACGAGGATTTCTATATTTATTTAGCAGTATGCAGCTGTACTCGGCATATGGCTCACTTTGATTTTTTTTATCATTATAGAGCATCTCAGTTGTAAGCCTCCTTATGTTCTGTTAGGGGTGACCGGTTCCAGTCTGTGCTGGTTACTTTGAGCTGGTGGAAGCCTGTCCCTCCACTCTGGGCAGCGGGGAGGTTATGGCCGAGTGATACAGTCCCAGGCGTTCCACGCCCATGTCATCGGCACGATAGAAAGAACATTCATCTTCTCTTTTTTTGTTCATCATTTCCCTTCACCACTGATGCAGAAAGCACATCACTTCAGCTTTTCACAGAATCCTGCTTCTCTTAGACACTCAGATCTCCGTGTGCCGTTGGCTGACCTGGGGTCAGTGTGATGAGATGGGGAGTCTGTGGGCTCCGTGGAGCATGAGGAGCAGGGATCTGAAAGGTTATTAAATGTGGTCTTGGGTGTGGTTCAGCGGCGCGGGTGACCGCTCTATGCGTTGCTTGACGCGTTCCAGCTCTGGGCAGTTTGCCTTCTGCTCTCCCTGTCGGCGCGCTGATTTGTGCTTGTATGTACAGCGCTGCCTTTGCAGTAATCTCATCCTCCCTGCCCTTCCCAACAGCCCACCCGAAAAAGACCCTCTGACGTAAATATCTCTCCCCCCTGCCTGCCAAACAGAAACTCAATTCCTTTGTCTCCTCCGTCTGAGAGATTTTGCTCAATTTACGAGCAGCAGCACCATGTAGGAAATCAATCTTTGTAACACCTAAATGCATTCATATGAAAATATAAGAACGTTTGCATCCATTTATAATGACTGCATTATACCTCTGTAAAGCTTAACAACACTTCATTAAGCTTTAAATAAGCAGTCGTTGAGGTTCATAGCGGCTTAAGGGAAGTGACGGGGCATGTTATGTAGCGTTACAGAGGTCTTACGAATTGTTGCATGACAAAGTGTAATGGTAAATACTGAGTAATTAAGAATTTCCCCTCCACATTTGTCAGTTGGTCACTTTCTTGCACTTGCATTCACAATGAGGGTCCACGGCGCTTTGTCCGTAGCACTGGTAGTGTCCTGGATACGATTCTCCCCCGAATCGCCGTCAGATGTGGAAACAGAAAGCGGAACATCTTTCGCCGGGAAAGGTTGGTTCCTCTGCCACCCTCTTTAACACTTTGCCAGTCCAAGCATCGCAATACATTCAACTTTAATTTACCTTTTGATTGCATCCGATTATTTGCACAACTGGGACGCGCATAGTATCTCTGAGCAGCTCAAAACCCTGTTGTTGGTATGGGTTCAGTGGCAAACCAAGGATTATGTTTGGTTTCAGAATTGTAGAAAATTTGCACTCTTAAGGATATAAGACTCGTGCGAGGCGTCGAAGTTGTGATTTTTTTTTCCTTCAAATAGCCGAGAGCATGTGAAAGTGCCTTTTTGTGTCATCACGGTATGATAGTTTTATTTTGATATAGACTATATGTATTTTTAAATTTTAATCAATACTGTTACTGAAATTTGTTTCACATTTCAACTGAGTTTTGTAAATTTGCATCACTGTGAGTCGAAATGCGTTTGTATACACGTTTTTTCTTTTTTGAACTGTCTGAAGTCATCCTTTGTTGTGGCTAAATTTAATTATGCACTAATATTAAAGTATTATTTTAATTGATTCATTTTATGATTTTCCTGAATCAAGTTTATTAAAAGCTTTGAAATCCATTCGACAAAACGATTTCTTGACGCGTAGGCCAGTTAGTGTAATGTACGTAGTGAAAATAGATATATTGAAATATGCAGAGTGGTTTTGTTAAAATACCCCGGATGTGTAGAGTGGAGAAACACCAGAGGCGTATGGCAGATGGCTGAGGTGTTTCTGAGTGCAGTTACATTTCTGATATCGTTTGAACACAAATACAAGTGTACACAGTTTACAGTATGTCAACCATTTTAATAAATAAAATAAAGAAAAAATCTTTGAGAAGTTCTGCTCAGCAGTAAACAATTTATGGTCATTTTAATACATTTGGCAGTTGGTACAGAAGGACAGTTGATGGGCTGGCGCGGCACGGGGATCAAACAGAAATGACATCTGTCACACACTTTGGGTTTTTTTGTCGTGTAAAATGAGAAACATTCAGTGTCATCGGTCCGTCACGCTCCGTGTCGCGGATGTAAAACTCCCGGGACAGAGAGGAGCTCAGGCGCTCGCACAGTCCTGTGAGTCGAGCGTGAGAAGCACGTCCGCTTTGCACTGAAACGTGCTGGAGCCGTCCTGAAGCAGCGCGCAGCTCTGCAGGTTCGGGGAGATGTCTTTCACACAGATCGCCTGCAAAGGAATACAACGGCAGTCAACGCTGCACTGAAATCACATCGGGAAAAAAAAAATAAAATGGTTTTGAAATTATAGTTTGGGGGATTCGGGCACTACTTTGGATATAATTGTTTGAGTAGAATTGTCGAGTGCACGCTGATATCAAACACAAACATGCTGTTTTACGCACACATTTAACTGTTTCGCTATGTTTTGCTGTGCAACTGCTTGTTGCTTAGCAGATGCTTTCCCCGTTCGCTAATTTTTGAACAAAAAAAGGATTACCATTGGCTTTCCATTTGTGTCTTAAATTTTATGTGGTCTAATATTTTTTTTTTTAATATTTGCCATTTTCATCCAGACCTGATAGCTTGAACGCTCCATTTTTCAAAATGAGTAGTTCATACTAATTCGTCAAATTCGAAGTGATAAGAAGTCTACATTTCCATTTGCATTGCACAGAGTAAAATTCTGCTTGTCTTTAGTTAAGAGAACGAGAAAATACGGATAAAACTCGTTTGATGACCTGAAATCGTGAATAATTATTACAGACGTTTGTCTGAAGGAGTTTGCTGTCTCAGTGCGCACAGAACAGTGCAACTTGGTGCTGAAAGAAAAGCGCTTTTACGCGCTACAGTTTACCTCTTTGCACTGTCTTTTGACCGAGCAAAATATCTCATTTAGATTGTTAGAGAATTAGAGACATTTCGACATTTGATACCTGAATTTGATATTTGAATTTGCTAATAACTGTCGGACAATAATACATCGTTTGGTAACAGTTTACCAGCACTTGCAGTGTAGAAAGTACTTAAACGGTGCTATGGAACCTAACCGTCCGGCTCGGACCCCTGTGAGCTGGTGCCGCTGCTCGTCGGGGGAATGGACACACTTACCATAGTTTTCAGGATGGAAGTCTGGCGGCTTCCCAGCTCAGGAACGCTGTTCCCTGCTGGCTCTCCACTATCCAGAACTGACTCGGGCTCAGACCGTCTAATGTACGGTGATCTCCGGATGCCGGACAGCAAACCCGAGGCTCTGCCGACAGAATAGTAGCTTGGACCGGTCGCTTGCTTGTACCACGCTTCTGTGGGGTGGTAGGAAATGAGCACGGAGATGGCTACCAGCACTAAGGCGAACCTCACGGATCTCTCCATCGCCAGCATTGTCGGTTCACGCTGCGCAGCGGTTGCAGTCGTCTCGGAGTGGGCTGCTGCGACTTCTTGTTCTCTGCGCTTTGAACTCTTTTTCGAAATGTTGGGAACTTTATAATGGCTGTTCCGAAATGCCGTCGCTTATATAGCCGCGTCGTGACCGCGATCACATTCGTCAACTTCAGCAGACCGGGTGATTCATATTTCCGCCTTGGAGAATACCAATCTGAATTGATCGGTTTGCTCTTCAGAGAGGGTGGGGGAGGGGGGGGACTGTCACGCATGTTCTGGTGCGGTTTTTTTTGTCAAACAAAACTGACGGCCTGGAATAAGCCTCTCGCACTTGCGCTGTTGCAGGCAGTGAGTGCGGGTAAAATTCCACACAGACACTTCACGCAGAAGCAGTAAATGTCTCAGAACGGATTTCCGATGTAAGATTTTCACTAAAAGCCCACTTTTAACGTAGCAGTAAATGTATCCGTTGTAAAGGCACCAGCGTGTCTACGGTATTTTAACATATTAAGTGATTTAAGGTGGGGTACGTCAGAAATGGGTATGGGAGTATTGTCCCCATCGTGTTTCAGTAACTGTCTCAGTTTTTAAACAGATGACGTAACTTACTTACTTACTTTTAATTAAACACGTATTAGTACCTGTAAAGTTTTTCAAGAGAAGTATTTTCGAAAATGTAAGCCCACTTCGAAGTTAAACGGCTAATTTAAAACAAAAAGCTGAACTTGACCATCACCTAATGTACAGACCACACACAGCTGGCTCCTTTAAATTCGTATCAGCCGCAACAAATTTTATATCTTACGTGTGAAGCACTAGCATATACATAAGGTTATTTGCAAAATCATAACGTTGAATTTCGGAAACTCTAAAATGTCCAACTCGACCATCCGGTCGCCGGGTTTCTCATTAATAAAATAGTCGCATGGGGCCGTCGTGTTTGGGTGCTTTTATTGCGAAAATTTGTCTGTGAATTAAATCGCTACATGGACAAATTCAGATTGACGGGTTGCCGAACGAGGAAACGTCGTCATTTCTTTCATTCTGAAGTATAAAGCAGTTCAAGCAGTTCAAGGAAAAATTTCGGATGTAGGGCGTTTTCTGCAGGTAGTCAATACGTACAGCTGCATCGTAAATTAATTTAGTATGCTGAAAGTCCATTTGATCAACTCTCCAGTCTATATCAATGGCTATTCAAGAAAATAGTTCGTCTGTCAAAACACTGTGCCTTAACAATTTATCACGTTTCTGGGAGTCCCTGTCCTTCAACATTACAATACAGATAGATTGTGTAGACCGGGTGATATATGGGTTATTTTATACACACATTGTTAAAATGTGTGAATATTTTACTTTGCATAACAGGCACAACATTTATCAGCAAAGTATTACAAATTAATAATATTCAGGTGTCATTATAAACAAGCTATTGATATGAATTCAATGAAGTATATTCTATTGTCAATATAGACAATTAGCTACAATAGACGAATCTTTAATTGGTAAAAGACATTGGTCAAACTGAATTGGGTATATGATTTTTCCTTTTCCTTCTTTTCGTCCATTTTAAAAATTTTCAGACAATTTTAAAGGCAATCGGGGGATGAGTTGAGGGTGCATTGAAAGTGATTCAGTTCAAAACATGTTCAGCTCGTGTCGCCTCGCGTGCCAGAGGACCCCAAGTGAAATAGCAACCGACGGGTTTGCACTTTCAGAGAGTCAGTGACGCAGGAGATGCGGCTCCGCAGCTGCACACATCCGAGGGCTGTATGAGGCTTACGCGCGCTGGGATATATGCAGGAATATTACACTAGACGAACACCGAATAAATACATCTCCCCTTGAACTCTTAAAATAAACCGAACACTTGAAAGAAAATGTTTTATTTACAAACATTACACAGACGTGAGAATGCATGTACAAAATTGTACTTTACTTTAAAAAAGTGTTTGCAGTTTGCAATGGTTTTACTAGTCTTTCCCTTTCATACCAGAAAGCGTGACGTTGGCTCCTTGTCACCGGCCGCCGTCAGAGTCCGTTAAACAGCGGGCGACACTGCGGGGTCAGTTTGGCCTCCAGGACGGCGTCGGGGCCGCACACCCACGGGTCAGCGGTCGCCCACTGCCACTTGAGGAGCTGAGTCCGGAGGCTCTCCAGCACTGGGCCGTGCGCCGGGTCCGAGGCCAGGTTCCTGCTCTCGGTCGGGTCGGCACGCGTGTCGTAGAGCTCCCAGCGGTCGCGATAGTAGTACTCCTGCAGGGTCTTGAACCAGGCGGTGGGCCGGCCGCCCTGGGTGCGGTTCAGCAGGTCTTGGAAGGTGGGCGACACGTAGAAGTCCTGGTCTATGGGAAACGGCATCTTGTAGTTGAGGTTGTGCAGGAGACGGTAGGGCCCCTGGTGCACCGCCCGCATCGGGTAGTACATGGTAACCTCGTGCAGACTCTGGCTGGCAAAGACTGTGGACCAGGGCTGTTCTGAAATCAGTGCTGGCAGGAGGGACCTGCCGGTGAGCTGGACAGGCTGCTTCCCCAGGCTGTAGGCTGGGTACGGTATATTAAACCAGTCCAGAACGGTGGGTGTTATGTCTGAAATATGAATAAAAACAGTAAAGGTCTGGCGCAGAATGCTACTTCACACGGACACAGGCATCTGTGGGATCTATTCATTATTAACAAAATTATTATTATTCATAATTTTATGCAAAGCTCCTTTATATCCTTTATGGATACTAACGAGAAAGAATGTAAAACGATTCTTCCTCATTTCAATAAACGAGTATTCACATGCAAAAAATGAGTAACTGAATCGTGGTCTCATGATAGAATATTTAAATAATATATTTTTTCATCCCTCGGTGTAATACGTCATTCTTGGATTTTGGACAGTGCTTTAGTTCTTGTAATTAGTCTGATTATTATCATGAATATAATCTCTGCCTGGATAAGCCTACCAGCCATATGACTTCTTAGTGACTTAGAATGTTGCGATGTGAGGAAACGAGATGAGCACCATTTTTTCCAATCAGCGCTAACTGTTGTTAACTTTGGTTCAGCGACTGCTGGCTACTGCATGTCATGTAATCTCGCTCCACCTTGTGGTGTATTTGTGGTATGACACGCCTGCTACGACTTTATGCAAACGGAGCTAAGGAAAAACGGCAGTCACTTACAGAACATGAAAAAATAAAGTCATTGGAATAAAAAGGCTGGAGGTTTGGGCGGAAATCCCAAGTGGGGCTTTGTTATTGCACCCACCAGCGAGCCACTTGCTGTAGAAAAAATGGAAAAATTATTAAATAAAACAGGTGGCAGCCGACTAAAAGTGCTCCTGTATCAGGGGAAACCACCCCACGGGTACCAGTGCTTTCACGCAGAAAGTTGCCACATCTTACATCCAGAAGTTACTTTTCTTTCAGGAAGTCTCACAGACTTCAGGAAAATAATCCATGTTTTTTATTGTTTTAACCGGGAGTCCAGTCAAAACAGAAACTGATTTGCTGTTCATCTGATTAATTTTCCATTTCTGAAAGTTAAGTCAAATGAAAGTCAAATCTGCTTGCTTTCATGTCCCTGAATGGTGCTGAATGTGACGTCTGTGCGTTTTCCTCACTGTGTGATCCGCTGGCGACAGCACTGCTCTGAGCTGACGTACTACACACGCAGCAGCAGAACCATCAAAGTTAGCATCCGATTCACCCCCTCGATCAGCACATGAATTCCAGGGGTGTTTCACTTGATCGTGATTGGCTGGGAGAATGAGGGCTGTAGGAGTGCAGGAGGTGTGACCCCCCCCACCCCCGGCGCTGTGGACTCACCCAGCAGGCTGACGTAGGCCTGGCTCTCCTGCCCCCAGCGCTGCCTGTGTTCCGGGGACGACACCAGCATGGGCTCGGCGGTACCCGACCAGTACAGGTTGGTCCTGCCGTTGGGGAAGGGGATCCCGTTATCCGAACTGTATATCACCAGGGTGTCGTTCTCAAACCCGGCCGCTCTCAGCTCCTGCAGAACCAGCCCGATCCCTGGGAGAGCCATGATACCAGAACCTCTCAGCAACGGACCAAAGACCTTGTGGCGTGTGGGAGGTGGGTATTCTGGGTTTGAGCGTCACTGATTAAAGAAAATATCCTACAAAGCTTCATCAGTAATAAAACTAAAGCCAATATGCCTACATTTCTACAAGTTTCTATCCTAACTCTCCACGGGTGACAGTTATAGGTCAAACATAACTTCAGCCACAGAATGATCCACAAATTGCCAGCAGTGACTCGGAATCTGGCTCCTCTTTCTCACCTACATCAGAGTGGAAAAAACCACACTTCCCACTCGAAGCACACTGACATCAGCAAACAGGATGACATCTCAGATACAAAGGATGCACTGAAGTCAAACGATGATGATCCATTTCAGTGGGATGGCAGTGTAGCATAGGGGAGCAGGACTAGCAGCCAAAAGGCTGCTGGTTTGATTCCCTGCTGAGGCCCTGCTGCTGTACCCTTGGGCAGTAACATCGTAAGTTGCTCTGGGTAAGAGCTATATGCCAGTAATGTAATGTAATGTATTGGATTTGTGGTGGGAAAGGTCTGCATTGTGCTCTGTGGGGGGAGGGGGGCGGCTCCTGGGCGTAGTCTCAGGGCGTGGCATTGGGGCATGGCCTCGGGGCTTGGCCTCAGGGCGTGGCCTCGGGGCACGGCCCCTGCTCTCACCTTGGTCCAGTCTGCTGACGGTGGTGTACTGGGCTGCCAGGTCGGCTCGAGCAGCAGGGGTGTCGGGGATGAAGTACGGCACCTGCCCAAAAACAGGCGAGTCAGTGAGAGGAGATAAAACCACACCCTGATCCGCACCCGAGTCCTCAGCCAGAACAGCCCACGCCTGGCGGCTCAGAGCAGCTGCAGATCCACGGATTCGTGCTGGTGCGTATGGGCTGGAGTGTAATGTTGGGCTGGTGCGTATGGGCTGGTGTGTAATGTTGGGCTGGTGCGTATGGGCTGGAGTGTAATGTTGGGCTGGTGCGTATGGGCTGGAGTGTAATGTTGGACTGGTGTGTATGGGCTGGTGTGTAATGTTGGGCTGGTGTGTAATGTTGGGCTGGTGCGTATGGGCTGGAGTGTAATGTTGGGGTAGTGTGTAATGTTGGACTGGTGCGTATGGGCTGGAGTGTAATGTTGGGCTGGTGCGTATGGGCTGGTGTGTAATGTTGGGGTAGTGTGTAATGTTGGACTGGTGCGTATGGGCTGGAGTGTAATGTTGGGCTGGTGTGTATGGGCTGGTGTGTAATGTTGGGGTAGTGTGTAATGTTGGACTGGTGCGTATGGGCTGGAGCGTAATGTTGGGCTGGTGCGTATGGGCTGGAGTGTAATGTTGGACTGGTGCGTATGGGCTGGTGTGTAATGTTGGGCTGGTGCGTATGGGCTGGAGTGTAATGTTGGGCTGGTGCGTATGGGCTGGTGCCATGGGCTGGTGTGTAATGTTGGACTGGTGCGTATGGGCTGGAGTGTAATGTTGGGCTGGTGCGTATGGGCTGGTGCGTATGGGCTGGTGTGTAATGTTGGACTGGTGCGTATGGGCTGGTGCGTAATGTTGTACTGGTGCGTATGGGATGGTGCGTATGGGATGGTGTGTAATGTTGGGCTGGTGCGTAATGTTGGGGTGGTACGTATGGGCTGGAGTGTAATGTTGGACTGGTGTGTAATGTTGGACTGGTGCGTATGGGCTGGTGTGTAATGTTGGACTGGTGCGTATGGGCTGGTGTGTAATGTTGGACTGGTGCGTATGGGATGGTGCCTATGGGATGGTGTGTAATGTTGGGCTGGTGCGTAATGTTGGGGTGGTGTGTAATGCTGGGGTGGTGTGTAATGCTGGGGTGTCTCACCTTGACCTGCTCCGGGGTGTAATGCTGGGGTGTCCAGTCGGGGATGCGCCCCATCCCTGCCTCCCCGTTGCCGAATTTCTCGCAGAAGGGGCCGTACTGGGGCTGGGAGTGGCCGCAGCGGTGCGGGTCGTGGAACGCCACGTACAGGAAGAAGGGGTGCTGTGCTTCCTGCGCCCGCAGGAAGTCCCTCACCAGCAGCCTGATGCGGGTGATGTTCCTGCCCACCTGCAGCACCGAGCTGTTCTCCTCGGTGTGGGCGAAGTCGAAGGGGTACACCTCCCCCGGCCCCACGTGCTTCTTCCCGATAATTCCTTAGGAAGAGAGGGGCTTAGTTTCGCCGTCCCCCTGGCTGGCTAAACGCAACTGACACCTGACTGTGGGGTGTGGCTCCACCTGACTGATATCCTGACTTGACTTTGTGGTTGGGCGTGGCTCTAACATGTGATGGGTGGGCGTGGCTCTTACCTGTGTGGATGTTGGCCTGTCCCAGCAGCAGGGGCAGGCTGCGTACCCCGTCGAAGGAGCTGAAGTGATGGATGTCCTGGTGCAGCCCATACATGCCATTCTGGTGCTGGGACGGAGGAGCAGCTGTTACATATTCACATGTTACATATTCATAACTATATGTCATTACAAGTCACATGTCTCACAGCTGCTGTTCCCTCTCACACAACACGCTTCCTACTGCAGTACACTGCAGAGTTAGCCAACGAGATGCATCTACCTCAGCGATTACAGAACTGGGTTTTACTCTGAAAGTTGCAGGTTTGATTCCCAGATACAAACACTGTATTTGTACCCTCAGATAGAGTTGACAGTTTTCGCACCGCAGTACAATATAATTACTAATACTGTTTGTATTAATATTACTTAATCACAGCACTGAACAGGAATCATGGTGTGTATGATAAATCCATTATGGTGCTGTCCGTCACCGCTGGAGACTAGTCAAAGTGCTGACAGTCAGTTGCGGTGGTGGGTCAGGGACGCTGCGTTACCTGGGGCAGTGTTTCACCTGCGGGGCAGTGTTTCACCTGCGGGGCAGTGTTTCACCTCCGGGGCTGCGTTACCTGGGGCAGTGTTTCACCTGCGGGGCAGTGTTTCACCTGCGGGGCTGCGTTACCTGGGGCAGTGTTTCACCTGCGGGGCTGCGTTACCTGGGGCAGTGTTTCACCTGCGGGGCAGTGTTTCACCTGCGGGGCAGTGTTTCACCTCCGGGGCTGCGTTACCTGGGGCAGTGTTTCACCTGCGGGGCAGTGTTTCACCTGCGGGGCTGCGTTACCTGGGGCAGTGTTTCACCTGCGGGGCAGTGTTTCACCTCCGGGGCTGCGTTACCTGGGGCAGTGTTTCACCTGCGGGGCAGTGTTTCACCTGCGGGGCTGCGTTACCTGGGGCAGTGTTTCACCTGCGGGGCAGTGTTTCACCTGCGGGGCTGCGTTACCTGGGGCAGTGTTTCACCTGCGGGGCTGCGTTACCTGGGGCAGTGTTTCACCTCCGGGGCTGCGTTACCTGGGGCAGTGTTTCACCTGCGGGGCAGTGTTTCACCTGCGGGGCTGCGTTACCTGGGGCAGTGTTTCACCTGCGGGGCAGTGTTTCACCTGCGGGGGTGCGTTACCTGGGGCAGTGTTTCACCTGCGGGGCTGCGTTACCTGGGGCAGTGTTTCACCTGCGGGGCAGTGTTTCACCTGCGGGGCTGCGTTACCTGGGGCAGTGTTTCACCTGCGGGGCAGTGTTTCACCTGCGGGGCTGCGTTACCTGGGGCAGTCCGGTGAGGATGGCGGAGCGGCTGGGGGAGCAGCTGCTGACCGAGGTGAAGGCGTTCCGGAAGATCACGCTGCGCCGCGCCAGCGCCCGGAGGTGCGGCGTGCGGACCGCCGAGTTGTTGTAAACCTCGGTCTCAAAGCCCGCATCGTCAGCTGCGGAAAAACGACACCCGTGTTTATTTCACCGGACTAAAATAGCTCCCACTCACCTGCTCATAAAAAACAGCACCTGGGACCACGAGTCCAAGCTGTACTGCAAATGTACAGTAGCCGCAGTCAGTAACATTTGTCGCACTGTTTATCTAATCTAAAAGTTACTAATTTGCACAGCATATTTTACCGATTATAAGAAGCACGTTTCTCCTCTTGGACTGTCCGAAAATACATCGGGATGACAGGATAAACACACACACCAACACCAAGTAACAGTTTGCAAAGGCCATTTCCCGAGTACGGAACTCCTCAGATTTCAGAACATAGCCAAGTAGCTGACAAAAGCTACGTTAGAAATGGATTTAGTTAGCTGGCTGGCTACATATAAGAAAACTGTTTCCTCACAGCGGAGAACAGAGAGCAATTAATGTGTACGAAATTGTTACTAAATCAGAAGTCTTCGTCTTCCTGTGTGAAAATATGTTGAAAATCATGTTATTTCCTAAAAGTGTCGCAAACCATGCCCCTTTAGTCACATGACCCGAGTCACATGACAGCGGACAGCTGACACGCAAGAAAACCGTGGTGTTGTCGCTTTTGAAACACTGACGTAAACTATCGGAGGAAGTGGCTGGGGTTTTGAGGCTGTGATTATATCTGGTCTTGCAAAAATGTTTGTGAACGCGAAGCCAGCAGTGTGTTTTCGTCTGAGGTTCGGAGAACCTGTCGGATACAGGAGGGATAAGGTATGTTCGTTAACGTGTCTGACCGCTTGCTACAGTCTGCATTTGGACCATTCATCTGTTAATTTAATTCATTGACGTTAGCCAAAAACATCTGATGCATGCCCGTACAAAGTCCTTTCCTGCGCTACCATTTAAAGGCTGTAATGTCTCTGGTATGTAAGGTGAAGCAGTTAGGGACGGGTAGCTGGTAACAGAGGTGTGCCTGACCTTTAGTAGGACTGTCATATGACCGATGGCTTTTACTGGATATGCAGACATCCGACACTATCCAGGCGCATGTGATTTTAACTAGAATTGATGATATGCGTGCGGTGAATTGCCTTAGCTGCAGCAGAATGCATTTACGACCACAGTTTTCACGTATTGAAGTGTTTCCTTAGATGATCTGATCAGACGCTGGATCCGTGTCTTTGCTGTCGGGCTGTAAGGTGGGACATGCCCTCGTGCTGAAGAACAGGAAGCGCGCGCAGTCTCGTGAATCGGGCTCGGGATCGTCAGCATTGGGAAAGAGCGGATTGCAGCAGCCGGATCGCCGTCCTGGAGCTGCGATGTGAGTCAGCTTTAAAAGTGATAACCTGGACAAGCAACAGGACTGTGTAAGAACTGGGAAAAAAAGAAGACGACAGCCCTGTGTTTTCTGTTTTACACCTGGCTGTTTGAGTTAGCTGGGTGCCAGCCCGGTCCGGGCACCTGCAGCTCTGTACAGTATGATGGAGCCCCTGACAGACCGCCCCCTGTCGGCGGGGGGATCGGTGCGGGACAAGCTGGCGACCTGCTGCTCCTACAGAACCCTGAAAGCGTGGCTGCCCATCCTGCAGTGGCTGCCCAGGTACAAGCTCACCTGGCTGCAGATGGACCTGATCGCCGGGGCAACAGTGGGGCTGACCACAGTGCCTCAGGCCCTGGCCTACGCTGAGGTGGCTGGGCTACCTGTACAGGTATGTGAGTTTGTGTGAATGGAGAACATGAGGAGGTGTGTTTAAGGAACTCAGAGCACTGGGACAAAAATAGGTCTCTCATCTCACTGGCCCGTACAAGCCAGGCTGTCTCTCTCACTCAGGATAGTGTGTATTTTAGCCATGGTGTAGGGTGTACGGATCGCAGGTTTCATTCACAGGTGGAAAACTCCTTTTAGATCTTACAAAAGGGACTTACCCTGAACTGCTTCAGTGAATCTGTGTAAATGGATAACCCCAAGAAGGCCGAAATGCTTAACCTGTGACTTGGCTGATTGCATACCTGCTGTCCAAAGGACATTGTCATGGAAGGCCCCTGGAAAAGAAGAGAAGCTGACAGTCAGGTGTATGTAGATGTTTTGTTATTTTCCCTCTCAGAAGACACACCCAGAGAGTGACATGCAGTGTTAAGGTTGAGCACACACTGTGTGGGGCAGAAGCCTGCGAGGCGTTCAGGAGGTGCGGCACAAGGTGCATAAGAGGGTCGCTGAGGAGGTGCTACCGCGTAAAGGCGGAAAAAACACCCGTCAAATAGTTTTCCTCGCTATTTACAGGGTGTAATATCTGAAACACAACTGATAAGTTGTTGACAGTTGATGAGGCAGATAGACCTAAAAAGGCATCGGAGAAGGATTAATAATTCCTGAAGATGTCATCCTTTAGGGATCAAAAGCGCGAAAAAAAAAACGATGAATGAAAACATGAGTGGTAAAAGGTTCAGGTGTGGTTCCATCATCAGCAGTGAGAAGGTCACAAACAGAAGTCAGAACCTAAAGGATGTGTTGTAGTTTCAACAGCTCTGTGGAGAAGGCGGAACAAGATAAGATTAGTAAGATGAAAATGCAAAACGTTTGAATTTCCTGTGAGAGTGCAATAATAACACACATCACGAACAAACCTTGACCAAGAGCCCAGCTTTAGAACAGTGAGTAATATGTCCCTGATAGTGTGTAAATCTGTAAAACAGAGTTTAGGATATAAACATAAATTAAGCATAATTTTTTTGCAGTGATTAAAGATTTAGTGAACAGCATGTAATGTGCATTTCATAATGCTGACTCCACATAGACCACAGGGTGCTAACCCACTAGGGGAATGTGGTCTCACTGTGCTGATTCTTTGCACAGAGAGATGTTTGGGTTCCTTAGACCTCAGACATGGCTTCATTAAGTCGTAGACCACAGGACCCACTATCAAATACTTCACAAAAATGATTTTCTTATTGTGAGAATAATATTTACTTGCAACTTATTTTGTCAGCACTCAAGTGTGTCAACACTGTGGATCAGGGAGAAATAGCCCTTCCCCTCCACAGAAAAAGACTGTACACATGAATGAAAGACCTCCCCACCTTTCATTATAGCGTTTTATCATGGAATATCAATAATCAATATTTTTCTCTGGTGGACTTTTTCAAGAGTCAGAGATTTGTCAGGGTTACGGTTGTTTTAAAAGCCTTTTGGAATGTAGATCATTATTGTTGCATGATAAAAAAGAATAGAAAGTCAACTGTGTTTGATGAGGGTCCATATATACAAGACTATGTATCGCAAAAGTGTAATATTATTGTGGATTTTTCTTGTATAGTGTAAAGTCTCAAACTGGACCACATTCTTCCCCAAACAGGTCATTTTTCTGAAAAAGGCGAGGTAGCACTGTAAGGAGTTGGGGATGCCCTGTATATCCAGAATCTTGTGGGTCTGTGGGTTGGCCTCAGGCATGGCACCAGTAAGGGTTGTGTGGACGACTCCATTAACTAGCATGAGATTCATTACTGTTATAATGGCAGCGTAGCATAGTGGGCAAGGAGCAGGGTCTGCAACCAAAAGGGTTGCTGGCTCACTTCCCTGCTAGGGCAGGGTACAAATGGATAACATGTCGAAAGAAGCTGTAACCTGTGTAAATCACTCTGGATAATAGGGTCTGTTAAATGACAATAATGTGCTTAATAATAAAGCCAGTGGATGTGACCCCTCTGTGTGGAAGACTTGCTGTGCTGCACTGAAATTCTCAGTCACAGTTGGAAGATCTTGTGATGAGAACGTGATTTAAGTGTGTGTTTTCTCCCTTTTGCTCTCCTCTCTCTGATCCCTTGGTGCTTTTTTGTCCTGCAGTACGGCCTGTACTCCGCCTTTATGGGCGGCTTCATCTACTGCGTCCTGGGGACGTCTAAGGACATCACCCTGGGCCCCACCGCCATCATGTCCCTGCTGTGTGCCTCCTACATCGGGGGAGACCCCGTTTATGCCGTGCTGCTGACCTTCCTGTGCGGGGTCATCCAGGCCTCCATGGCCATTCTGAGGCTGGGTAAGGCCCCGCGGGTGTGGGGAGTGTCGCTGTGTCCAGTTCCACCTCAACACCAGGTGGCTATGGGCTCGTATCCTCTGCTGCTGTAGCCCTAAAGCTTGGGAATGAACTAATCTCTGACTGGGACTTGTGCAGTTTGGGTCTGTAACGGAGAGAATCTCCTTTTGCAGCTCCTCCCAAAAAACCTCAGAGAGAGGAGGTTTCAACACCAGGGGAAGTTATTAACAGGCTGCGGCAGTGTTGCTGCAAGCTGTTATTACTTCCTGCAACATGTGGCTGTTTCTCTGAGCCCTGCGGACATTTCGGCAGCCTGGAGCTGAAGCTCTTTTATTACAGAGAGCTACACTCCACCACACACCCTGTGTCTGACCATGAAGCTGTCTTATCTCGCCACTGAGCTCTCTTGTCTTTTATGGTTCTGGCTACAGCGTGATCACCACACGACAGGTCTGCTGTATGAGTCCTTTGTCTTGGGGAAGAAGAGAGGCATTTAGTTCTGGCATTTAAAGCTGTTCCAGGTTTTAGTGTGGAAGATTTTTGTTTCTCCCTGTGTGCTGATGTCATGGCTGATGCATCGTTTAACTGCGCAAGGCAGAGGAAAACAGCCTCTGTCTTCAGGACTGGAAGTGCACAGAGGCGGAGTCCTGCCACACTTCTGCTTCTCTGGCTCTGATTTTGGAAGGTTGTGCAGAGCGAAAAGGGTCAAAGGTCGCTCTTACCTTTGTTGATTTATCTTTTTTTAACATCCCGGATGTCAATATTTGCACAGCAGATGGCCTTAGGTGGCTTCCCTGTGGCGGCAGTGTAGCAAAGGGGTTAAGGAGCTGGACTCGTGACCGAAAAGTTGCCAGTTCGATTCCCGGCTGAGGCACTGCTGCTGTACCCTTGGGCTGGATACTGAACCCACAATTGCTTCAGTAAATATCCAGCTGCGTAAATGGATAATGTAGTAAAAAAAAAACTGAAAGTTTGTCTGCTAAATGCCAATAATGCAATGTAATGTAAGGCTTGCATTTATGTAGTAGGATATTTACCTGGGCAATGCCTCACTCAGAGCTGTCTCGTACAATACAGTACAATACAGTGTGGATACCTAAGCAACCATACGATACATCGGAATATATCTTATACAATACAATATCGCTACCTAAGCAACCATGCGATACATGGGAATATATCTCATACAATACAATATGGATACCTAAGTAACCATACGATACATTGGAATATATCTTATACAATACAATATCGATACCTAAGCAACCATGTGATACATCGGCATATATCTCAGAATTCACTTCAATATGATGTGATGCAATTCCACAGGATACATTTGGTTCCTGTATGATTCCACATAGCCTTAAAATTATTCTATGCTTTTATAGAAATGTAGAGGATCTGAGCATTAGTGCATTATATGCCATGGAAATAACACTCAGAGATAACCAAGTGTGATATTTGTTGTGGAGAATGGGGCTGTTGCAAGTGCTCCAGTTTCAACCAAACGTCTGCGTAAACATGAATAACTCAATAAATATTTATAACAGTGTTTTGTCGATATGAATCGATCTGCTGTAACATCCCTACTCAGCACTGCTCTGCTTCCCAACTTGGATACCACGGAACGCTTGTGTAGCCAGTGTTCTGTGGTGTCCGTGACTGTCCCGAGCCCCGCCCACTCCACCCTGACTGACAGGCCTGCCTCTCCTGTAGGTTTCCTCCTGGACTTCATCTCCTACCCGGTGATAAAGGGCTTCACCTGTGCGGCTGCCGTCACCATCGGCTTCGGACAGCTCAAGGTAAGCCCGCCTGCTGTTTCTCCAAGCTCACAAAGTCAAAGGTCACAGGTGTGGCTGGAAGGCGGTTGTCTGGGAGCTGATCAGGATGTTCAACTTGTGCAGAAAGTTCCTGAGGGGAACGAGCGGGCGATGGAGGGCAACATTAAACAGACCCCCTCAGATAGACACCCCCTCAGATAGACGCCCCCCGCAGATAGACGCCCCTGCAGATAGACGCCCCCTGCAGATAGACACCCCCGCAGATAGACGCCCCCGCAGATAGACGCCCCCGCAGATAGACGCCCCCGCAGATAGACACCCCCTCAGATAGACACCCCCTCAGATAGACGCCCCCTGCAGATAGACGCCCCCGCAGATAGACGCCCCCGCAGATAGACGCCCCCGCAGATAGACGCCCCCGCAGATAGACGCCCCCGCAGATAGACACCCCCTCAGATAGACACCCCCTCAGATAGACGCCCCCTCAGATAGACGCCCCCTGCAGATAGACGCCCCCGCAGATAGACGCCCCTGCAGATAGACGCCCCCGCAGATAGACGCCCCCGCAGATAGACGCCCCCTGCAGATAGACGCCCCCTGCAGATAGACGCCCCCGCAGATAGACGCCCCCGCAGATAGACGCCCCCGCAGATAGACACCCCCTCAGATAGACACCCCCTCAGATAGACGCCCCCGCAGATAGACGCCCCCGCAGATAGACGCCCCTGCAGATAGACGCCCCCTGCAGATAGACGCCCCCGCAGATAGACGCCCCCTCAGATAGACACCCCCTCAGATAGACGCCCCCTGCAGATAGACGCCCCCGCAGATAGACGCCCCTGCAGATAGACGCCCCCGCAGATAGACGCCCCCGCAGATAGACGCCCCCTGCAGATAGACGCCCCCTGCAGATAGACGCCCCCGCAGATAGACGCCCCCGCAGATAGACGCCCCCGCAGATAGACGCCCCCGCAGATAGACACCCCCTCAGATAGACACCCCCTGATGTTGTCTTTTCTGCAGAACATTCTGGGTCTCCGGGACATTCCACAGCAGTTCTTCCTGGAGGTCTATTACACCTTCCACAAGGTCCCCGAGGCCAGGTGTGTTGGCTGTTTGGCTTGTAATGGCATTTGTTTGTGTATTAACTTGCTTAGCAGATTTGATCCTCCTCGTTTGCTCAGTAAGATGTGCAGCAATGCAGTCCAGCCTCAGAGGTACGACAGCTGTGCCCCACCTGGGCTTCAAACCTGCAGCTCTCTGCTGTGCATTCAGGTACTTAGTCACAATGCTGTACGGCATGCTAGTGTTTCTGTTTCTGGGCTTTTTATGAGCCAGTGGACATGTGGAG
>NC_050583.1:937500-1032500 GCF_013368585.1 Megalops cyprinoides | reverse complement strand
GGACAGTGGTCTGAACTTCCCGGCCACAGAGTACATCAGCAGAGTGATCTACAGAGAAGCTCTCATGGGTAAGAGAGATCAGCACAGTGCTCTACAGAGAAGCTCTCATGGGTAAGAGAGATCAGCACAGTGCTCTACAGAAGGTGTTATGGGTGAGAGAGATCAGCACACTGCTCTACAGAGAGGCGTAATGGGTGAGAGAGATCAGCACAGTGCTCTACAGAAGGTGTTATGGGTGAGAGAGATCAGCACACTGCTCTACAGAGAGGCGTAATGGGTGAGAGAGATCAGCAGAGTGATCTGCAGAGAGGTGTAATGGGTGAGAGAGATCAGCACAGTGCTCTACAGAGAGGCGTAATGGGTGAGAGAGTTCAGCACAGTGCTCTACAGAGAGGCGTAATTGGTGAGAGAGATCAGCACAGTGCTCTGCATAGAGGCGTAATGGGTGAGAGAGTTCAGCACAGTGCTCTACAGAGAGGCGTAATTGGTGAGAGAGATCAGCACAGTGCTCTACAGAGAGGCGTAATGGGTGAGAGAGATCAGCACAGTGTTCTGCATAGAGGTGTAATGGGTGAGAGAGATCAGCAGAGTGCTCTACAGAGAGGTGTAATGGGTGAGAGAGATCAGCACAGTGCTCTACAGAGAGGTGTAATTGGTGAGAGAGATCAGCACAGTGCTCTACAGAGAGGCGTAATTGGTGAGAGAGATCAGCAGAGTGATCTGCAGAAAGGTGTAATGGGTGAGAGAGATCAGCACAGTGCTCTACAGAGAGGTGTAATGGGTGAGAGAGATCAGCACAGTGCTCTACAGAGAGGTGTAATTGGTGAGAGAGATCAGCACAGTGCTTTGCATAGAGGTGTAATGGGTGAGAGAGATCAGCAGAGTGATCTGCAGAAAGGTGTAATGGGTGAGAGAGATCAGCAGAGTGATCTGCAGAGAGGTGTAATGGGTGAGAGAGATCAGCACAGTGCTCTACAGAGAGGTGTAATGGGTGAAAGAGATCAGCACAGTGCTCTACAGAGAGGTGTAATGGGTGAAAGAGATCAGCACAGTGCTCTACAGAGAGGCCTTTCAATCACTAGCTGCACTTCACTCTGCTTCCCTCTGAAGTAACTCCCGGGTGTAACGGAGCAGGTGTTTTGTGGGAGTTCCTGTCCGTTTCTCACGGCTGTGCAGAGCTCAGGGTGTAGCTCACCTTGCATCGGCTCTCAGGCTGTGTTTGTGATGTAAGAGGTCTCCCTGTCCCTGGTCTCAGCATCCCCGCCCCGGTCGGTGGTGCTGGACTGTCACCACGTCTGCAGCCTGGACTTCACGGTGGTGCAGGAGCTCCGGGACCTTCTGCGGCAGTTCCAGCTCAGAAACGTCTGCTTGGTCTTCTCGGGTCTGTCGGTGAGCTGACCGTAACCACCACCCCCCGAGCTTCCCATGATCCCTCTCTCCAACAGAGCAGCAACTCCAGGAGATTAGTGAGTGTCTATCTCTCATGCGCTCTCTCTGTCTCTCTCCCTCTCTCCCCCTCTCCTCCTCTCCTCATTGTCATGGTGACAGCACTCGGTGCTGGAGATTCTGTTGGCTGCCGACTTGCCGGGCCTGAAACACACAGAAAGCGTGGAGGCAGCACTGCAGGCCCTCTCTGGTAACCAATGATTGCCCTGTCATCAACACTACCGACCAATGATTGCCTTGCCATCAACTCAGTCAACCAATGATTGCCTTGCCATCAACTCAGTCAACCAATGATTGTCCTGTGTTTGTCCTGTCATCACCTCAGTCAGCCAGTGATTATTCTGTTATCACCTCAACCAATGACTGCCCTGTGATTGTCCTGACATCAGCACAGCCAACCAATGACTGCCCTGTGATTGTCCTGACATCAGCACAGCCAACCAATGACTGCCCTGTGATTGTCCTGACATAAACCCATCCCTTCTAGCCTGCTGGTCTTGTCGGACACGGCCTCTGACCAGCAGTGCTAATCCATACTGACATCGCAGTACCAGGTTTGATTGACAGCCCTGGTGGGGATCCATTTTCTGCACTCCTACCTGTTTCGTGGCCACGCCCGCATGCTCCGGTCAGATCGTGGGGACACAGTGCTGCTGTTGGTGCAGTGCTTTCTTAGCATACACACAAGTGACACCCATCCAATCAACAACAGCGTTAATGCTGTCACTGTGCTGCAGCTTTACAAAATGCAAGCAAATGGAGGATGGGTTATTAACAGTACCTCCCATTTTGATTTAAAGGCTGCCTATTGTGATCTCAGTCCCTCACAAAGTACCATTCGTTTGCTCTGATGGGTGAGGTCAGCTGCCTGTTACCTTGATAACGATAGGCCCTCGTTCCTGATCTCAGTGAACGACCTCCTGGTCTCTGTTTGACCCCCACAGAGCTGTACTTCACAGAGGAACTGAACCACGTCAAACCTCTTCTGGGGAGATGACAATGGGACCAATTACACCCATGCCCAAATCAACACACACAACTGTCTGCTGTTATACAAGCCTGGAAATCACGCACACGGCCATCTGTGGCTGTACAAGCCTGAAATCACACGTGCACCTGGGAAAATTCACCGATCCGTCTTTCTCCACATCTCCTGAAGGCCTTGAAGAAACACTACTGATTACAGGAAATGCAGCACCACTGAACACTGGAAAAGTGAAGCCTGAGAAGCAGGGAAAGCTCACTGTCTGTATTTCAGACGTTCACCTGTGAGAGGGGGGTGGGTGTACAGAGTGTGTTTCCATAGCAGCGTATGGTAAGAGAGCATGCTCCTGGCCAGCCCATAACCCTGCCCTTCCCACCAGTAATGGGGTTGATCGTTTTGGGCTGCAGCATTGAAATAAAAAAGCTTTAAATTGTGATTATTGGATGGTGCAAACATTTGATTTACTCTGACCCTCAGTCAGGGGTGACGGGACCCTATGCAGTACTTCCTGATTCTTATCTCTGCAGGCCTCCCTGCTGAGTCACTGACAGCTCACAGCATCACACAGCATTACACAGCATTACACAGCGTGTGCAAACTGCAGGGTGCTTTCCGTACCCCTGCAAGCTTCACGTCACTTGAAAAGCATTATGGGGCAGATGCTTTAAATGTGTGCAAATCTGCTGTCCTTTCTCTGTGCATCCCGCACAGTCTCTTACACTACCTCAACAGATATCGCACAAGACATTTATGAATGAACGTTTGTGTTTCACTTCTCGTGGGGATTTGACATATTAGGCGACAATATTGGAAACACTACTGTGAGCTGTGAAGTGATGCCATCAGGCGTTTCCTGCAGTCTTTCATATGGTAGGATGAAGAGGGTACTGCTTCATGTTCTGTATGTTGAAAAAAGGTTTTAATAGGGCGTATGTGTTGTTCTGGATGCTAGAGTATGTAAAATATGTCAAAACAAACAAAGAGCTGTATATCTCTCTCCTGGTGTACTGGATAAAGTATAGACGATTTTAGAAAGATTTTTAATTCTCACTAAAGACCTGTTGTTTACTTTTTAAACTTTTTTCAAAATTGTAAACTGAAATGTTTTTTTTAAGTTTCTAACAGAGATGATGTTATATGGTGCATTTTCTTAAATTCCAACACAGCTTACTGGTTAAAGGCTAAAGACATTTTGTGTTTTGGATCTTTGTTTTGATACTAATTGTGGAAGTGGTATTTTTTAATGTTTCTGAAGTACGGTTAAATGAAGGGAAAAGCATACAGTCTGTAATATGTCTGATTTACTGGGGCAAACAAAGAAAAAGAAACCATGACTAACCAAAAGGTGTTGTGTTTTATTGTTCTGTTTCATTGTGATTTTCTTTAGGTCTTGATAATATCTCATAACCTTGGACTTGATTTGCACGTTGCAGTGTGAAGAAATGACAGATTCTCTGGGAGCCACCGGATCTATGGGCTGCATTAGTTACAGCATTTCTCTGTCAGTCCCAAGACTCAGACCATCATTTTGTTTCCCCTCACTCCCCAACCTCACCCTCCACACTCACTCTCTAACCCTCACCCTCCACACTCACCCTCTAACACTAACCCTCTAACCCTCACTCTCTAACCCTCACTCTCTAACCCTCACCCTCCACACTCACCCTCTAACACTAACCCTCTAACCCTCACTCTCTAACCCTCACCCTCCACACTCACCCTCTAACACTAACCCTCTAACCCTCACCCTTTAACCCTCACCCTCTAACCCTCACTCTCTAACCCTCACTCTCTAACCCTCACCCTCCACACTCACCCTCTAACACTAACCCTCTAACCCTCACTCTCTAACCCTCACCCTCCACACTCACCCTCTAACACTAACCCTCTAACCCTCACTCTCTAATCCCCACTCTCTAAATCACAGGCCAGTGAGATTTACCACACCCAATCAGAGGCTAATGAACTTACCACACCCAATCACAATTTAACAAACACACACACACACACACACACACACACATACATGAACAGAAACATGAATACACACACAAACACACGCATGCATGAACAGAAACGCACTCACACATACATACGCAGACATGAACACACGCTCCTGCGCACGCAGACACGAAAAAAAGACATAATCTACGACCTCACATCATGTAATAAAACGTTCAGCTTGCTCCTATTACACATTTCTGTAGTCTCCTAGCTGCCAGGGTTTGGAATAACGGATAACACAAGTGCATGATTTTTCAATTATCCGACAAAAATACAACACATTTCTACCTTGCACGCATAAATGTGAAGACTACGGGAGTCGTCCCCGCTCTCACTGTTATCTCGGTAATAGCTCATAGAGCCCGGAAAGCTCAGCCGGTAGAGCATCAGACTTTTAACGCAGACTAACCCGGCGCTGAAGTCCGCTGCGCCCTGCAGCACCGGGCGCTCGCTGTACGCCAGCTAATGACGTTGAGAAAGAGCGCAGATTCTTAGGAAACGAAACTGTGCCGCAGACGCGCAGAAAGAGAAGGGGTTCGGCAGAGACACTCCGCTGGACGCGTCCGACCTCCTGAATGAGGGCTTATTATCGAGGACAGGCACGGAAAACACTGGCTGCTGACTTATCACAGGTAGTTTTGACCCGTCTGTAGTTAACTATCACTGTGCGCCCGTATCTTTTCAAATCATTAGCAGGACAGTGGCTCGCTGGTAACCATTGGAATTTCATAAAGCAATATTTGTCAACCGTTTGATGTTACAGTGTATTCACACTGGTTGTGACAGAACCTCACCAGAGCTCGGGGGTGTTTGTGAATATTATTTGTTTTTGGGCTCGTTAAACAGATATTAATGATCTGGCAAGCGGTGATCATTTGAAGTTTATTAGATAACTGTGAAGGGCAAATTTGCTGGTCATATGAGATACGTTGAAACGACGACATTGCTATCTTAATTACTATGTTGTGCTTTTTTGCAAAATAGCGACAAATTGTCGCGCTCCCACTACAACAGAAAAGCTGATGTATACTTTGATTTTGGGGTTATGAATAATAGTGCGGCCATATGGGGTCTTCATGTGGTCGAAAAAAAGGTACAGCAAGAACACAGTGGAACTTGGGAGCGAATGCCCGTTCAGCACCTGGTGTTTTTCGCACTGTATGGACATTATTTCCCCTGAGTTGATATGCCATCGCTGCATTCCCGCATTCTCTTATGCATCCTCATGTTGTAAAAAACGAAACTGATGTTTACTTGTGCAGAGTGAGAACGGGCCGGGTCTGTCTTGGTCCTCCCTTTTTATTTCATCGTGATGATGGAACGAGGACCTTAGAAAGAGAAAAACAATGTACACAAAATGAATTTAAATTCTTTACGTGTTATAAAAACATGGTATAACCGAATCTTCCATTGAGTGTGTATAATCGTGGAGTGATAACGGTATATTTCCAGGCGCAAAGGCATCAACTAAAGCACTGATTGACTGTGTGCTACGGTGCTACGTACCGGTTTCTGAAATTCACCGGCACAGTCCGAGGCAGAAATGAAAGTGAAAGATTTTTTCGCAGAACGAGAGCGTGAGGACGCATGTCTGCGTTTTTTCCCCAGTATTCGCTGTGCTCATTAGAGATAATTGTGTCATCCCACGCGAAGGAGGGAAGAAGGAAGAATTGGATACATTTTTCTTGCGCTGGCTGTGTTTCTGGCTCTTACGTTATGGGATGCAGATTTGGTATCACTCGAAGTAAACAATAAAATCTCTTAATCTCTCTCTCGGGCAGAAACAAGCTGGCTGCATTGTCAAACTGTACCATCCTGACAATAATATCCGAAAGCAAATAATGCACGTGCAAACAGACACCAGGTATGCTCAGCATACTATGCTGACTCACTATATCAGAGTGTTATTCAGCAAATGCTCTCTGAGTGGAGTGAGGTATGCCCGTCCACAGAAATCAGTGCAGTGGAGCCACCAGCAGCGGGCAGTGCAGAGTTCTGCCAGGCAGCTGTTGATGTGAGTTTTATCTGTCACAGAAGGTTTGCTGCCGAGGCTGAAATCTCCCGCTGTGAGAGGACAGAGCTGGGGACAGAGAGGGAGCCGGGTGGAGACATCTCAGAAACAGGCAAACCAGGAGCCCGTCAGCACCATGAGAAAGAAGAAGGTAAAGAGGAGCTTTGCTTTGCCTGTGGTGGAAGTGAAAAGACTGTTCACCAGCTCACCTCTGCAGCTCATCACTGTATGTTTATGCCATTGGTCAATAGCTGGCCTGTTCAGGTATGACAGTGTTACACAGCCTCTCCCTGTGCTTATAGCAGATTTTGAGAGATGAGACAGGGAAGTGTGGGTGACTGGGTGATTGAGGGGTTTGGTGTGTAGCATTGTGGGGCGACAGTGTAGCATTGTGGTTAAGGGGCAGGGCTTGTAACCAAAAGGTTGCTGGTTTGATTCTCCCCTGGGCCACTGCTGTTGTACCCTTGGGCAAGGTACTTAACCCACAATCGCCTCAGTTAATATCCAGGGGTATAAAAGGATTACATGTAAAATTTGTAACATATGTAAGTCACCCTGGATAACATTTACATTTTTTTATTTAGCAGACGCTTTTATCCAAAGCGACTTACAAAAGTGCATACAGCAAGTATAGCGACAGTACAGGGACAGGATGTGTACAGTTCCACAATGAGACAGTTCTCAGCTGAGAGCAAGGTCTGTTTGAGGACACAGTACTATTATATTTGTACAATTACAGCCTATAGGACAACTACTACGATACGCTTTCAAACGGCGGACTTCAACAACTTCAAACGGTGCAATGAGCGTCAGGGTAAAGGCGGCAACAAGAAACAATTTAAAAAGCACAATTTAGAAAGCACAACAATTTACAACAGCACTGATGGGCGGGGGGGCAGCAATTGTGTGCTGGGTCAGTCCAGGTAGAGTCTGAAGAGGTGCGTCTTCAGGCCTCGTCTGAAGGAATGGGGTGAAGAAGCTGTCCGTAGCGAGACAGGGAGTTTGTTCCACCACTGAGGAGCGATAACAATGTCTGCTAAATGGTAATAATGTAATGTAGTGACCGGGTGATTGAGGGGTTTAGTGTGTGGTGAGTGGTGACATGATGCATGTAATTAGATTTAAGGTGACCTTTGCTAGATTGTAGAATTAAATTGTAACTTCTGCGTGGGTAACCTCTTCCACTGTAGATGAAAATGGGGAAGGAGAAGAAATCGAAAAGGCGGGAGAAAGCAAGCCGTCCATCCCAGGACTCCACTGCGGCTGTGACCTCTGAACCCTCCGTCTCAGCGGACAGGAAGCTGAAGAAACTGCAGGAAGCAACAGAGGCCGCTGGGAGCGGGAGCTCGGCCAGCAGTGCGGAGGAGGAGTCCCATTCGCTGCAGGACACCAAAGCAGACACTCCCCCTGCCCCGCCCTCAGCTCCTGAGCCGCCCTCCCCGTCTGCCCCCCCTACACTCCAGGGCGAGATTTCGCATGACCCCAGTACAGCTGACCCACGACTGGATCAGACCTGTGCAAATCCACCTGCACAGGCGCCAGCCAATCAGGAGCCAGTCAGCCATGCTCCGCCTCCAAACCCCGGGAAACTGGCAGATGAGGGTTCTGCAACTGCCACTCCAACCTCAGCCGCTTCCCTACCCTCGGGGAGGGTGTCCATGGAGAGGAGCAAAAGGCGGAGTTCACAGGGAGGAGGCGGGAGTGCGCATGGGCGAGGGGCGGGTAACGAAAACTCCAAAAGCAGGAAGGATACAGCAAACTCCCAGCAGGCTAACAGCCTGGGACCCCCTGCGAGGCAGACGACCAAACCTGGCGAGCAGCCAGGGCTGAAGCCGGCACAGCCTCCCCCCAGCGCACACACCCCTCAGGTAAACTCGCCTGGGCGGGCTCTTTAGTGAGTTTCTGTGTTTCATTTATTTTAGTGTAATTTAAGCGAAATACACTGGCCCATTTCATAACCTGATGTGTGTTTGGAAATAATATAGTTAATCTGAAGTGGCTCTACAAGGATAAACCAAGGGAAAGGGTTTGGTGGCCCATGCTGAGCATTAATAAATGGCCTTTGGCTTTGCATGTGTGAAACCCATCCTGGGGTTCATTCTCACTGTCACACTTTTCATATTTCAGTTAGATGTACCCTGGGAGCAGAGCTGAAAATAAAGCTTTATTACTATTATTACTGTTCCTTTTTTAAGGATTTTTTATTATTATTAAGATTACACACATCTCCTTCCTGCAATCAGGCAGGTGAGTCAAATGTGAGTGTGGAGAATGCTGGGACAGACCAGGAAGTGGCCAAAAGGATGCCTGGGTCAGAGGGTGATGGGGCGGGGACCAGAGAGGAGCAGACGGCTCTGCCCAGCGCACCTGTGGACACACCCTCACCTGGGACTCAGAAAAAGAAAAGGCAATCCCACATTCCTCAAAAGTATGAAGCACGCTTATGTATACGTCATAAAGCCTTTGTGAAGCGTACTTATCTCTCTCATGAGCAGACTGTCATATCTCTATAACATACTTACAAACACCTGCAGCTCTCTGTCATGCCTGGAATATAGTGATACAGCTCATGTTGTGTAATACATGACATCATTCATGTGAAACTGAAATATCACTCTGTCACCCATAATAAATCATAAGATTTGGTTATGAATTCTTTACAAAGAGGTAGCACTGTGCTCATTGATGTGTTATGTATGTTTTGTGAAGGCCTTAAGCAGTTACACTGTATAGAATGTGCTTCTGTTGCTTACAGCCCATGTTGAAGAGTTAAATCATTTTGATTTTTCTATCTCTTGTTCTTGTTATTCACTCCAAAAGTGAGACAAATCTTCAACAGGCCGCTTTTGTGGACCAGGTCACCATTTACTTCCATGCGATTCTGTCTAAAGATTTCAAACTGGACCCAGAAAAGGATCAGGTTTGGCTGGAGGGGGGGGATCCTTGGACCAGAAATGTGGCAAAGATGGAAGTCACACGGTAATTAGCATGTTTTAATGAAGAAAGCGAAGTCACACGGTAATTAGCATGTTTTAATGAAGAAAGCGAAGTCACACGGTAATTAGCATGTTTTAAGGAAGAAAGCGAAGTCACATGGTAATTAGCAGGTCTTAATGAAGAAAGCGAAGTCACACGGTAATTAGCAAGTCAAAATCAATCCCAACTCTGTACATGCAATGGGGTTAACACATATAGCTCACAAGGGAAATAACTGATGTGACTACCCCAGAAGAAATGCTAAGGTAATATCTGAAATGTTTAAACCATGTCTGCTAGCTTAAGCACAAATTAATTTTGCACTTTTTGTGTGTGTTTCTCACAGGGATTTAGAAGAACATGGTTTCCTTGTCGAGGGACGATTAGTGACATTCAAGAACAGTGTTTCTGCTCCCTTACCTTATAAATATGTTGTGTACAAAGCATGTGGCAAAGAATATGATGCTAACTTTGAACACATTTACAAAAATGATGCAAAAGGAATTGTCAACAGATGCTTACGTGTCATAGAGCTGACCCAGCAAGGTAAAGTACTGAAAATAAAAATGATATTCCATTAAAGTGATTTTAGCTCCATCTCCCTGACCCAGTTTCACCACAGAGGGGCTCAGTGACAAGTTAAACAGTGTTATGTTCACCGTAGTTACAAGTATTTTATATATTTGTTACACATATTTCAATCAAAAGTATGCAACACTGCTATTATGAGGCTGCAGCATTAGCCAGAATTCATAAAATGAAATTTTAGTAGAGCTTTGTGATTATATATAATCAGCACTCTTTAATGGTCAGGAAAACCCTGAGGCTGAAAAAAATTGGTCGACTTCTCTGGTGGAAAGATGTAAAACTACATAAAGAATAAACAGTCATGGCCATTTCTATTAATGGCAGAGTTAGTGACCCACTGAATGAACCAATCATAATCTAATGCTTTGGAGATCAAGGTCAGCAACAGATTTGTACAGGTGAATTATTGACAGTATATGGAAGCCCCGCCCACACTGGGCTTATTGTGGCTTGCCCCTCTCAGTTGGTAGCTATTCCTGTAAATCCCCTTGAAAAGGTAGCCTCAGCTCACCTTTGCTTAACTGTGTGTCTCTCAGGGGAGTGGCATCAGTATGATGACATCATATGTGCAAAGCCCGACAAGGGTTTAGTAACATATGTCAAGAACATGTTTTCGTCGGAGAGCAAGGACATCGCGAAGGGTCGTCACCTGGCTGCGGGGGTGATGCTGAAGGCCATCTTTGACCTGCTTCGATGCTGGAGTCCTGTCAACGTGCACAACTTCTTCTGTCAGCTCGGGCAGTTTGTCGTGACCTACAGCACCCCCCTCGTTTTTGAAGAGAAGCCGAAAGTGTGGGAGTCTCTGGGCTTCGGAGAGGTTCAGGTAAATCACATGACATCATGCTGTTTCAGGTTGCCAGGTAAAGGTGAGTTTAGAAAACACCCCCACCAGGTGAGTATGAGGCACCTTTTGGCTGAACCCTCTCTGTACTGTACCGTAGTGCACTGTGTACAGGGTGATGTGGAAACCCAGCTTTCGGTGGCTCCAAATGACATTTCAGAAGCATGTGGCTGAAGTGAACAGTGCTGTTAAGATGTAACGTGATCTGTATCTGATTAGAAGATACAATCAAATGTCCCCCAGAAAAAAAAAAAACTTTATCCAAGAGTTGTAGCACAAGGCATGTGCTCAGCAATTGTCTGGATGGGTGTGTCTGCTATTCAAACTATAAACTCCATATGTGTGTGGGGTGTTTTTTATGATAAGCTCTGAATGGATGTGTGGGTTTGAAGCATACTTTGAGTATTACATGTAAAAATGCTAAAACGGAGGCTGTATTTTGTGCATTGTGCAGGTGAAAGGCCTTTTGAAACAGTTCATCCTGGAAAACATCATCCCTCCGCTTCAGAAGGAGGAAGCAGGTAGTGGTGGTTTCCTACAGGACCCTCTGAAGGCAGCACTCATATCCCTGCTGCTGTGGAGACAGTACCATCTGAAACTGGATAACGTCGGGCAACAATTGTCCCATCTGTGTCAGATCCTGTGTCTCCCGCAAAAACCAAGAGAAGATTTCTGTGCCTACTGGAAAGATCTGACGAGTGGATTACAGTATCAAACAGGGTATGAGCTGAATGCAGTAAATATTACAGAATATTTAAGTTTGAAAACCATCTGACTAGCAGTGGAATGAAATAATTACTCCCTCTCACTCACAATGGTGTCAACCATCAATGGTCTTAACCCTTAATAACCTCAGATGGAGCATGTAAAACATCTTCAGACGGTTTTAATCCCATCACTGACTCATTGCATTTTCTCCAGGGATGATTACTCTATGTACAGGCCAAGATGAGGGCTCCCTGAGTTTTATGTTGTGCTGTGCTGTTCTCAGCCTGAGTGAGGTGGGTTAGGGTTAGGGTTACGGTTAGGAGGGTTACGGTTATGGTTAGGAAGGTTAGGGTTAGGGTTACAGTTAGGAGGGTTAGGGTTACAGTTAGGAGGGTTAGGGTTAGGGTTAGGGATAGTGTTAGGGGTTAGGGTTAGAGGTTAGGATTAGGGGTTAGGGGTTAGGGTCCTTGCTGTACATAAGTTTGCTTATCAGAAACAATGGAGTCCTCATTTCAGTAAAGAGTTATCATTCTCTTTCTCTTGCCTTTAAGTGGGAAGAATTAGGGTTAGGGTTAGGATCGGGGTTAGAGGTTAGGATTAGGGGTTAGGGATTAGGGTCCTTGCTGTACGTAAATTTCCTTATCAGAAAGAATGGAGTCGTCTTTTCAGTAAAGAGTTATCATTCTCTTTCTCTTGCCTTTAAGTGGGAAGAATTAGGGTTAGGGTTAGGAGTTAGGATTAGGGGTTAGGGTCAGGGGCAGGGTTAGGGGTTAGGGTTAGGGTCAGGGTTAGGGGTTAGGGTCAGGGTCAGTGTTAGGGGTTAGGGTTAGCTTCCTCTGAGGCCTGTGTGTTATACACAGGGTGCTGGAGGAGGTTGTGGCTCTCTGCAACACCGCAGTGAAGCAGAAGGTGGTGAAGTGGATCCTGGTGCTTCCCCTTCTGCACCTTCTGAGAGGCGACTGCAGACCGTTTGAGTCCCTCCCATCCACCGCTGACCCAGGGTTCGAGAGCTGGGCGGGGCTTCAGGGCATCAGTCTGGCCCAGTTCAACCCAAGCTCACAGGACACCAGGTGAAGGGCAGAGACTGGGGGCATTGTGTCTGTATGGCTGAAGCAGTCTGGTGATTTCCTTTATTAGATGAACTGAACACCCTTTGTTTGTTACTCTAAATCAAAATATATTCAAAATTAAACGAAACATTCCTTTAAGGACATTGCTCTAAGTACACACCACACATGAGTGGGTGTATGCTGCAGGTCAGGTCCAGGATACAGCATGTGTACTGTGTGCTGAGGTTTATGATGAACAATGTAGATTGTCTGATTATCTCTTGTAAGTAAAAATGATTATTGAACTCCGTCATCGTTTGGTAATGTAGCCTGACGTAATAAGGTTTCATAATACATTTTGGAATAAATATGCGTGTGTGTGCTTGTGTGCCTGCGTGCATGCATGTGTTTGCGTGTGTGTATTTTGTAGGGCCCTCCTGAAGCTCATGGCAGCAAACTCTCACCTGCTGTCGGTGGACCGGCTGGTGGGGCGGTCCTGGATGAGCTTGCTGGGCATGGAGGCCCTGGCTGAGTACTGCTCCTCTGCTCCTGTGGACCTGCTAGACGCCCTCCGCATTCTCTGCTTCAGTCCCCGGAGGGAAACGTTTTACTCCAAACACGAGGTCTGTTCCCATCCCTCTGCTTCCTGCGGATCCTACAGCACCGGCCTCTTCAGAATGCAGCAAACTCTGTTACTCTGGCAACAAGCGTGTATAAACATGTATGTACCTGTGTATTTTACAGACAATGCAACAGCTGCTAGCCTGCCTCCTCAGCACAGTGAAGGAACAGCAGCTCAGGTGAGAAAGAGAATGGTAACTCTTTACTGAAATGACGCCTCCATTGTTTCTGATAAGGAAACTTATGTACAGCAAGGATCCTAACCCCTAACACTATCCCTAACCCTAACCATAACTCCAGCACTTAACCCCTAACTTGTAACCCTTAACCCTTAACACTAACCTCTAACCTTAACCTTAAGCCCTAACCCTAAACCTAACCCAAGCTTGCATACAGCAAGGACCAGATTCAGTCTAATACAGATTGTATTAGATAATACAGATTGTTTTTAAACAATGATTTTAAGCCATTTTTACATTTTGTTAGATTCTGTTTTTTCACTTCAGAAATCAGCTCTTTCATTATGTTCTGGAGGTATTGGAAAATGAAACCAAAATGTAACACTGGCTTAAACTGGTCAGCAGTACACGCACTGCATTTTGATTGAGTGGAAATGTAGGGTATACTACCTGCAAGAGACACATCCATGTGAAGCACCGGGGGCTGCATCAAAGCATATTTTTCACCATTACACAATGAAATCTGTTGATGAATGTTGAGAATATTAATTTTGCAGAAGGTGCTTTTAGGCATATCCACTTATCCAGGGGCTTTGGTTTTTCAGTTGTTATGACGACAGCTATGGAGAATTTTGCCTGAAGACAGCGGTGAGGCTTTTGGAGAGAATCTGCAGTAGCACTACAGACCGGCATGCCTGTGATGTTCCTGTAGCATGCCTGGCTCTCATCGCTGAGGTGGCCGAGTTTGCTGGCCTCTTTCATCCCAAAGTGAGTCAGCGCGTAGCCGTGATCACACCTCATTGGGCATCAGTGATGCTGCTTTGGCCAATAGCAGGACAGGATGCAAATGTGTGTTTGAGTTTTTATTTAGCATGTAAGGTTGCATATGGTTGGACCACAGCAGGGGGCGTGTCATGTGAAAACCAATGGGAAGAGCAGCTGAGGAGGTTCTCTCTGTCTAATGAAAAAGGAGCAAACCTACTACCTCTAGCCCATTTTTATCATAACTGACACATTGCACAATATTGTTGATGTGCATGTGTTTGACATCAAACGATTCTGAGCTCTTCCAAAAAAGACTTACATTTACATTTACATTTATGTATTTAGCAGACGCTTTTATCCAAAGCGACGTACAAAAGTGCATACGGTAAGTATAGCGACAGTACGGGGACAGGATGTGTACAGTTCCACAATGAGACAGTTCTCAGCTGAGAGCAAAGTCTGTTTGAGGACACAGTACTATCCAATTTGTACAACTACAGGGTATAGGGCAACTAATAAGATACACCTTCAAACTTCAAACAGCAACTTCAACTTCAACAACTTCAAACAGCGCAATGAGTGCCAGAGTAAAGGCGGTGACAAGAAAACAATACACAAAAGCACACAGCAACTTACAACAGCACTGATCTGGGGTGGGGGGGGGGGCAGGTGTGTAGGGCTGGATGAGATCTTGGAGGTAGGTAGGGGCTGTGCTGTTGATTGCAGAGTAGGCAAGGGTCAGAGTCTTGAATCTGATCCTGGCAGCGACAGGAAGCCAGTAGAGGGATTTTAGCAGGGGAGTAACATGGGAGAATTTGGGGAGGTTGAAGATTAGTCGGGCAGCTGCGTTCTGGATGAGCTGCAGAGGCTGGGTGGCAGTAGAGTCAGTGGGGTGTCATCAGGGAGGGAACTCAGAAGAGTGTCAAGCTCGACAATGAAGAAACCAAGGGGACCTGGGGGGCGGTAAAGAATAAAAATGGTGAGTTTTAGAGGATGAGATACAGATATGGCATGGAATTCAAATGAGTTAATGGAGAGAGTATGGAGGGGCACAGGGGAATATCTCCAGGATGGGGAGATAAGCAGCCCCGTGCCACCTCCTCTGCCTGAGGCCCGTGGAGTGTGAGTGAAGGAGTATGAGGAGGACAGGGCAGCGGGGGTGGCGGTGTAGTCCGGGGAAATCCAGGTCTCAGTGAGTGCCAGGAATTGGAGTGACTTGGAGTGACCTGCAGCTAAATCCCAGAATCCAGGTGCTCAGGATGCTACTGGATTAAACAGTGTTTTTGGGGCCAACACACACTTGTGCTTATGTGTGCTCGTCCCATATGCCACTGCTCACATCCTGCGGTGTGGAAAGGGTTAAGTGTGTGTGACTCTGCTTCCAGTGTGCTGAGGGACCTGAGGAACAGCTCAGCAGTAAGAGTGGTGAGGTGTTGCGAGGAACCCTCCAAACCATCAGGGCCTGGCTGAGAAAAACCTTCCGTAACAAACTGCTCAACTCCTCTGTCTTGTACACCAGCTTTACCTCCATGTATGAATTACAGGTTAGATATTCCAGCTGTTATTAATGTTATTATTATGTGGTTATTATCTATTACTGAACTAACATAGTGGCAGATTTATATTGTGGCAGTGTTTTCCATTGAGGAACGCCATTTGTTGTACTTGTCCCACGTTAATGTGCATGTTAAAGAGTAGAACATTTCCAGTGAATCTCTGCTCTGATAAAGCACTGCCTTTTAGGCTTGGAATAACCTTCTGTCTCTGACATTTGCTGGAGGGGACTTCACCAATTATTGGAGGACTACTCTTCTGAACGATTTTGAAGGCAAACTCAAACAGGTAATATTGGTCATTAAAGTTATATTGTAAAACAAATATATAAACCTACAGAACAATGGAATTGATTGCATACTGTATACTGCTTTCTTTCTTGCTTCTGGTTACTGCTATTCTTAATGCCGATTGGGTGCCTGCTGATGCCACCAGGAGCGCTCTGAAAACCGAATTGAGATTTACTGCGGTCAGACTGAGGAAGTGAGCAGGAAGTTTCCCGCCTTAACTGCAAGCCTAGAAAAATGCGCCCTGGATGCTGTCACCGCCATCTGCCAGGTACGCTGCCGTTCCCACCTGTGTCACCGTGAAGGGGGCTGAAAACACCCACAGTGGGAAGCTGAAAAAGAAAAGGAGCCAGGTGTGCAGTCTCCAGGGGGCGTGGAGCATTCTCCAGGGGGCGTGGAGCGTGGAGGTGAACTCTGAAGAGGTGAGAGTAGGCTCATGGGCTTGATGACTCTTGATCTGCACCGACAGGAGAAGTCTGAGAACTCGCTCTTTGACCGGCTGAAGGGGCAGGACTTCAGGAAGTTCGGAAAGCTGGTGTCTGCCATCATCCTGAAGGCCTGGCCCAGGGACCATCACAGATGTTACCTGCAGGGGGAGGAGCTGGTGGTGCAACACCTGCTCACCTGGTCTGCTGCCAAGAACGTCTTTCAGCTGCAAGGTGCTGGAGAGTCGTGGCACCTATGGCTTCTTTTTTTAACCAGTTTGCACTGGAGTTTGGAGCCAGCAGATAAGAACAGCATAGACACATGCTGATGTATGATGAGACAGGGATGTCTGACCTTCTGTGGATTAAACCCCCAACTGTATGAGTGAACATAATCCATTTAAACTCATCCTGGATCAGGGTATCTAAATCAGAAACAGGATGATTAGAACTTTTCCCAGGCCAGTTCAGTGCAAGGGGCAGCGTGGGGAGAGGCTGCAGTTTGAATTACTATTACTGGAAATGGTAAAAACGGCACCTGAATTCTGAAGAGCTTGATTTCTGAGACCCTGTGTTTGCTGGTGTTTTCCTGAGTGTTTCTGTCCTTGCTAACACAGACGGTACTCTGATGGAGCGGCTTACAGACTCTGCCAGGGAGAGAATGGCTGTGGCCACCTCGGCATTTACCGCAGTCGCAAAACAGGTCCTGAGCGGAAAAATAAGGATAAAGACTCTCAACCAAATCCTCAAGAGGAGAGACGCCTTTATTGAACTCCTGAAAATAGGTATGTGTTCATCTTTTGAGTTACACCTGTTCTGTTGTGGTACTCGTATGGAATTGCTCCCATGTGATTGGTTCAGAACTGACATTTTACCTGTCCATGTACGTACGCTGAAGTTTTGACAAATTGCATATTAACTTGATTTGATTTTGGTCATATTGTTTGGCTCTTTGCTTGTAATAGATATCCATCATATTAATCCCCAAATGACAAACAATAAGCAATAGGGGTATGTGATTGATGTGTGTGTGTGTGTGTGCGTGCGTGTGTGCGTGTGTGTGTGTGTGTGCATGTGTGTATGTGCACGTGTGTGTGTGTCTCGGCAGACTGCCTCTCAGAGAGTGAGAGGTGCAGCAGACCAGGTGCCATCAGGAGGTTGCTGCAGTCGCGGGAGGAGGAGGTGAGGGCCGTCCACCAGGAGAGGGCGCTGCTGCAGAACCTGCTGACAGCGTGCCGGAAACTGCAGGGCCACGTCACAGGTGCGTGTGTGAAAAACGCCTCTGAGGTGCTGGCAGGCCTCAGCTGAAGTCTTAACTGTCTGAAACTGAAGTGGAGGAGCACAGTCTGTGCCTGAGAACTGGGGCTGTAAGCAGATGCTTTCAGATTTAAACCCCAACTCTAAACTGTAACCTGTGGCCATGGATAAAGGCATCTGCAAAGTAACTTAAATCCTGTCCGCAATTCAGGTGTGTGTAAAGAGTAAGATTTTAGCACCAGCTGGGTGTTTCATTCCTGCTAACTGACCAGTCCTTGGCCATGTGCTGTTTCATGCTACACTTCTGTTCAAATCTGTATGAATTTCAGTTGATGTGGAGGACCTGGAAAGCAAACTCAGCATCAATATGGAGGAGAAGAGGCTGGATGAGTTGATGGAGGTTCATCTGCTTGATGAAATCGCTTCTGAAAAAGTGGGTGTGGTCACGTACTTCAGCCTCCCGCAGGCCACCAGAGAGATGGCGGAGGCCCTGCATGTGTTTAAAGAGAGCTTCATTTTCAAGATATGCTGGGAGCGACAGGCAGAAACGCTGTCCCGCCCTGATGACATCACAGACAAGCTCCACCCTGATGGCAGCACGTCGGCCTCACTCAGTGTGGTCCAAGACCGCATCTTTCAGCCTTGTTACCGTAGATACAGGGAAATCTATGAGAACTTGAAGAGCGGCCGCCTCATGCTGGAGGAAGTGGACAACATTTTCGAGGCCTTCAAGGGCAAATACGAAGAGCTGGGGGAGGATCTGCAGATCATGTGCAGAGTGGACCCACCTGCCGACAGGCGATGGGTCGAAAGAAGAGTCCAGCAGATCGAGCAGTACCACGAGCTGCACCTGGCCCTGGAGTCGGCCAGGGTCATCATGGAGGTCAAGCAGACGCTCTGCCCTCAAGGCGACTTCCAGGTGCTGGAGACTTTGCTCAGTGCTGTAAGTAGTCATGGTTACGTTCCTTTTTTCAGAGTGAACTGTTCCGTGAAAAGAGTGTGACCGTTTCCATGGAGACGGTGTGGGCCTCACCAGTGAGAGTGCACTGTGTTCACTGTGTTTGTCTTAGGCCTCCTTTGATAGATGTTTTCCAACAGGTTTTGAAAAATACATTGACTCGATGAGCAGATAGAATATTAGATCTATGTCAGGAATAATTTACTTTGAACACTTCAAATTACACCCATGATTATGCTGTTAATGTACATTGTTCAGTTTCCATGACATGAGCAGATTTTATATAATTGAAGTTTCTTCTTGAATCTAAAATTTCAGCTTCATTTTTGTGTTATCAGACACATGTTGACTTTAAGAGAGAGAGTCTGGATCGCATTGACAATGACTTGATGAAGGCCAAGAAGGTGCTGGTGGACATCACTGAGGCTCGCAGACAGTGCCTTCAGGAGCTTGATCTCAGGAGAAGCTTGGTCCTGTGGGTCAAAGAGGCTCTTGAAGGTGAGGCACTGTAACCGCAGTGAGAGGCTGTGTACATTACAGCAGTTCCTGCAATCACCCGGCCTTTCAGACGAGCATACACACAAGATGTGTCGTGACTGTAGCTGTAGGACAGCACTGAGGATCCCAGGATTTAATGGGTCCAAAAAGATAACAAGTGCGGTATTATTAATACGTTTATGTCATCATCATGTTCTCACACTCTTCTCACACTATTTATATAAAACTTTTGTTTTGTCAACGCAGATATCAATGAGCTGAAGGTTTTTGTGGACCTGGCCTCCATTTCTGCTGGAGAAAACGACCTGGATGTCGACCGCGTGGCCTGTTTCCATGATGCTGTCCTGGGCTACTCCTCCATGCTGTATGACCTGAAACCCGATGCCGACTTCCCTGCCTTCAGGAATGCCCTGATGAAACTGTGGAAAGCACTAGAAACTGACAACAATCTCCCCAAGAAGCTGGTGAGAACTTCCTCTCTTCTCTATTATGTGAAAGTGATGTATGGTCAAATTTACAGTGTATTCTATGGAGATATGGTTATTCAGCTTTTTTAAAATCCTGGCTACCATTCAGAGCCTACACTTTCACAAATGATACATATGCATAGGTGGATATTATTTTCTAAAGCAGTCCAGGTTAAGCAGCTTTCTTTAGCATACAATCAAACAAGGAACCTCTGAGGCTCCCCAGCCAGTTTTTTCCCCACACTTTGCTCATATTTTATAGGTGAGGCTTTACTGAATGGGACTGTGAAGTAGATGAGAAACAGTGTGAGATTGAGATTGGAAACAGTGTGAGATTGAGATGAGAAAAAGTGTGAGATTGAGATTAGAAACAGTGTGAGATTGAGATTAGAAACAGTGTGCGATTGAGATTGGAAACAGTGTGAGATTGAGATGAGAAAAAGTGTGAGATTGAGATTAGAAACAGTGTGAGATTGAGATTAGAAACAGTGTGCGATTGAGATTAGAAACAGTGTGAGATTGAGATTACAAGCTTTGTAAGTGAGGCATGAGAAAAGCTGCTGTTTGCCCTGTGTTTCAGAGAGACACTGCACGCCACCTAGAGTGGCTGAAGACAGTGAAGGACAGCCATGGCTCTGTGGAGCTCTCTTCACTCTCCTTGGCATCTGCCATCAACAAGAAAGGCATCTACATCATCGGTGCACAAAACCAAAAGAAGGTATGTGCTTGCATTGGTTATGACTGGTCTAGTGGACTTGTGGGTAGAGGGCTCACCTGACCCAGGAGGTTGATAGGTTCAGTCCAATGAGCACAAGACAGAGTCTCTTCTACACATTGGCAGCAGACAAACCTGGGTGCACTGGTCTGAGCAATTGTTAAAACACATTTTATTTCAAACACTGTAAGCAAAATGGGCATCTTTACTGTCTGCTTTGTTTACTTCATAGAAAGACTATACCTTAGAATCAACAGATCAGATTTGGCAGATTACCATTAACTTTAGCAGTGAACAGAAAATGTTAACTGAAAGTGCTTAATTCAGTGACAGATTGGTGCTTTGTAAGAGTTTCCCTGAATAAATACACCTTACCAGCTGTGTTTTGATTGGTTGATTATTGGCTGTCTCCTGGTGCAGCTGAGCCTGGAAACAGCCCTGAGGCTGGAGCTGCCAGAGAGTCAGGAGGAGGGGCCGGAGCTGCGCTGCTATTGGCTGGAGGACCTGAGGGAGCTGCAGAACAAGCTAATGCTGATGTCTGGGAAGGGGGAGCAGGGCCAGGGCGAGGTGGACCACTTTGCTGAGGTAAAACTCCTTATCCCCCCAACACACAGACAAGCAATCCAAAGTTTCTGGAGGTATATACTGAAGATGTTCAACATCACTCTTAAAGTATACCTGACTTGAGAGTGATTACCAACACACATGGTGAGTGTAAGATTATTTATCCAAAGGTTTTGGACACCAGATAAAATGAAATGACACTACAACAGTCCAGGTTCAGGCTTTGCTGAGCCCCGTCCCATGGTTTCCATCTGTTTGCGTAGTTCAGTGAGGGTGTCCTCAGGATGTTAGGTAAAAAGCTCAGATGAGCATATTCGTTTACCTAGTGACATAAATGCCCTGTATTGCACTGAAATGTAGACACTGCAGTCTTCTATAAAACACTGTCATTTTGTTTTCTTAATTGCTCAGGCCTTCAGCAGCGTGCAGAGACTAGCCACGGCGTTCATAGATCTGCATGCTGCTGGGAACCCTCTCTTCAGGCGCTGGGAGGCCAAGATTAGCTGCAGCACACCGAGGGATGCCGGCATCATCATGGACTTCAACCTGACTGGCAGGGTGGGGCAGATGCTGGTGGAGGGAAGCGTGATGGAGCAGCTGCCAGAGCTGTGCAGGAAGATGGAGCGATGCCTCACCTTCTGGAGCAGCTTCATGGATAAGCAAAGATCTCAGCATTACTACCTCAACTACTACACCGCAGAGCAGATACTGTACCTGTGCGACCGCCTGGCTCCGCAGAATTTGAAGAAAGAGCTGGATGATCAGGTGCTGATGCTGCTCTCCTTCATCAGACCCACCTGCAGAGCCTCTGGTTTGAAGGAGCTGTGCGCTGCACTTCAGAGCAAAGTCCTCAGCAGAACACCAGAGCAAAAAGGTGAGCTGGAGTTTCAGACCTTTGTGGAGGCTTCTGGGAACGTGGGAGAAGATCAGTCTTTTGAACGGGAGGGTGGTCCTCCAACAGAAGCTCTCCAGAATCTCGTGGATCAAGCTCACGGCTCAGGAAAACTGGATCTGGTCTGGAATGCATTCATGAGGGACGTGAGTGGCTTCCTTCCCCACTCTTTAGATGTTTGCAGCTTGGGCAGACTGCTGGAAGCACTGGCCAGTGAAGGAGCAGAGGAAAAGTATGAGGAAGAAGATGAGGAGGAGTTTGATTTTCCAGAGAGGGAGGGGAAGGTGGTGAGGAGAACCCTGCCGAGTGGCTTCTCCAGTGGAGTTCCAAACCTCATAATCTGCCCCCATGTGGAGGTCCTGACCTCCTGCATCTGCGTCTACATGAGCTGCGAGTCCCAGCCGCTACCTACCTACGACGAGGTTCTCTTGTGCACCACTGCCACCCCCTACCAGCAGGTGGAGCTGTTCCTCCGGCGCTGCCTCACGGCTGGGTACAGGGGGGAGAAGATCTACACCCTGCTCTGTGCTGACCAGCTCACCTACGAGGTCAGCTGCAGAGTGGAGCAGGCCTTTCAACGGCTGAGGCTGCAGGCCATGCAGGACTACAGACTGGTGATCATCTGCAGCTCCGAGAGAGAGCATGCCTACCTCCCCTCCGCCTTCAGCCAGTACAGGCTGCACATGGTCCCCCAGGAGCCCCTGGAGAGGATCCGCAGCTACCTGTCCAAACACTACACCATCCCGCTGGGACAGCCTAGTGCTGCCGCCGTGTTCAAAGGCAGGCAGTATGTCGGGGTCGTGTCCTCCAAACGAGCAGGCGTTGGTGAGTCAAAAACAACAACAAACTACCCCTTCAATCAACCCACTGCCCGCATCATGTAATGAGGCCTGAGCTGTTTTTATTTTAATACTGCATTGGTTAACTAGTGGCTAATGCCCACTAGTGGTTGATGATGTTACTGCGGGAGCTACTTTGTCTTCAGTGACTAAGGACCAGTGCCATTTGTGATGTACACACTGATGAATACTCTGTCAGTATTTATCTGTGGTACTAATTACATTTAAATTGTCTCCTCAATGTTAAATCCAAGGTAAATCCCTCTATATCCAGAGATTATATGAAAAACTTGAAGAATCTGCGGAGGAATCCTCGTTGTTAAAATGCATTCGCTTGATTGAACCAAGAGTCGATGAGAGCATCATCCTCAAGTCCCTGCTCAACACTCCTGAAAAGAAACTCACAATCTTCCATTTTGATGTTACATCATCGGTAAGGGTGTTAATCAGCCAAAATGAATTATATGAATATAAATGTAAACATTTCAAGTTATGGATTATTTCTTGGATTGTTATGAAAGATATTGCCCTTATAGAGAATACTTTAAAAGTATCACTAGATTCTATAGCAGGATATGGTATAAAGTACAAATTCCAAAGTGGAAGTTACAAGTGGATAGTGACATTTTACCCCATTTAAGCCAGTTGTGGGATGGTTTATATGCATAGGTGTTTTTGTGTGTTTAGGTGCAGCGGGGCTTGTATGAATTCCTGTTCAAACTGTTGATCCTGGGCTACCTGATGGATGATGAGGGCTGCATGTGGAGATGCCACCCAACACACCTCTACGCTGTTGAGATCCTTCGGCCCTCTCGCGGCTCACACAGAAATGTCCCGAGAGTGGTGAGTGTGCATATGTAGTGTTTTTAGAATTGTTCTCAATTGTTCTTAGAATTCAAGCTGAGTTCATTCAGCTGCACCATAGTAAGTATTGTTTTCGGCAAAAAGGTGTAAATACCTTTCTTTGCAGTGAAAACAGAGACCATTACAGTGTTGGAGACTAGACTTGGCACAGTGCTAGATACACAGCAGACACACGATATACAAGCTCAGTAGCCTTGGTAGACTGAGTTGAATAGCATTTTGATCTTTTTCAGGTGTTACTGGAAGCAGTTTAGTTTACTGAGTGTTATTCAACAACACCAGCTTTTATTTAATACATATTAATCTGCTGTTAGAAAACCAGGAGTTCCTGAATATGCATTGGGATGGGTTATGACCCTTCTTGGGGTTTTTATGCCAATAATATCAAAAATGAAAAAATTTGAAATGATATTTCTGAAATTATTTTTTCAGAGCTGCAAATATTGACTTTGACTCTCTTGGCAGGGTGCACACCCACGGTTTGACTTCCTGGATATATTCCCTGAAGTCATCTGTCGTCCCCCAAAAGAAGTTCTAGAGCTGGAAATGAGGATGCAAGATGGTACCGCTCCAGATGCTGAAGACCCGCTCATGGACGACCAGGAGTTCAGAAGTGAAGCCTTTCAAAGACCCTACCAGTATCTTACTCGGTTCTACAATCACGTCAACCTGGACAGGTTTATGTACGGAGGAGTGGAGGGGACCCATGTGGAGTGCCTGCAGATGCTGTTTGTCTACTGTGGCATCATGGATCCATCCTGGGCAGAATTGAAGAACTTCACCCTGTTCCTCAACCTGCAGCTGAGAGACTGTGAGACATCTGTCTTCTGCAACGTGGACTTTGTAGGAGACACTCTGCAGGGCTTCAAGAACTTTGTGGTGGACTTCATGATTCTGATGGCAAAGGATTTTGCCACGCCCTCCCTCAGCATCTCAGACCAGAGCCTTGGGAGGCAGCAGGTGGACCTGACCAGGGTCAGGGAGGAAGACCTGGCCCCCTTCCTCATCAGGAAACGGTGGGAATCAGAGCCGCACCCCTACATCTTCTTCAATGAGGACCATGCCTCGATGACATTCATTGGCTTTCACCTTCGAGCGAACAATCAGAAAGGCTTTGATGCCATCGACCCCGCCTCAGGGGCCGTGATCAGGAGGAACATCATGACTAAGAGGCTGTACAATGGGCTCAGACTGCAGAGAGTGCCTTTCAACGTTGACTTTGAACAGCTGCCAAGAGGAGAGAAAATCGAACGTCTCTGCAATGTTCTGGGCATCCAGTGGCCTCTGGACCCAGACGAGACTTACGAGCTCACCACCGACAACATCCTGAAGATGCTGGCCATCCACATGCGCTTCCGCTGCGGCATCCCCGTCATCATCATGGGGGAGACGGGCTGCGGGAAGACGCGGCTCGTCAGGTTTCTGTGCGAGCTGCGGAGGGGTGGAGCCGAAGTGGAGAACATGAGGCTCGTCAAAGTTCACGGCGGGACCACCTCGGAAATGATATACCGCAAAATACGAGAGGCGGAGGCCAAAGCCATTTCTAGCAAGCAGGAGCATGGCCTAGATTCGGTCCTCTTCTTTGATGAAGCCAACACGACTGAAGCTATAAGCAGCATCAAGGAGGTCCTTTGCGATGGTGCTGTGGAAGGAGAGAAGCTGAACTCAGGCACAGGTCTGCAGATCATCGCCGCATGCAATCCCTACAGGAAGCACACAGATGAGATGATTCGCAGACTGGAGGGTGCTGGCCTAGGGTACAGAGTCAGAGCTGAGGCCACAGAAGACAAGCTGGGGTCCATCCCCCTCCGTCAGCTGGTGTACAGAGTGCAGGCTCTGCCCCCAAGCATGATACCACTGGTGTGGGATTTTGGGCAGCTCAATGACCACACTGAAAAGATGTACATCCAGCAAATAGTCCAACGGGTGGTTCAGACCAGCTCCATTGCTAATGGCTACATTGGGGTGATCACTGACATCTTGTCGTCCTCACAGAAATATATGAGGACCAGGAGAGACGAGTGTAGCTTCGTTAGCCTGCGGGATGTGGAGCGTTGTGTGCAGGTCTTTGTGTGGTTTTATGACAACAGTATAATGCTGCTTACCCAGCTGGAGGAATTTCTTGAGAGAAGCAGAAACCTGGAGAAAATCAGTGCTGCTACAGGTGAAAGGGATCCAGTCATCTGGGCTCTGGTGATGGCTGCGGGAGTTTGCTACCACGCAAGCCTGGAGAATAAAGACAGGTACAGGAGAGAAATCTGCAGGCACCTCCCTGAAGGATTCACTTCTCAGAGAGTCATGCAGGAAATCTCCCTCATGCAGGACCTCCTCCTGAGCGGTGTCCCCCTTGGGGAAACCATCGCGAGAAACAGCGCCTTGAAAGAGAACGTCTTCATGATGGTGATCTGCATCGAGTTACGGATCCCACTCTTCCTGGTGGGGAAACCCGGGAGCTCAAAGTCCCTGTCTAAGACCCTGGTTGCGGATGCCATGCAGGGCCAGGCGGCTCATTCTGAGCTGTACAAAAGGCTGAAGCAGATTCACCTGGTGTCGTTCCAGTGTAGCCCACACTCAACACCAGAGGGCATCATCAACACCTTCAAGCAGTGCGCCCGCTTCCAGGAGGGCAAGAACCTGAAGGAGTACATCTCCGTGGTGGTGCTGGATGAGATCGGCCTGGCTGAGGACTCCCCCAAAATGCCCCTGAAAACCTTGCACCCCCTGCTGGAGGAAGGCTGCATTGACGACGAGCCTCTGCCCCATAAAAAAGTGGGGTTCATCGGCATATCCAACTGGGCTCTGGACCCAGCGAAGATGAACAGAGGCATTTTTGTGTCACGAGGTGATCCCGATGAGAAAGAGCTGATGGAGAGCGCCAAAGGAATATGCTCCTCTGACCTGATGATTCTAGAGAAGGTCCAAGATCTCTTTCAGCCTTTCGCTCAGGCCTATTTGACCATCAGCAAGGGCACAGGCTTTTTTGGTCTGAGAGACTACTACAGCTTAATAAAGATGGTGTTTGCCTTCACTAAGGCCTCTAAGCAGAGACCCAGTGCTGAGCAGATAGTGGAGGCGGTGCTGAGGAATTTCAGTGGCAAGGATGATGTGGACGTAGTGAAGAACTTCACTGCCAGCCTGCGTATTGGTCCGAACCCGGAGAGCATCAGTGCCATCGAGCTAGTGAGGCAGAACATCTCAGACGTGGGGCAGGACGACGAGTGCCGCTACCTGCTGGTTCTCACCAAAAACTATGCCGCCCTCCAGATACTGCAGGAGACATTCTTCGACCAGCATCAGCCCGAAATCATCTTCGGCTCCAGCTTCCCCAAAGATCAGGAGTACACGCAGATCTGCCGCAACATCAACCGGGTGAAGATCTGCATGGAGACCGGCCAAACCGTGGTGCTGCTCAACCTGCAGAATCTGTATGAAAGCCTCTATGATGCCCTCAACCAGTACTACGTCTTTCTGGGGGGACAGAAGTATGTGGATCTCGGACTGGGGACCCATCGTGTGAAGTGTAGAGTGCACGCAGACTTCAGACTCATCGTCATTGAGGAGAAGGAGGTGGTCTACAAGCAGTTCCCTGTTCCCCTCATCAACCGGCTGGAGAAACACTACTTGGACATCAATGCCGTCCTCGACACCCACCAGAAGGAAATTGCCAGGGAGCTGGAGAGGTGGGTGGAGCAGTTCATGACTTTGAACAGTGCAGATTCCCAAAGTCACAAATACAAGCCACCTGACGTCTTCGTCGGCTACCACGCCGACACCTGCTCATCCGTGGTGCTGCAGGTGTCTGAGAGGCTGAAACGCGAGGCAGAAGCCTCAGACACCTGGAGAAGCGTTCTCCTGGAGGAGGCCAAGCTGGTGTTGCTGAACTGTGCCACTCCGGACTCCGTGGTGCGGCTGGACTTTTCGGCCCTCCCCAACGTGGAGGCGGAGCAGCTGGCGCAGGTGTACTTCCAGAAGCAGAAGCACAGCTCCCTGGTGGACTTTGTCCTCTTCCAAACTCAGCAGAAGGATCGCGGACACTCTTCCTTCACTGAGGTGACCCATAATTCCATTCCTCTCCCGAACCTGTCAGAATCCTTCTATTCAGATTTTTAGTTTAAATGAGGAACAGCATCCTTTGAAAAATGGCTTTATTCATTTTGTTCTTATGGGCTGCAGTGTAGCATAGTGGTAAGGAGCAGAGCTCATATCTGAAAGGTTGCTGGTTTGATTCCGCACTGGGGTACTGCTGCTGTACCCTTGGGCAAGGTACTTAACCCAGAATTGCCTCAGTAAATATCCAGCTGTATAAATGGATGACATGTAAAATTACCTTGCAAGTCTCTCTGGATAAGTGTGTTGGTCTCTATCGTCTAGGTTACCACATTCTCCAGGCTTCTGACTGCGTGGGATATGAGAACGCTCCAGGATGCTGTAGAACCCTGTAGCACTGAGCTGCTCTCACTGCAGCAGTTTGATACAGAACATTCCTTCCTCAAAAAAATCAGGTCCACTTCTAAATGTAAAAATGTGCTGAATGCATAAATACTACTGAATATAAAAATGTAAATGTAAAAAGTCACAATTAGGAGTGTCTAATTTTAAACAATTTTTTATCTTCCCTATATCCTCATATCTGTTCATAATAAGCTGAAAAGTGAAGCTTTAACTGGCAAATTATCCTTTGTGCAGACATTTTCTAGATTCCACATGTGATGATAAAATCCTCATCATTCAGACGGAATTTGGTGAAGATCGTCAGAGTGCAAATATCCTGGCATCTGCAAAGTAAGCTACAAAGTGACTGTAATATTCTCACAGCTCTGTTTTATTAGATTTAGTTATTACTTTATTATTCTAACAGGAGCCTAAATTTAAACTTTTCATTTTGCTGTGTTTATCTCTCACAGGTATTCTGCCATAAATGAAATTAACAAATCAGGAGATGAGCACATGGCAGGAAAAGTGCTTTTGTACTTCATCACAAAGCTGCCCAGAGTGGAAGGGGGGGCTTCCTATGTTGGTTTTCATGGAGGTGAGGACTAGCTTCACACATGGAAACAGCATCTCTGCTCTGTGCACTGCACACACTGACATTAAAATAACACAAACTCTCTCATAAACAGGCACCTGGAGTTCAGTCCACATTGATGACCTGAGAAGATCGAAAGACATTGTTTCAGAAATCAAAGCCTTGAGAAGCCTCACCATCAGCCAGCTCTTCGAGGAGAAGACAGATCAGCATGAAGGTAATGGGACTTTTGTTTGTCTGGGTCAGTGTCATTGCAGAAATTCTGAGGTCAAGGACTGTTAAGATTACTCTGTTATGCTACGGTTGTTAAAATTACTGCTTGCTATTTCATTTCAGTGCACAGTTAATTGTTTTTTCCAGATGCGTGAGTTGAATTGAATGTAAATCTTATATGATTATATTGTTTATACTGTGCTGAATTCAATTCAAGAGATACTAAGAAAATGTTGTTCATTTGTGCAAGTACACTGTATCAATTAAGTATCAAACCTGCCAAAGTCTGTACAAAAAAATGCCGTATACATTCCTCCTAGGAATGGCAGTGGATGAGACCGTGTCAGAACAGCCTGAGAGAGAACATTCTGTGAGTAGCTTTGTTTTTTCATCTTCAGATATTGTTGTGCTCTTTGAAATTAGTATGTCAGGACTGATCATCTCTCAGGGCATTTTAAGGTGTTTGAGATATCAGTGTAGTGCTGGAAATGCTGTACATCGACTGCATTTTTTGTCTTTATTTAACAACAAGTTACAGTCCAACTTCCTAGTGACAAATGCTGGTGACACCGGAAGCTGTCAGGCATTGAACTTTGACCTTGAGAGTTCTGCGTTTACAGGAATGGAGCGGCTTGCTGGACACCACGTCACTGCTGCGCAGCTGTGTGCAGGCTGCACTGAGCATGCTCAGAGACCAGGCCGAGGGCGGGGCCCGCAGCACCAGGAGAGTGGAGATCCTGCTGCTGCTATTGGGCGACAGCGAGGACCTCAACGGTAATGTGCTGCATTTCAAAACACAAGCATTTCAACAGGGTAGAGAGGAGTAACCCAACCCTGACATTTAAGCCCAAAATACTCCTGATTTGGGCACTTCAGGACTTCCATTGTTAATTCCAGTTGCAATGAGCTTGCTTTGTGTTTTTTGAAACGCTTTGAAGCAGTTGGGTGCTTGTTTTTATGTGAGTGTCTCTGTGGGTGTAGCTGCATTCCTGAAGACAGTGAAGCTGCGGCTTCACTCTCTCCTGAAGACCCGGGACAGCCACATGCTCTCACCCAGGAGCTGGGTGTTCAGGGAGGCGTCGAACGTCACTGCCCTGCAGGAGGGAGGGACATTCAAGTAAGTGAGCTGGTCAGCCACAGGATGTACACACTATGTGTAGCATAGTGGTAAGGAGCAGGACTCAAAACCGAAAGGTTGCCAGTTCAATTCCCCTGGATTCTGGATAAGTTCAATTCTGGATAAGAGTGTCTGCTAAATGCCAATAAAGTAATGTAATGCAATGTACAAAGCTGTATTTGTGCCTTCACAGACACGCCCTGTGGAAGAGAATCCAGGCAGTGGTTACCCCCTTCCTGGCTCAGCTGGTCACAGTTGTTGACCGTGACCACAACCTTGATCTCCTGCTGGACCGTAACTGCAGCACATCTGTCAGGAAGCTGTGGCTGGACATCTTTGCGGATGAGACACTGCTGAATATTCCCTACAGCGCAGTGGACCACAAGTGAGTGACACACCCAGTGTGTGTGAGAGACCGCTCGTATGTCTCATAAAAAATATGCTTTGAGAGATTATTTTGAAGGTTATCTGAGTTTGATCAATAAATACAGATACATAGACAGGTTGAGTGTGAGTGTGTAAAATCCTAGTGAAATAGTGTTAAATCCTTTTATTTGTAGCAGTGAAGCAAAGACCCTCCTGGTGCAGCACTCCATGGCATCAGAGGGGCGTGCCGGCTGCTCCATGCCTTTCAGCTGCATGATCAGAGACTACCTGGAGGAGCTGTGGCAGAACGCACAGCAGCGGGAAGGTAGGAGCGCAAAGAGAGGTCTGCTCCAACAGGGCAGTCTGCTCCCAGAGAGAGTTCTGCACCAACAGGGCAGTCTACTCCCAGAGAGAGCTCTGCTCTAACAGGGCAGTCTACTCCCAGAGAGAGGTCTGCTCCAACAGGGAAGTCTACTACCAGAGAGAGCTCTGCACCCAGAGAGAGCTCTGCTCCCAGAGAGAGGTCTGCACCAACAGGGCAGTCTGCTCCCAGAGAGAGCTCTGTTCCCAGAGAGAGGTCTGGACCCAGAGAGAGGTCTGCTCCAAGAGCACAGATCCACAGTCAGTGTTTATGTTAACTCAGCAGCAGGTTGGCTTGGTGGAAAAAGGAACTGGGACTGAAGTCAGAATATTGTAGGATTTATTCCTAGGTAGGCTGCTGCGGTGTTGCCCTTCACTAAGGTACTCAACAAATAAAGTAAAAATAAAAATAATCCAGTGCTTACTGCTTAGTATTGACAGTAAGATTTAATATGTAAATTCATGGGTACATACTCTGTAACTGTAAAAATATGTTTGTTAACGGTTAATATAGATTTCACCAGGCAAAAGTTTGAAGAGATATTTCACAAGACTCCGCTGGGCCGGTACGTCGGAGACACAGATCCAGAAACACAGAGAGAGCTGTTCCACAGGTACCTGCAGGACGTCGTCTCCATGACGTTGAAAATGTCCTCCGAGGACGATCTACAGGTACGTACGGCCGGGCTGTCTGGGACGGGGGTCAGCAGCAGAGGGGCTCAGCGGTCAGTCTGGGACTGAGGGTGCTGGCGTGTCCCCCTCAGCTGCTGTGTCGAGCTCTGTCCTCCTGCGTCGCTGAGCTGAGAACCCGTCACCACGCCGGCGACAAGGTCCCCTCTCTGGCCTGGGTCCACATCGCCCACCATGACTTCCACAGCCGGCTGCACAACCTCGGCCGGATGCTCAGCCTCCAGCCCCGGCTGGCCCGGTCTCTCCTGGGGAACGTGCACGCCAGCGGAGGGACAGAAATGGTAAGAGTTTTGCTAAGGCCATGCAGCGGGTAAGGAGCTGGGCCTTTCACCAGAGGGTTGCTGGTTCCAGTCCCCTGTTTGAGTCAGCTGGTTAGTCCTCAGGTGGGACTCTGTAATTGTGTGTCGACAGTTAAATATTTCAGTTTTTTTCAGTCATTTACACACATTTCCTAAAACTATTCACGCAAAACTCAAAAACTGAAAGCTGTTTTTGTAAAATGTCACAAATCTCTTGAGGAAGGAAACATTTTGTTCAGACAGGGAATGAAATGCTGCATAAAGTACCTGTAGCACAAAGGAAGAGGAACAGACCCTCCCAGTTAAAGCAGTAAATCGCTGTAAATGCGGTAATTCCACAGCGCAGCAGTCTGCACCACGCCTTTCCTGCCAGCTCACGGGTCACATCTGCATCTTCAGGATGCAAACATTACATTACATTACATTACATGCGTTTATCACACGCTCTCATCCAGAGCCACTTACATCACAGTAGAACATAAGTGTAAGCCTTCAAGTTAAACAGGCAACAGTGGCAGACCAGGCTAACAAGATTGCCAGACCAATGAGTGTGAGCATAATATTACTCAAGCCCTCCCCAAAGTATACTACGATACAACAGTCCCTAGAACACCATTTATAACACGTCGTAATGCTACACATAAAATTAGCATCAAATGCAATCAGCAGGCTCAGAATGAGAGAGATAATCAGATTTCACATTTACTGGGCAAACCTCAGTCGTTTCCTTGCAGTATTTCCCACCTGCTACATTAGCGAAAGAGTGTGGGGGATCTGGGCTCCTGTGGGAGTGTGTAAGTGTGTCTGTGCCCTGACAGTTCGGGCCTGAACCCTCAGGTTCTGGACGTGTTTGCGGCAGTGGCCTGTGTGGAGCTGCTGGAGCCCGAGGCCCTGGATTCGGACCGGCGGTGCCAGGCCTGGCTGGGCCAGGTGAAGAGGCTGCAGGTGCCCATTGAGCTGGTCTGCTCGGAGCAGGGCGTGTCGGCTTGGGGGGAGAGGAGCCGCGAGATGATCCGCTACATCCGGTGAGTCACGGGAGGTCCGTGGGAGCTGGCCGTGCAGCCAGTGAGCGGCAGGTTCCAGTCCCAGACACAGCTGAGGCGCACATCTGAGCACAGCTGCACACACCAGGATCTCTCCTGCCCTGCATGGGTGTGGCACTGAATCCTGGAGCACAGTCCCACACTGAACCTGGAGCAAAGTCCCACACTGAACCTGGAGCACAGTCCCACACTGAACCTGGAGCACAGTCCCACACTGAACCTGGAGCAAAGTCCCACACTGAACCTGGAGCACAGTCCCACACTGAACCTGGAGCAAAGTCCCACACTGAACCTGGAGCACAGTCCCACACTGAACCTGGAGCAAAGTCCCACACTGAACCTGGAGCAAAGTCCCACACTGAACCTGGAGCACAGTCCCACACTGAACCTGGAGCACAGTCCCACACTGAACCTGGAGCACAGTCCCACACTGAACCTGGAGCAAAGTCCCACACTGAACCTGGAGCACAGTCCCACACTGAACCTGGAGCACAGTCCCACACTGAACCTGGAGCACAGTCCCACACTGAACCTGGAGCAAAGTCCCACACTGAACCTGGAGCAAAGTCCCACACTAATCCTGGAGCAAAGTCCCACACTGAACCTGGAGCACAGTCCCACACTGAACCTGGAGCACAGTCCCACACTGAACCTGGAGCACAGTCCCACACTGAACCTGGAGCACAGTCCCACACTGAACCTGGAGCAAAGTCCCACACTGAACCTGGAGCACAGTCCCACACTGAACCTGGAGCAAAGTCCCACACTGAATCCTGGAGCACAGTCCCACACTGAATCCTGGAGCACAGTCCCACACTGAACCTGGAGCACAGTCCCACACTGAACCTGGAGCAAAGTCCCACACTGAACCTGGAGCACAGTCCCACACTGAACCTGGAGCAAAGTCCCACACTGAACCTGGAGCACAGTCCCACACTGAACCTGGAGCACAGTCCCACACTGAACCTGGAGCAAAGTCCCACACTGAACCTGGAGCACAGTCCCACACTGAACCTGGAGCACAGTCCCACACTGAACCTGGAGCACAGTCCCACACTGAACCTGGAGCAAAGTCCCACACTGAACCTGGAGCAAAGTCCCACACTGAACCTGGAGCAAAGTCCCACACTGAACCTGGAGCACAGTCCCACACTGAACCTGGAGCAAAGTCCCACACTGAACCTGGAGCACAGTCCCACACTGAACCTGGAGCACAGTCCCACACTGAACCTGGAGCACAGTCCCACACTGAACCTGGAGCAAAGTCCCACACTGAACCTGGAGCAAAGTCCCACACTAATCCTGGAGCAAAGTCCCACACTGAACCTGGAGCACAGTCCCACACTGAACCTGGAGCACAGTCCCACACTGAACCTGGAGCACAGTCCCACACTGAACCTGGAGCAAAGTCCCACACTGAACCTGGAGCACAGTCCCACACTGAACCTGGAGCAAAGTCCCACACTGAACCTGGAGCACAGTCCCACACTGAACCTGGAGCAAAGTCCCACACTAATCCTGGAGCAAAGTCCCACACTGAACCTGGAGCACAGTCCCACACTGAACCTGGAGCACAGTCCCACACTGAACCTGGAGCAAAGTCCCACACTGAACCTGGAGCAAAGTCCCACACTAATCCTGGAGCAAAGTCCCACACTGAACCTGGAGCACAGTCCCACACTGAACCTGGAGCACAGTCCCACACTGAACCTGGAGCACAGTCCCACACTGAACCTGGAGCACAGTCCCACACTGAACCTGGAGCAAAGTCCCACACTGAACCTGGAGCACAGTCCCACACTGAACCTGGAGCAAAGTCCCACACTGAATCCTGGAGCACAGTCCCACACTGAATCCTGGAGCACAGTCCCACACTGAACCTGGAGCACAGTCCCACACTGAACCTGGAGCAAAGTCCCACACTGAACCTGGAGCACAGTCCCACACTGAACCTGGAGCAAAGTCCCACACTGAACCTGGAGCACAGTCCCACACTGAACCTGGAGCACAGTCCCACACTGAACCTGGAGCAAAGTCCCACACTGAACCTGGAGCACAGTCCCACACTGAACCTGGAGCACAGTCCCACACTGAACCTGGAGCACAGTCCCACACTGAACCTGGAGCAAAGTCCCACACTGAACCTGGAGCAAAGTCCCACACTGAACCTGGAGCAAAGTCCCACACTGAACCTGGAGCACAGTCCCACACTGAACCTGGAGCAAAGTCCCACACTGAACCTGGAGCAAAGTCCCACACTAATCCTGGAGCAAAGTCCCACACTGAACCTGGAGCACAGTCCCACACTGAACCTGGAGCACAGTCCCACACTGAACCTGGAGCACAGTCCCACACTGAACCTGGAGCAAAGTCCCACACTGAACCTGGAGCACAGTCCCACACTGAACCTGGAGCAAAGTCCCACACTGAACCTGGAGCACAGTCCCACACTGAACCTGGAGCAAAGTCCCACACTGAACCTGGAGCACAGTCCCACACTGAACCTGGAGCAAGGTCCCACACTGAACCTGGAGCACAGTCCCACACTGAACCTGGAGCACAGTCCCACACTGAACCTGGAGCAAAGTCCCACACTGAACCTGGAGCACAGTCCCACACTGAATCCTGGAGCACAGTCCCACACTGAACCTGGAGCACAGTCCCACACTGAACCTGGAGCACAGTCCCACACTGAACCTGGGAATCCTTCAGTGATTCAGCCATGTGGCAGCAGTGTGGTGCAGTGGTAAGGAGCAGGGCTCAGACTCAAAGGGTTGCTGGTTCCATTCCCGGATGGGGCACTGCTGATATGCCCTTGCGGAAGGTACCCTGCCTCTGTAAATATCCAGCCATGTAAATGGATAAAATGTAAAAAATGTAAGTTATGAAAGTCATGAGCATCTGCTGGAGGAACTGCTAATGATGTAATTATGATATTAATACAAATGATACTGTTTTATATGTGGAAGCAGAAGGCTTTAAAAGTGTCTTCTGGGTGGATAATTGGTGTGGTCTTTTCTCTCTGTGTCTGCAGGAGCAGCTGGAAGCGGGTCTTTGTGCTGTCTCTGTTTGTGGAGCAGCTGTTGCTGGAGATTGAGTCTGTGGAACCAAAGCTCAAAGCCCCAGTGCTGGACCATGTCCGAGGCTTAGGCAAAGTGAGCACGCTTGCTCCTCTGCGTCGGTGTGAGAGATCTGTGCTTTGGAGAAACTGCATCTCAGTAGCGGTGCAGTGTAGTGGTTAGGAGTAGCCCAGACGTTACAGAGGTTTGATTCCCCAGTGGGGCAATGCTGTTATACCTTTAGGCAGAGTTCTTTACCCAAACTGCCTCAGCTGTCTAAATGGATTAAGTGGCTTTAGATAAGTGTGATAAACAAATATAATGTAATTTAAGATGTACAAACATTGCTAGTGTGGCAGCAGTGTGGTGTAGCTGTAAGGAGCAGCAGTGTGGTGTAGCTGTAAGGAGCAGCAGTGTGGTGAAGCGGTAAGGAGCAGCAGTGTGGTGAAGCGGTAAGGAGCAGCAGTGTGGTGTAGCGGTATGGAGCAGCAGTGTGGTGTAGCAGTAAGGAGCAGCAGTGTGGTGAAGCGGTAAGGAGCAGCAGTGTGGTGTAGCTGTAAGGAGCAGCAGTGTGGTGTAGCTGTAAGGAGCAGCAGTGTGGTGTAGCGGTATGGAGCAGCAGTGTGGTGTAGCGGTAAGGAGCAGCAGTGTGGTGAAGCGGTAAGGAGCAGCAGTGTGGTGTAGCTGTAAGGAGCAGCAGTGTGGTGAAGCGGTAAGGAGCAGCAGTGTGGTGTAGCTGTAAGGAGCAGCAGTGTGGTGTAGCTGTAAGGAGCAGCAGTGTGGTGTAGCGGTAAGGAGCAGCAGTGTGGTGTAGCTGTAAGGAGCAGCAGTGTGGTGTAGCTGTAAGGAGCAGCAGTGTGGTGAAGCGGTAAGGAGCAGAAGTGTGGTGTAGCTGTAAGGAGCAGCAGTGTGGTGTAGCTGTAAGGAGCAGCAGTGTGGTGTAGCGGTGTAATATCATGCATAATGTATTTGCTTTGTGGTACTGCAGGTGCTGGAGAGATGCTCGGATGTTAAACTGGAAGAAGGCTTTGTGGCTGTCATTGAGGTTCTCAAGTCCTGCAGAGCTGCGGCAAGCAGCTGTATTTTCAGGTGAGTGTCTCTGGTCTGACCCTGCTGTTTGTGGAGCTGCGATGACTCTGTTGCTTTGTGGGGTGCTGTGGTGCAAATAGGCCCATATTTCGGACGTGCTTATGAGTCTGTGTGTCTGTGTGTGTGCATCTGTCTCTCTGTGTGTCTCAGGTTTGGGCTGCAACCGTGCCCCGTGTGTAGGGGGGACCACCAGGAACCCCTGGATCTGCCATGCAAACACATCTACTGCCTGGCCTGCATCAAAGAGTGGCTGATCCCAGGTCAGATGTACTGCCCACTGTGTAAGGAACCTGTTCCTGATGACTTCACCCTGCGGGCATCTGAGGACATACGGTAGGCGTGAGCTCGACTACAGAGGCCAGGGTTAGGATCCGGGTCAGAGGGGGTTGCAGAGGGTTGTGGTTTACCCCAGTTTCTGTAGTGTGGATCATGTGTAAAAAACAGCTGCTTCCCTGGGCTGTGTGTCTATAGGTGCATTTTCCCTCTTTAGTGACAGGCACTGTGGGGTATTGGTTAGGGAACTGGGCTTGTAACCATAATGTTGCAGGTTTCAACTGTTGTTGTACTGCTGAGCGAGGGACTTAATCTGAGTTACTGCAGTAAGTGGTTATCTCTTTAAAGAGGTTATGCATATATGTAAATGCTGTTAGTCTCTCTGCCAAGTGAGTCAGTCATGGCAAAACTGATGTAGCAATGCATCATGGGAGTCTGAAAGAGTTGCATCATTTTCTCACCCGTTCTCCTTATCGGATTTGCAGACGTCTCGTCAGTCTGGACGGCCAGTTCAGGAAACGCTGCAATGCCTTCTTCATCGACCTGGTGTCCGGCGTGTGCTTTGAGGAGAACCATCCCCCCTCCCAGCAGGTGGTTCTGCACCTGCTGTCCTTCCTCATGATGGAGGCAGATCCGGTCCCTCTCATTCGAGGTGAGCCACGCCCAGACCCCTACACTCCCACCCACCCGCTACACATCTCTGCTTAGCACTGCAGCCAATCAGCATGCAGCACTGCAGCCAATCAGCATGCAGCACAGCAGCCAATCAGCATGCAGCACTGCAGCCAATCAGCATGCAGCACAATAGCCAATCAGCTTGCAGCACAGCAGCCAGTCAGCTGATGGATGCTAGTTTAGAAATGATCAGCCATATAGGTTACCTCAGACCTGTCTGCCAGATGTAAGGTGTATCTGTAAGCCAATAAGCCAGATCTCTGACGAGGCCCTGCTTCTTTAGTGAAATACCCAGCTGTTGATGTTGTTTCCCTTCTTCACCAGCACATCGGCAGATCTTCACCAAAGCGCTCTCCCCTTTCCAAGAGTCTGTGGACAAAACCCCTGTGGTTCGCTCTGTGGTGCTCAAACTTCTGTTGAAGTACAGGTGAGACAGCACTGACCCAAAACCCACCTGTTCAAGATGCTCATATCTCCCAGCACTGACCCAAAACCCACCTGTTCAGGAAGCTCATATCTACCAGCATTGAGCGAAAACCCACGTGTTCAGGAAGCTCATATCTCCCAGCACTGAGCCAAAACCCACCTGTTCAGGAAGCTCATATCTCCCAGCACTGAGCCAAAACCCACCTGTTCAGGAAGCTCATATCTCCCAGCACTGAGCCAAAACCCACCTGTTCAGGAAGCTCATATCTCCCAGCACTGACCCAAAACCCACCTGTTCGGGCTACACCTGAGTCCCCTGAACTAAGGAATATCCCATGCCTTTCTCCTGACATCTCAACAGCTCCTACCCAGAATGCAATGTGATGTACTTTATATTACATCACATTATTGTCCTTTAGCAGATGCTTTTATCAGTTTTGTCCATTTGTACACCTGTGTTTTTACTGAGGAAACTGTGGAAGTGCCGTACTACTAAACCACACTGCTACTCTGATGAAGTGTTATAATGCAGTGTTAGGCATTATATGTGTGTGGTAGTATTATGTAACTTTAGGTAGCTCCAGTGGTTACTCCTATGGTTCTTGCATTGGAAATGGTGGCATGCTTATCTTTACATTGTTTTAGATTGATTCTGTATCACGGCTTTGTTGCTTGCTGTTCTGTAGATATTAAATGCTCTTGGGCTTGATGCTGTTATAATATGTACCATGTATATCTTCAAATGAATAATAATTAATACTAATGGTGTCCATCTGGGAGACTGAGGAGGCTGCTGGTGTGTGAAGTGCTTTTTCTGGCTTGCGCTGAGTGATGTTCAACACGTGGTTTTTCCAGCTTTGATGAAGTCAAAGACTACCTGCAGCAGCATTTGACATCGGTTGAACAGAGTATCATTCTAGATGAAGAGGATAAAGCAAACCTTTATGCCCTGTACATCAACTGCCTGGAGGTATGATATTCAAACCCTGTCACAATAACTAATAATAGTCTCACATGCTGATATTTGACCTGGATCTATTCACAGACTTCTGATATTAAGTTAATATTTTTAGTGTGTTTTTTAAAGTCATTGTGTATATGTGCTGACAGTTTTATTGCATGCAGTAGCGTTTATCTCTGCTGTTATTGGCTGGAGGGCAGAATGACCCCTGACCTCTGTCTGTCTGCGCAGGACTCCATGTTTGAGAGGCTGCAGGGCCACACAGTGGCGGAGAGGCGGGTGTGTCTGCAGGGCGAGGCGGACTTCCTGCACTACCTCCTGACCTCTGACCTGGCGTCTGCGCAGACGGTGACCGTAAACCACCTGCATCAGATCGCCAGGGTGCGTCTGTGCCTGGACCTGGCTGCGCACCTGCTCATGGACAGGCTGGCAGGTAAACACACCTGCGGCCTAACAGGCACAGCGGCAGGTTAGATAAGGTCTAAGCTGATCCTGGATCAGGATACCTATTTGGCATAACACAGCAGGAGTACAGATTTTAGGTTGGAACTGATTCTGCAGTAAGGAGCCGGGGTGAGAAATTCTGGAGTAAGGATGAGGGGTAGGATGATTACGGTAAGGGTTAGGGTTCGGCTGAATGGATTCTGGGTTGGTTTTTAAGGAAACTATTTTTATAAGGCAAGCTCTGAAGAATCATTGAAAAATAAAATAAAGTTTCCAACATGTAGATTTTTATGGATCATATCTACTGCAAATTATCATCCCAAAAGATCAGGAGTAATGAGAACATTTTAATTAGGATTATTTATTTATTTATAAGTATCTCTAACACTCAGTTGGAATAGCTACATGAAAAATGAACTTCATAGCATGTATGTTCTGGAATTGCTTGGTGGTTTAATCTCAGTGTGTTCAGATTGTAGCTGTATTTTGCGGGTGTCTCTGCTTTTCCCATGTGCCTCACTGTAGGGGTGCCTGTGGAGGCTCAGACTGAAGCCCCGCCCTTCCTGCGCAGTGTGATGGATCTGTGCGAGAGGAGCGGGTGTGACTGGTATCGGGTCTATCTGATCCGGAGGCTGTGTGGCCTGCAAGGCCTGGAGTTTGTCCAGAACCTGCTGCAGGGGCCGGACCTCAGCTGGCTCTGTCCTAAGGAGATCCGTCAGCAGGTAACTCACCTGTACCTGTACACTCTACAGGGACGGGCGGAACGTCTGCTTCTTAAATTACCACTTTACTTTACTTTACTATTTCAATATTGAAATGCTGATTTAATTAACCTAAAAAATAAAATCAAAATGATTTTTTTTCTTTCTCATTGATATTCATTTACATGTTGTGTTTATGTATAAAGCTGTTCTTTTTCTCGTGGCAGAGTGAAGATGGGGGCCACATGGATCAGTACCTTGTCTGTGGGGAGGACTACAGGACCATTCGTGATGCTGTTGCCAGGGCAACGGTGGAATGCAGAACGGATGGAGTAGATGCAGTGTGTGAGGTAGCAGTGTAATTCCCTCCTCGGCAACTTAATCTGAAAAGTCTTTCTTAGTAGTGTGATTGCATGCTGTGTTTGCAGAAGTGGTTGTGAGGGTGTGTGTTTGTGGGCTGTATTTGTGGCAGTTTGTGTTGCGTATGTGTATTAGCGTGTTATGCGTGTTTTGTAGAAGTGTGATGGTCCTCCAGAGAAGCACACAGTGTTCCTGCTCCTGGCCCTCTTCAGAGAGGTCACCACCCTGTGCAGAGCCTCTAACCCTGCGCTGCACCCCACGCCTGAGGTACGCAGCACATTGCTGTGGAGGAGAGTGAACACACCATGAGTGATGGTTATACCTGTGCTGTCAATCACCCTTTGTATTTGGACATTCAAGTCTTCGCTCTCTGCAGCAAAACACTGTGATTGGTTCATACGACTACCTCACTAATGACACATTACATTAGCGGTATTTAGCACACACTCTGGAGCGACTTACATAGGTTACAATTTTTACATGCCATCCATTTATACAGCTGGATATTTACTGAAGCAATTGTGGGTTAAGTACCTTGCCCAAGGATACAACAGCAATGCCCCAGCAGGAATTGAACTGGCAATCTTTTGGTCATGAGTCCTGCTCCTTAACCACCATGCTACACTGTAACGCCCCTGGGTGTCTCTGTATCTCTGTCCCACTGGACACTTTTGCCTCAGTGTGTGGAGGGGTCCAGCTGGAATCACATGGCTGCTCCTGTTTCTCTTTCAGCTACGTGAGGTGCTGGAGGGGTTCGTTCAGAGCTCCCGGATTCTGGTTGGCCCCGAGGTTCGCGCCTTTGCCACGGGCCTGGTGAGGAACGAGCCGGGCCCGCTGTGTGTCCGAGCAGGTCGCCCCAGCGCCGAGCACGCCCTCATCGAGCTGACCGTCCACCTGACCGCGGTGCTGCTTTGCGGGAAAGAAAGGGTGCTGGCCCCCCTCAGACAGCTGGCCCTGTCCCCTGCCAACATGCAGGTACACCCCCGTACCCCCCATCCCTCCCATACCGCCCTATCCCCCTGTACGTCCCTGTACGTCCCTGTACCCCCCGTCCCTCCCGCACCCCCCAACACCCCCGTACCCCCCATCCCTCCCACACCCCCCCCACACCCCGTAAACCCCTGCACCGCCCCCATCCCTGTACACCCCTGTACACCCGCGTACTCCCCTGTACCTCCCCCATACATACCTGTACCCCCCTCCCCCCCCCCCGCGTTGCTGTTGTAGTTGGTACTGTGAGTACTGGGTAATATCTTCATTCCTGCCTGTTTTTGCAGATCCTGTATTAAATTTCATTTAATTTCATTAAAATAGTCATGAACTATCCTTACTATTTAGATGGTAAACTCGGGATGTGTGGCTCTCTCTCCCCACAGGCATCCTACATTCCCACAATGCCCGAGGACATGCTGGCAGCGGCCCAGAGGATTATGGGTCCCCATGAGCGCCTGCAGTGGTACAGTAAGTGCAGTCAGGGACAGCGCACCACGCTACACAGCTGCTCAGCAGCCTCACTGCTTTGGGATGAAGGTCAGATTCTCACTGGTTTGGTTTCTCTCGCTCTGCAGCCTGCCAGAACGGCCATCCATGCGCCATCGGGGAGGTGAGGGCACGTCGCTCGGTGTGGACGCTCGTCTGCGGCTGTCGGTGCTTTCCCGGGGTTGTAACAGCAGGTTGCTTTGTGGTTTTGAATGTCTCCCTGTCCTTTCTCAGTGCGGTCGACCTGTACAGACACGTCGCTGCTTGGACTGTAACGCAGAAGTTGGAGGACGTGGCTATGTGGCTGTTTCAGGCTTCACTGCGACCGGGATACAGTGAGTCACAGACTTCCCTGCGGACGGGGGGTCCTCAGAGTGAATCGTGGGAGATGGAGGGTTCCTCTGAGTGAATCGTGGGAGATGGAGGGGTCCTCTGAGTGAATCGTGGGAGATGGAGGGTTCCTCTGAGTGAATCGTGGGAGATGGAGGGTTCCTCAGAGTGAATCGTGGGAGATGGAGGGTTCCTCAGAGTGAATCGTGGGAGATGGAGGGGTCCTCTGAGTGAATCGTGGGAGATGGAGGGGTCCTCTGAGTGAATCGTGGGAGATGGAGGGGTCCTCAGAGTGAATCGTGGGAGATGGAGGGGTCCTCTGAGTGAACCGTGGGAGATGGAGGGTTCCTCAGAGTGAATCGTGGGAGATGGAGGGTTCCTCAGAGTGAATCGTGGGAGATGGAGGGGTCCTCAGAGTGAATCGTGGGAGATGGAGGGTTCCTCAGAGTGAATCGTGGGAGATGGTGTTCTCCTCTCCTGTGTGGTGTCCTCTCTTTATATTTGGTACACTCTTGGTGGAAATGATCTGAGTGTCATTCAACTAATTTAGTTTAATTAAATAACATTCCAATAACAGCGAGAGGTTTCTCTGGTCTGAGTGATGAAATGCACACCTGTGTCAGTTTAGAATAATATAATAATGTAATTTGTAATTCATAAAGTTAAATTTGCTCTCCTGCAGCAGTGTTAGCTAAAGCAATCTCAGGATAGCGCCAGCAGCAGTGGTGTGGAGCAGTAGTGGTTAGAGACATTACAGCCACAGGGCTGTGTGGTTGCATTGCCGTGGACTCTGATTGATGGATGGTGGTGCGTTGACACAGGGGTGATCGTACCCAGAGGGGTCACATTTTGGGGGACCCCCAGAGGAGGGACAGCCCTGTCGCTCTGGACACCAGGAGCATGGCCCCCGTCCCCTTCACCCTGATCCGGCTGCTCACCCATCTGGCCATGCTGCAGGGGGCCTCAGGTGACCCCCAGGTATGACCTCTGACCCCCTGGCCTCAGTTATGAATAATGACCTCTGTTAGCCTGCAGGTGGGCGTGGCTGACTGTCCCTGCTCTCCCCGCAGTCTGTGGGCGGGATCGTTCGCCCTCCGGTCCCGGACCCAGGTGTGTTCCTCATGGGTCACCTGCAGCGGGACGTGCAGCAGCTGGGCGGGGCCCTGGGGAAGGCCACAGACGACACAGTCAGTGTCGCACACCTGGTGGTCAGGAGTCTGCTGGAGCCACGCCCACCCGGCCAGGGTAATGCCCTCCTCTAACGCCAGCCAATCCCAGGGCGCTGACATGCTGAACGATGATTCAGGGATTAGAGAATAAAATAGTCACTCTGCACCCACTGCCACCATGGGCCCACCGCTCTGCTATAGGCCCTCACCCACCCTGACTCTGCCCTGCCAGGGTGAACATCCAATCACTGCTCACAGACACACCCACCCTGACTCTGCCCTGCCGGCGGGAGAACATCCAATCACTGCTCACAGACACACCCACCCTGACTCCGCCCTGCCGGCAGGGGAACATCCAATCACTGCTCACGAACACACCCACTCTGACTCTGCCCTGCCGGCGGGAGAACATCCAATCACTGCTCACAGACACACCCACCCTGACTCCGCCCTGCCGGCAGGGGAACATCCAATCACTGCTCACGAACGCACCCACCCTGACTCTAACCCTGCCGGCGGGAGAACATCCAATCACTGCTCACAGACACACCCACCCTGACTCCGCCCTGCCGGCAGGGGAACATCCAATCACTGCTCACAGACACACCCACCCTGACTCCGCCCTGCCGGCAGGGGAACATCCAATCACTGCTCACAGACACACCCACCCTGACTCCGCCCTGCCAGCAGGGGAACATCCAATCACTGCTCACGAACACACCCACCCTGACTCTGCCCTGCCGGCGGGGGAACATCCAATCACTGCTCACAGACACACCCACCCTGACTCCGCCCTGCCAGCAGGGGAACATCCAATCACTGCTCACGAACACACCCACCCTGACTCTGCCCTGCCGGTGGGGGAACATCCAATCACTGCTCAAGGACACACCCACCCTGACTCCGCCCTGCCAGGGTGAACATCCAATCACTGCTCACAGACACACCCACCTTGACTGCGCCCTGTCAGATGCTTTTGTCTGTCCTGTTTTTACACTAATGTCTCATAACTTCTGAGGAAGGGAATTCAAAGCCAGTAAAATTATGCAAAGAGAACTCGAAGAGAGGCCAAAGCAAGAGAAGGCATATCCTGAGGTGGTGACCTGCTATGTCTCACCGATTTCACAGTACCTCATCCCCAAATCCAACTTCTCTGCAGCTACACAGTCGTACAGCGTGTCGTGGACACTTTCAGCACACTCCTCTTACTGTGTTAGCCATCTGGCTTTGTCCTCTCTGAAGCTTGGTGATCAGGGCGGGGCTTGGTCAGTATTTGAAAGTGAGTCCTCCAGACCAGAAAGCAGGTTGCTGTTGCTGTTGCTGATACAACATCATCATCTCTCCTCTCCTTCCAGGTCCTGCTCCACGTGACGATCTCCTTTCCACTAAAGAATCCAGAAGCAGCTGGGAGATGGCCATTGCCACCAACATCCTCTCTCCCCAGCTGAAGGTGAGAGTTATGAGTGTGCTGAGTCAGATATACGTACAGCTGATATATAAAGGTACAGTCACTCTCGCACTGATGACCCTGCCGTAAGACTTAGAGCGCCTGTTGGGCTGGGACTTTGGAAAATCAGCTGCTGTTTGGAAAGAGTAACGCAAAAAAGTGCCAGAAAGTAATTCAGTGAGCTGACAGCTCACCTCACACACAGGGTTTGTGAGGGTTTGGACGCTTTTAGTGGCGTTTCCTGGAGCAGCCGGAGGACACTGCATCATCTCTTCATTTGGAGGATTCTTCTCTTTCTTAACAGAGTAAACATTTGGTACATTTCTCTTTTCTCTCTTTTATTTTCTCTCCTTCCCCCTCTCTTTCTCTCTCCCTCCTCCAGCACCTGGAGCAGCAGCTGGCTCAGGTGAACGCCTCCATCAGGAGTGATTCGCGTGTGTCCTCTGACCCTGTTGTGAGGATGGTGTTCGGGGACCCCCAGCTCCTCTTGGCCTCTCTGCGCGGGAACAATCTCATCCACTGGGGGGCGGTGTGGAGCTGCAGGGAGAGGGTGACCCTGGCCAGGCTCGCCCACATCGTGGAGCAGAACAACGGCCGCGATGCCTTTCCGCTGCTCTGGGGCTTCCTGCAGAAGGTAAACCCTAGCAGAGGGGACGGTTCGCTGCTGTAGCATAGTGGTTAAGGAGCAGGACTTGTAACCGAAAGGTTGCCGATTGGATTCCCTGCTGGGGCACTGCTGCTGTATCCTTGGGCAAGGTACTTAACCCAAAATTGCCTCAGTAACTGAGGTAACTTGGTCTGGATAAGATGCCAATAATGTAATGTAATGCTGCTCTGTGGTCATGTGATTGGTACTGCTACTGTGTTTGGCTGCTTAAATATAGTGATGACAGTTCTTATTTAGGGAACTCTGGGTCATGTGATTGATACTGACAGTGTGATTGGTTCTGATGGTGTGGTCATGTGCTCAGGAGGCAGAGCTGCGGCTGGTGAAGTTTCTGCCGGATATTCTGGCTCTGCAGAGGGATCTGGTGAAGAGGTTCCAGAACCGGCTAGACTTCACATGCTGCACCCTCGAGCAGTTCATCCAGAACCAGGCAGAAGGTGAGAGGAAGCCTGCTTTGAACCGGATTCATAAACTCACCCACACTGTGAATCTGTGCTTGTGTTTGGCCTGTAGTAGTACGGGGGCAGTATAACGTCTATATTTTGTCTATTTAGCAAGTCCTTCTAAGTACTGAGCATGGCATACATATTCAGGGTATACTGAGCTGTGCCATCTACCCACAATGCATCTGTCGTCCAGTGTACACTCTGCTGTGGTGCACTGTGGGACTTCCACTGTACGCTGACATTACGGATGTCCGGATCTATTTAACATAAACTACTGTGATGGACAAATCCCAAACCAGCCAAGTTCACCATGAATGTAGGAAATCCATTTTATAAACAGAGATGAAAATTGTTATCAAATTGTTAAAATCCTTAGTTGAACCTCTTTCTGTGTGTCTCCAAACAGCCTCAAGGCGGTCCTGGCAGAAACGGGTCAGAACTTTCCTGAACACGTGGAACCAGCTCAGGGTGTCGCTGGCCACCAATGGTAAAATCAGCCATCCCTTCCTGTCTGTCGACTGTAAAATCCTGCCTTATAATATAATAATATAATCATTCATTTTTGTCAGTTTCACAGACCCAGGCAGGTATAGCTCAAGCCTTAGCATCGTCCAGCTCTACCCAGAAAAAGATAAATCCTATCACACACCCTCTGGTATCTGACATTGTTAATTTCACATGGTTTGGAAGGACCAGTAAAAATATCCCTAGCAGGGTAGCAGGTTAGCAGGCACTGGCCGGTCTACTTCTTTCTTATGTTGTGTACTCGTGTGTGTGTGTGTGTGTGTGTGTGTGTGTGTGTGTGTGTATGGATGTTTTGACCTGCAGGAGAGATAAAGATCCCAGCACAGTTCTGCCAGGACGATTTGGACCTCAGCAGTGATCTCCAGGTGCTGTTGCCACGGCGCCAGGGTTTGGGTCTGTGCTCCACAGCGTTGGTCAGCTACCTGATCGCCCTGCATAACCAGATGGTCAGAGTAGCGGAGCGGCACACGGGAGAGGAGACCAGGCGAGTTCAGTTCAGCTTAATCGGGTTCAGCTTAATGCAGTGTAATTACATGCAGTTCAGCTTAATGCAGTGTAATTACATTCAGTTCAGTTTAATGCAGTGTAATTACATGCAGTTCAGCTTAATGCAGTGTAATTACATGCAGTTCAGCTTAATGCAGTGTAATTACATGTGGTGTAATTACATGCAGTTCAGCTTAATGCAGTGTAATTACATGCAGTTCAATTCTGTTGTAGGGGATAAGATTCTGTTAATATCTACATTTAAAGTTTAGAGAGACAGATGGAGAAAGGGAAAAAGAGAGGTAAAAGGGAGATGGGAGAGGGAAATACAGAGAAAGAAAGAGTGAAATAAAGAAGAGACAAGGGGAGAGAGATAGAGAGAGTGAAATGAGAGAGAGAGGAGCTGGTCTCACTTCTGGTTTTCCTCCTGTAGCTACACTGTGAGCCCAGCAGACCTCACTCCTCTGCATGTGATCCGGTACGAAGTGGATCGGGACCTCCTCTCTCTGATTCTGTCCAACTGCCAGTACAGCCTGGAGCGTGGGCAGGAGACGGTCTCTGAGTACGACCTCCCCAAAATCCAGCAGCTGGTTCTGACCCGCTTCCTGCAGGGCAAACCCCTCATCAGCCTAACCGTGAGTGGGGAAGATGCGGGGCAGGCCTGACACGTGCTTGCCGCTAACCAACACACACTTAATGCTAACCAACACACACTTAATGCTTAATGATCGGAGATCGGGACACAAACGTGGACCACAGGGTATACGGATCCTAGCATTTAATCGGAATCGATAGGCAGTTCGTGGTACAGGGACAGGCAGGGTTCGAAAACAGGGGGAAGCAGTCCGGGGGCAGATCCAGAATCGGTAGTCGGGGCGGGCAGAGTCAGGAACCAGGCAGGCGAATGGCGTCAAACAGATCCGAATCGGCAGGCAGAAATGAAGTCAGGAATCGGGCAGGAACGGCGACAGCAAACAAATCACGGGAACTAATGCGGGGACGAGACAGGAAAAATCACTGAAACAAACTAGCAACAAGACAGAGACACACAGGGAAGATATAGGGCTGGGGTGACGAGGCAATGGGATGCAGGTGAGCAGGCAGGCAGGTGCAGGTAATGAGGAGATCAGGTGGGCGTAGACCAGGCAGGGAGCGGGGCGGGGCTGGAACACAAGGGAAACAAAAGCACAGGTACGGGGAAAAACAAAAACACCGCGGCTTAAGGGGGCGGAGCCCTGACACTTAATGCTAACCAACACATGCTTATCGCTAACCAACACACAGTTACCGCTCAGCTGCACACACTAACTGCTAAACAACACAGGCTAACCACTAAAAACACACAATAAACTCCTAAACAACATGCACATACCATTAAACAAAGAGGCCTCACACACTCTTATTACTGAAAGACACACACACACACACATGCTCACACGCTCGCACACTCACTCACACACACACACACACACACACACGCTCACACACTCACTCACACACACACACACACTCACTCACACACACACACACACACACACACACACACACACACACACACACACACGCACACACGCTCACACACTCACTCACACACACACACACACACACACACACACATGGACACACACACACACATGGACACACACACACACACACACACACACACACACACACACACACACACACACACGCTCACACACTCACTCACACACACACACACACACACACACACACACACACACACACACACACACACACACACTCACACTCACACACTACTGACTGAAACACTCCTGGACCAGGCTTACACTGCTGCTGACATTCAGCTCTTTCAGGTTTTTAATGGCACTGTTTCGTTTCAGGGAATTCCTACTCTGGTCAGCAGACAAGATCGAAACTATGAGGCCATTTTCAGGGACGTGAAAGGGAAGATCGGGCAGGTTTGGAGTGGATTTCCTTGCCCCATCTGCATATTATCATGAAGGCAGAACACACTGCTCTTTGCACATACTCACTCACACACTCACACACACACACACACATGGACACACATGCACAAACACACACACACACAGATGGACACACACACACACACACACATGCACACACACACACACACACACACACACACGCACACACACACACACGCACACACACGCACACATGGACACACTCTTGCATTTACAGCACAGTCATTAAGGCCTGGGACTGGCATGAGGGTTAGGATCTGTGTTTGACCTTTGACCCTGAGCTGCTGTTCTCCCAGGAGCCTCTGCCTGCACTTACCGTGATGGGCCTGATGGGGGAGCTGCAGTCTCACAGTGACCTGTGCGAGGCGCTGGGTGTGGTGGATGTCACCCTGGCGTTCCTGGCCTCCACAGGGGGGCGGGACATGGAGCTGTCCCTGTACCTGGAGGAGGTCCTGCAGATGGCGGACCAGCTGGCTCCCCACATCCTCACGGTCAGCCCCGCCTCCTGCACCCAAATATGGCCACACTTCCTGTGTTAGGTCGCAGTAGGGAGTCTTTTCTTTTCTCTCATTGGATGAGGAGCTTGAGGGAAGGAAGATGTTTATGAATAATCTGACGCTAAAGCAGCGCTTTGGTGGTTAAAGGACAATAATGCAGCTGTTTTCTCATTGCTCTGCTACCCGATTACTGACTGTGCTCTGTGTTCTCTGCTCTGTGCTCTGACTGTGTTCTGTGCTCTGTGCTCTGACTGTATTCTGTGCTCTGACTGTGTTCTGTGCTCTCTGCTCTGTGCTCTGACTGTGTTCTGTGCTCTCTGCTCTGACTGTGTTCTGTGCTCTGACTGTGTTCTGTGTTCTGTGCTCTGACTGTGTTCTGTGCTCTAACTGTGTTCTGTGCTCTGTGCTCTGACTGTGTTCTGTGCTCTGTGCTCTGTGCTGTGCAGGCCCTGAGCAGATGCCGGCTGAAGCACTGTGTGGCTCTGTGGCAGCTCCTCGCCTCCCTCAAATCAGAGAGCATGCTGCGTCTGAAGAGGGTAAGACACGGTCCCACTGTGGTCTAAAGAGGGTAAGACACGGTCCCACTGTGGTCTAAAGAGGGTAAGACACGGTCCCACCGCAGTCTAAAGAGGGTAAGACACGGTCACACCGTGGTCTAAAGAGGGTAAGACAGAGTTGCACTGAGGTCTAAAGAGGGTAAGACACGGTCCCACTGTGGTCTAAAGAGGGTAAGACACGGTCACACCGCGGTCTAAAGAGGGTAAGACACGGTCCCACTGTGGTCTAAAGAGGGTAAGACACGGTCCCACCGCAGTCTAAAGAGGGTAAGACACGGTCACACCGTGGTCTAAAGAGGGTAAGACAGAGTTGCACTGAGGTCTAAATAGGGGAAGGCAAGACTGAAAGAGTCTTATCAAAACTCTGAGACAAGCAGTAGGATCCGTGCAAGCTCCACCCACAGGAATCAGCAGCTGCTCAGAATGAATCAATGCTGCACCAAGCTGCATGGTGCAGGTGAGGACCCTCATAAGGCTCTGTATCTCAGACAGGGTGTGTAACCATCCCGATAAAGTCCTGTACCGCTGTCCCAGGATCCATCAACAGGGAGACTTAGAGGGTTACATTTTAAAAACTATTTGTGATGAGGTGTCTTGCAGGTCTGTGATTGGGCGTGGTAAGTCTCACTGGCCTGTGATTGGGCGTGGTAAGTCTCACTGGCCTGTGATTGGGTGTGGTAAATCTCACTGGCCTGTGATTGGGTGTGGTAAATCTCACTGGCCTGTGATTGGGTATGGTAAGTCTCGCTGGCCTGTGATTGGGCGTGGTAAGTCTCGCTGGCCTGTGATTGGGCGTCTCTGGGTTTCCTTGTCTCCCCAGGACCCGTTTGTGGGGGTCTCAGAGCAGTACAGGAGGCCTCTGGGCGAGCAGGAGTGCAGACTGCTGATGGGGTTCTTCAGCAGGGCCAGTGTGGACACCTGCCTGCTGGAGATGCACCAGTTCCTGCTGCTGCACCTGAAGAGTGGCCACGCCCCTGACACCTACAGGCCCGACTGGGGGTAAAGTTACAGGACAGCAGGGGTCTACTCGAGTGCAAGGCGATGACGTGGTCTAATTGGGACTAAGGCTACAGCACAATATGACTCAAGACTGAGTGCAAATGTTCAGGGGAAGCATACTAAGGTTACAGGAAACGTCAAAGTGTATCGAGGGCAAGGTTACAGTGTGAGGATAACTGACAGGAGGTAAAGTAACAGGGCATCATGACTGCTAGACTAGGCATGCTGATAGTGGTAATATGTGACAGGGTTACATGAGGCCAGATCAGGTTAGGAACGAATGTTTCTTGACTTTGTGTGCAGAATAGCCAGTAAGAAAATGAAGCACAGGGTCATGGGTTTGAACCCTAAGAAGGGCTGCTGTCATTTTGCTGTAAAGCCACGGTAAAACCCCATTACAGAATGCATCAGATGCACTGTTTCTTGGATTGAATTAATATAAGTACAGCTGCACAAACAATATCACAAATGAAACTCAAACTGATATTAAAACACAGCTCTTGTACACCAAAAATGCTGTTTTCTGTTGCAGTCTGAAGGAAACGCTGGTTTCCTACATGGAGCGGGAAGGCCAGGAGATCCCCCTCGACATGGAGGAGTTCTTCCCCGAAGAGATCGGTCTTTCCCAGCTGCTGGAGACCTGGAAATTCACTGTCTCCTTCAAGCAGGAGCAGAGACAGCAGAGATGATGTGGCTACACCAACGATGGTTTACAGAGTTCCTTACTTATTCCCTCAGGCTCATGTTTACACTGAATGTCGGTGCAGGAAATCATTAATGGTTGTTTCTCTAGCACTCCAATTTAACACATCATACAAACCTCTTTTATATAAAGATTATTGTGCTGTTAAATTGATTAATGTTATGCTATATTTTTTTGTAACGCTGCCTTTAAAGTTGTTTGATTTGTTCTTCAGTTTTCATTTCTGCATGCCTCAGTTTTTTAAGTGCCTTAAAGAGCAGTTCCTGCACGGGAGAAAAATCCTTTTTTAAACTGTAAAAAAGCTTAAAAACTGTTGTCCTTTGTTGCTGAGCGCTGTTGAGTAGCAGGGATTTTGTTTAAAAGACAACTCTGAAATGATCTTTAAAGTCATTTCATGACAGTCACAGAAAGTCTTATGGTTAGAGTTTGGATTCGTTCTCAGGGATTGTCTGATATGAACGAGAGAGAGCCTGTTTTTCAGACCTCTCAGACAGATGGCGCCTCACCTGTGTTTAACCACTAGGGGTCGCTGTGGTCCACCAGTCTCTGTCCCATCATGTTGAGTGTCACTCCATTCCGGATCTGTGCCGCCTCACAGAGTTTTCTACCGCTTGTTTTGTCTTGGTTTTTTTACTGAATGCACACTTTAAAATACCCAAATTCAGCAGCTTTCTTGCACTCCATTAAGATGACCAAATAATACTTTATGTTTAATAAATGAAGACTTGAACCGGTGTTGTTTTCATTCTTTGTGGAAGCATTGTGATGACTCAGATAGCTGTAGTTATGATGCGATGCCAGCATTGTCTTTCAGAAAGTTACCTGATGTCAAATTTCTTTAGAAAGTAGAAAAAAGCTATAGTCTGTAGTACACAGCTACTTTACCTACATACATGTGTGTGTGTTCCTCTGCTCTCTGTGATCTGCTCTTTAGTTCTGCTTTCTGCAATTTGCTGTTTGGGTCTGGTATGTTTGATCTGCTCTTTGGCTCTGCTTTCTGCGATTTGCTGTTTGGGTCTGGTATGTTTGATCTGCTCGTTGGTTCTGCTCTCTGTGATCTGCTCGTTGGGTCTGCTCTCTCTGGGTCACGCCACACCCGGTAGACTGAGCTCACTGTAAACAGCAGACAGGCTGAGAAGCCTGCAGGTGCTCTCAGGTGGGTCTGTTGTCCTCCGTCTCGCTGGGGTTAAATGGTGGCTGATGGGAGAGATTAGCATTCCTGGCGGGGACACTGTTCTCATTCAGTTTCCCGCAGACTGAAGCTTTTTTTTCCTCAACATAACAACGTCTAAAGGCAGTGCAGGCAGTCAGGAGAGAACACCATGCCTGCATCTGCCCCTCTCTCCGAGGCTGTGGGGTAAATGATATCCAAAACCCTGCGTCCCAGCCAAGAATGTTCCCAGAATTCCTGGAGATTGTCAGTGGAATTAAGAAATACGTCCATACGCTTGCAAAAATATCATTTCCATGGGAATGTATGGCAGGTCAGATTCCTGCAGTGACTGGGCCGTGCCATTCTGACTGCGCTTATTAATTGTAACCAGAGGCTTGAACACTGTGCTGTGCTTCCTTTGTTTCTAAGGCCTGTTAAACAGTTCTTTGGAGAAAATAGGAGCCTAAATTTGATGCATGTGTAGATTAATGATGGCTTGATCATCTTGTCTTTTCTGTGTGATGTATTACCCCAGTCTGTGACATCCCAATTTAAAACTGGGATGTCACAGAAAATGCTGTGGTTGAAAATCCTACATAAATGCTACATAGAAAATCCCCCTTTTGGAATCTTGGAATGTACATTTGAGGGAGCACAGTATTATTCTGTAGATCTTTTCAACAAGTAGATGCAAATGGCTACCACTGTCATTTGAACTTTATATTAATGATATTAATGGCTCCCAACACGAAGTTCACGTCTCGTATATTGGCAGGCAATATTTTTCTCGAGATTCTGTGGTTTGTCGCAGTACTGATGGGAGTCACTAGAGAGCGCCATTGACCATTGTGAATGGGACATTAGCAAGTTTGCTTAACTTATGTGGAATGTGGAGGGGATTTACGCACAGTTAGTAGAACAGTTTTTAATACTGTGCTTTCTCATGCTGATTGATGGATGCACCATATACATATTCAAAAGGAAAAACATTAGAGCATCTTTTAGCCAAACAATTTTTCATAACTTTGTTTCAACACAAAGAGATACAAGTAAAACTAGCTGTTTAAACTGGTTGGTCTATTTGCGTGTATTGTTTTGGGTAGTGTAATATTGTATTCATAAAAATAGACTGTGCTATTTTGAGCAGTGGTCACCGAAAAGAGAGTGAGCAGTTTTTGCTCACATAAGGATTGGCTGCGCCATCGACTGTATTTATTCCTCCTGCAGAAACGCTGCTCTCATTTCACGCGCTCTGCGTGACTGCCATCGCATTTCCAGAACTTTCCCTGAGTTGTTAGTGTATATATCTGTGTGCTTTCTCTGCCCTGACCTCAACCCTGTTGCAATTAACTCCTGTGAAACAAAAGAGCACTTCAGTCGCGAATCTGTCCCATTCATTGATCCGGGAAATCCTTCCCTGTTAGCCCTTGGAAAACAGCGGTGGATTTCCTCACGTTTGCGCCTCGCGGATCCGATGTCGTCCGACGCGGGCACTGTCGCCGCCGCAGCTCCCCCGAAAACGCAGCCAAGATGTTGGCAATTACAGTGTGAAATCACTCAGATGAAAACCCAATCACCGCCCCTATGGGAAGATATGCAGCAAACAGGCTACTGTATTTCCTGGGGGATCCAGCGTGCCTTTCAGGGTTCTGGGTGAATGTTTTTCTGAATTAGCCCACAAGGCCCCTGTGTTATTACTTCATTATAATATTATTGCATTTTAATTACAGCGTCATAAGAAATCTCTGCAGGGCGGGGGCAGGACATGGTGACCCTGGTTCTGCAGTGGGTCAGTGCGCAGTGAGAACACGGGGCACCGGGCCGCGTCGCACACTCGCCGCGGTGCGTCGCACAGGGCACCACGCCGCGTCGCACACTCGCCGCGCCGCGTCGCACAGGGCACCACGCCGCGTCGCACACTCGCCGCGCCGCGTCGCACAGGGCACCACGCCGCGTCGCACACTCGCCGCGCCGCGTCGCACACTCGCCGTGCCGCACACTCGCCGCGCCGCGTCGCACACTCGCCGCGCCGCGTCGCACACTCGCCGCGGTGCGTCGCACAGGGCACCACGCCGCGTCGCACACTCGCTGCGTCGCACACTCGCCGCGCCGCGTCGCACACTCGCCGCGTCGCACACTCGCCGCACCGCGTCGCACACTCGCCGCGCCGCAGCTCTCCCTCCCGCTCAACACGCTGGTCGGCCTCACACACATGGAAGAGATTAAAAACTGAGTGGGGCTGTGTTGTGCCATTAGATATGTGAAGAGAAAATACAATTATTGCTTAAGTGGAAACACACCACCAGGGATTATTGGAGGCAATGATGTTTTATGTTTTTAAAGTGATTTAATTTGACTCCAACCTGAAGGGATAAAAATGAGGAGGGGGTCAGGGGGAACCAGTGTTCATTAGAAGCTGCCATTTGAACATGAATATTTGTACGTATTTCCTGTATACGTTTTTAATTCATTCATCCTCCTGTTCAGCAGAAGGTCTTGTGGAACGTGGTTCTATATTTATTGTCCAATCGAATGTTTAGGCAGCAATGACTATTCAACAGCACATCCTGTGAGATCTCCACTGCTTAGAGGCAGATCAAATAAACAGCTTGGCTTCTGAGCGCAAACAGAAAGAATAAAATCTCCTGTGAGTACAGCACTGTACATTTCCAGCACTGCTCCTGACTGCTCTGATCACACCTCGTTTCTGCTTGCTGACATTATGAGGTGCTCTGATGATGTCATCTGACTACCAGTCAAATCCGAACGAAGACCACGGAGTGACTGACATCACTGCCCAAGAAATGTCTCCTGCTCACAGAGAACCATGCAACGGTTGTTGTGGCAGGTTGTCCATGGGTTTCTGTGTAAGAGAGACACTGAAATAACTGAAAATGTGTCCAGAAAAATCATACATTTGCATTAATTTCTTGCTCAAAGAAGAGTGCAGAGAGCTCAAAGTGCAGTAGCGGTGAGAGTGGTTGATTTCCTGTGATTCAGACATAAATTAAAATCTCTCCAAAGCTTAATACCCAGAAAAATTTAAATATTCTCAACCAGTAAATCAAGTATCCCCAGCTGAGCCAAGCGTTACATGATGACTCAGCACAGTGTTCAGACGTGAGAGTCGGCCCTGTGACTCAGTGACTCCATCTCTCAGAGTTACCAGCCTGTGCTGCGCTGCGTCTGCGCAGATTCACTGATTGGCACGGCATGTAGATTGGATAAAAAGCCAAAACTGGGGACTGGGAGAACAGCAGTAGCCCATCCAGATGAGTGAAAGTTCAGCGGATGTGCACAGACACAGCTGACACCTTGCGGGGTCATTGTCTTCGTCCTGTGCGCCTGACGGAAGCTAACGGGTAAAGCATCTTCAGCGGGAGAGTGGGAGCCAGGCCGCACAGACCCTGAGCACTCAGGTTACAGCACTGATCCAAAGCTGACATCCTCCCTGCCTCGCTTGGTAATAATAATAAAACACTCTGGATTGGCTTGTTATAGTAAGATGATAGGCTGCTTGAGAAGCCCAGAAATATGTCTAGCATTCCCTAAATAACAATGCTAGCAGGGTGCTGCTGAGCTCTGGCTTCAGGTGATGCATCACGTATAAAGAGCGAGAAAAGCACATTTCTCTCTGTCCGCACGGCTCCGGAGTCGCAATGAGACACCGGATCCGGTTTCAGAGATCCAGACTTCTGCTTTCTCTTCCCCAGCTGCCATTAACCGCCTCTGCGTTGTATTTGGGGGGAACAGTGTGTTTCGAGTGTGATTCCCCTTCCAGAAGAAAGGGAGAGAAAAAGAAACACTGGAAAGCCCAGGGGAGTTTGCTTTACACTGCGCTGGAAAAGAAGCACACTCAATCCTCCAAACAGCTGATGTGGCCACATCCCGAATGTGCCAAAGAACTCAATATGACCATATTTAAATTCGTTTATTAGCTGGAGATTGTGTATGTCCATAATGTCTTCACAGCTTGGCTGGGAGAGTGAGAGGCTGGGGGGGGAGGGGGGGGCTGTATGTTATCAGATCCATCTGCACAGCGCTGCAGTGAGCTCCCGCTCCCGCTGAGGGGGTCCGAGACGCATCCCTCACCCAGGCCTCGGCTCCACAGCGCTGGCATTCTGCCCTGGATACAGAGGATGGAGAGTGTGCTATCCTGGGAGAACGGCACAGCATCTTTCACCTGAGTTTTCTCTGAGGGGGGAGAATTCCTCTGAACTTCACCTCGGGAGAGATGGGTGAGGGCACACAGCACATATCGACTCAGGAACAGGGGGCTCCACTTTGCAGCAACTCTCGGCTCGTCACTGTAGCATGGCCCCCAGGGTTTTGGGGTTCTGTGCTGACTTTTTCAGGGGCGCGCTGGGTCCTCAGAGAGGAAGACCCCCTACCTCACACACATCAGTGCAGCAGTGTGTACCAACCAAAGTATGGCGGTGGAATGAATGATTCTGTACCATGCTACCTAAAGCACGGCTGGAATGTACATTTCAATGTAACTCTGTGCCATTTAAGGTCACTCTTCCCTTTTCCTGTTTTTCTATGCCCTTAATTCCCAGAGAATGAAACTCCCGCTCTCCATCCCTTCTCTGTATACCCTGTTCCCTCTCTCCTTTGCTCCTCTGTCCCCCTCCTTTCTTCTCTCTCCCACTCTCTCCTGCCTGACCCCCTCCTTTCTCCATCTCTGTCTCTCCTCCTTCCTCTCTCCTCTCCCCCTGTCTCTCCTCCTTCCTCTTCCTCTCTCCTCTCCCCCTGTCCCCATTGCCTCCCCAGCTGCTCCTGATTCTCCTGGCCCCTCCTGGGGTAGAATTTCAGCTGTTCCCAGGAGTTCCTGTGTGAGGGATTAACACTTTGGTTCTGGTGGATTTGGGGTCTTAGTGGACCCCCGGAATGTGGATCCCAGGCCACCCCCAGGGAAGGGGGGTGTGTGTGTGTACTGGACACCCACAGAATCGTATTCACATTTGAAATGCCATGATGACACCCTAGTGCTGCTTAACAAACTCCGCAGGGATAAAACATGCTACAGCGCACCTGAAGACCTGAGAGATTTTACTTACCTGTTTAAAGCTCATGTTACACTAAGACCCACGATGATAAGGTTAATCCTTAATGATGAGTATTTTCAAGAATTCATGCAAGAGAGTATTCTTTACTGTAAAATAATTTTTAAAAAAGTTCTCAAAGCGATCTCAGTGGTGGCTCCGGCCACCATTTTCATACTGTAGTAACATTGGACTTGAGTGATATTTTTTATTGTTGCATTCATTGGTAGCATCACTGTTTCAGATACAACCCAGGCTTTGGTTTTCTCAGCCCTCATGGTATCGGGTGAAAAATGATTACTGCTGATTGCTGACAGCTATGGATCTCTTAGATCTGATCTGAATGTTTCCACTTAAGGCACACTTTAGGCACATAACAGGTAGTGTTATTAAAATGGGCCCAGCTGCACTCTGAGCTGTGAAACAGAGCATGCAGTTACCTGGTGCGCAGTTACGGGGAGCTGACTGTGTCTGCCCTCCTGGCTTTGATGAAGCACACTCGGCAGTGGCTGGGGAGGCCAGGGAAAGGCAGGGAGATGTAACTGCACATGCCACCCTCACCCTGCGCGGACACAATGCATACAGCGCCTCCTGCAGGAATGGAGTGGAACTAATGAACACACACACACTGGATACTGACAGACACCTAGCAGCAATGCAAACAGACATTACATGCTACTGCGGACAGTAGAGTGGATGCTAAGGTGTGAGGGTTTCGCCTTGCTTTGGGTTCTGAGGTTCGGGGTCTGGGGTCCAGTTGCAGGGGCTGTGTATGAACTGATTTTCAGGTTAACTGTCAGTAATATGTATGTGATACATATATTATGTATGTGATACATATATTATGTATGTCATACTTATATGGTAATGTATATATGAAAGGAGCTGAGTGTCACTAACAGCAACGTGCTTGCTTCTCACTGGCACTAAATCCACATAAGAGCCACTGGGCCAAACTTCCTGGCTGTCACCTGTCTCCTTCTGCCCAGTGCTGTATGAATATTCACACACTTTTTCACTGCGATTTAGTTCACTGTCTGCATTAACACGGCAAGCACCTGCGAGTCAATGAAAGGGTTATTTGGTCATCAGGTGATCAGACATGTGACCCATCCGTCACGGCAGCACTTTCCTCACGGGTAGGTGGGGCAGTGTGGGTGTGGTCTCGCTGCTGTAAGGGGGGTGTTGTCATCCATGTTTGCTGCATGAGGTCAGAGAGTTTATCTTCCCCCGATCTACTGCCGGGACACAAGCTGGGCTGTTGTCTCCATAGGAACAATGGAGTGATTGTGCTGGGTACGGCTGGCAGAGGCTACAGCCCTACTGAATTCTGGGAAACACAAAGGGTGTCAACACAACATAAAGACCTTGTTCCCCCCCCCACCCTGCTCTTCTTTGCTGGCTAAATGCCCTTCCTCTCCTCACTGTAAGGTGTGCTTGAACATTTGAATCTGAAGAACAGGCTTAATAAATCAAGAATAATAATAAAAAAAATCTGTAACCGTCAAATCAGCTGTTATCTGCTTCTGAACACAGAGGCTGGCACCGTGTTTCACTCTGTGTGAGACTGCTGTCTCTCTGCTATCCCTGTGTGTGTGTGTGTGTGACTGCTGTCTCTCTGCTGTCCCTGTGTGTGTGTGTGTGTGTGACTGCTGTCTCTCTGCTATCCCTGTGTGTGTGTGTGTGAGACTGCTGTCTCTCTGCTATCCCTGTGTGTGTGTGTGACTGCTGTCTCTCTGCTATCCCTGTGTGTGTGTGTGTGACTGCTGTCTCTCTGCTATCCCTGTGTGTGTGTGTGTGTGTGTGTGTGACTGCTGTCTCTCTGCTATCCCTGTGTGTGTGTGTGACTGCTGTCTCTCTGCTATCCCTGTGTGTGTGTGTGTGACTGCTGTCTCTCTGCTATCCCTGTGTGTGTGTGTGTGACTGCTGTCTCTCTGCTATCCCTGTGTGTGTGTGTGTGTGTGTGTGACTGCTGTCTCTCTGCTGTCCCTGTGTGTGTGTGTGACTGCTGTCTCTGTGTGTCTCTCAAAACATTGAATATTCATGTACAGCTCCACAGAAACAGAAACAGCACGTATTGCTCTAGCCCAACCAAGCAGGAACACCACTGTGATGAGAAGCTCCCAAAATAGCTGAATTACTCGTCTGACACACCCTGTCCATTTGTTCATGTCAGTGTGCATCACGCCCTGGCCAGGCAAAGTGAAGGAGGTGTCCGAACTGACACAGAGCCGCGGCCACAACGCGCCTGTGTCACAGGCAAAGTGAAGGAGGTGTCCGAACTGACACAGAGCAGCGGCCACAACGCGCCTGTGTCACAGGCAAAGTGAAGGAGGTGTCCGAACTGACACAGAGCAGCGGCCACAACGCGCCTGTGTCACAGGCAAAGTGAAGGAGGTGTCCGAACTGACACAGAGCCGCGGCCACAACGCGCCTGTGTCACAGGCAAAGTGAAGGAGGTGTCCGAACTGACACAGAGCAGCGGCCACAACGCGCCTGTGTCACAGGCAAAGAGCCACAATAAACATGCTCTCAGAATCCTTATAGGCAGCAGTGTAGCATAGTGGTAAGGAGCAGGACTTATACCTGAAAGGTTGCCGATTCAACTCCCTCCTGGGGCACTGCTGCTGGCCCTTGGGCAAGGTACTTAACCGACAACGGCCTCAGTGAATATCCAGCTGTATAAATGGACAACATGCAAAACTGTAACTGTAAGGTGCTCTGGATAAGAGCGCCTGTTAAATGCCAATAATGTAATGCAATGTCATAGCGTTATAGCGATACATTTATTATACTGGGAACCCTGTAATCCTGTAGTTATCCATCCATCTATTCATCTGCCTGTGCAGTAACACCTGTTTGATTTCAGAATGGCCATGAGGCACTGCATATTTTTCGTTTTTATAAAACGCTGTTCATTTTTGCAACAGTTGAACTCATTATCACATGTAAGAACTGAAAAAACAACAACCTTAAATGCGCAGCATCATTGTAGTGGCCCCTCCCACTCAGATGGAGTGCTGAGCTGAAGTACCGGCTGGTTCATGGATGATACCACAGACACCGCACGGATTACTCCTTCATGGATTATCCTCTCAGGACCGGTGCACGGAAAGGGAATTAGGGTAATTGCCACTGGAGCCTGGTTCGCAATATTGCAGGAAATCCAATCGGTTTCAGTAGAAGTGATGAGTGCTGTGTCTGTGTGTTACAGAGAGGATGAGTGGTGGAGGAGGCTGGGTTTCTTACCTCTGCACTGGTAGACGGAAGAGCAAGAGGGTGAACTGCAGGGAGAGGCGGGGAAAGGGTGGTATAGCAGCCCAGGAATCCCAGGACTGGAAGTGTGTAAAAATACAACATCCCGCTGAAATAGCTTACCATGTCGCCCTACACATGCACAACTTCACCACCATCAAAAAACTAAACACTGCCCCCTCTCTGTTGGGAGGAGAAATAGCAGACAGCTCTGCTTCCTCTGAGTGAGAGCAGCTGGCCAGCTCATGGCCCAGAGATATGCAGGTTTAGTCAGTGCCGGAGCTCTCTTCACAAAAAATGAAGATGCAGGGGTGTTTTTCTCGCTGGCCTGCACACACACACACACACACACACACAAATAAGTGCAGGAGAGGGCTGGGGGAAACCCAATGAGGTGGCATCAAAGCCCAGTATAAACACTTCCTGAAAGCTCTCCAGGAATTCCAACTCACAAAATGAAGACTGACATGTTTTGTGTTGATTAAAGATTTCTTTTGTCAATGTTACGCGTGATGTAATTTATTTTCTGCCTTTGTTTCCCTGCTAATGGAAATGTTTCATCATATTACTGTCTACAGAGCTGAGGGTCAGGGCGGGGGTGGGGGGGGTCAGTCGAGGGGATGAGGGGGGAGGTGCTGGGATTTGGGCCATTGATAGACTCCCAGAATGCACTGAGGCCCTGGATAATATAAGCAGAGTGCCCATTAAGACACTGCTTGTCTTTTTCCCACTGTTTATGCAGAAACGACAGTGAGCTCCTGAAATGCGGGTTAAGCAGCAGTGGTCCTGTGTATATTTTTCCTGAGAAGGACTCCATGTCGCAGAGGTGAAATAAAACCCTTGCTAATAAATGTGAGGGGCCGTCTCAGCCGAGACGCATAAACTGCGGCAAAGCGCTTCCATTCCACTGCAAACTCAATTACAGCCTGAGCGTACTGCAGCTCACGGCCTTCCACAGCGCAGTAAAACGCGCTCCACATGGCAACGCTGCTCCTGGCATCAGCGCCGGGAGTCATAACAATAAGCATAACGACAATACCGAAAGCAATGCAGCTCATCAGGCGCGTGCATGAGAGCTCAGCGGCAGTGAGAACAAAGCGCTGACAGACTCCCTCTGAAAATAAAAAAAAAAAAACAACCTTTCAGTGATATTCTACCCACAGAGACTGGAACCATCCTATTGGAAAGAGGGGATGAGGGGGTGGGGGGGGGATGAGAGAGTCAGTGACAGAAAGAGAGAAAGAGAGACAGACAGACAGAGAGCGGACAGGCCTCTGGCCGCCAGCTTGTTTTTCAATTCTTAGAGTGGCCGCTTCCCCATTTGGGAGGCTAGACGCTACTTCATATGGGAAATTGTTGCGGTTAGATGATATTCAAGATCAGCGAGACATGCACTTTTCAATATTGGTGGAGTTATTACATTTTCCTGTTTCTAATTAGGGTGGTAATTACTGCACGTAGCCAGCACTGGGACTGAAATGGACTCAGGCTGGTGCCAGCAGCAGGTAGGAACCGGTCTGAGAACTGCAATCAGGACTGCTGGACTGTGCCAACACACACACACACACACACACACACACACACACACACACACACATATACACGCTCTCTCACACACACACACACACACACACACATACACGCTCTCTCACACACACACATACATACATACACGCTCTCACACACACACACACACACACACACACACACACACACATACACATACACAAAGACACACAAACATACACACACACACAAACACACACGCACTCACTCTCTCTCTCTCTCTCTCTCTCTCTCTCTCACACACACACACACACACACACACACACATACACACACTGAAGGCCTTACTCTCTCGGGGAAACTGCAGCAGCAGTTTCTGTAATATGAGTCTGAGTGTGTGTGAGTGTATGTGTGCGTATGTAAATGCATATGTGTGTGTGTGTGTGAGAGAGAGAGAATTCATATTCTGAATTAGACACAGCTGGCCCACACAGTTCTGTAAATGCCCTCTAAAAAGCATCTGTCAAATCAGAAAACAGAATCTTCTGAGACTGTTAATTTCAAATATAATTTCCATAAATTGGTCAAAACTATTAAACTGGCAGAGTGTCATTAAACAGCTGCAGGAGGGATCTGACTGGCAGCCATGAGGCCATTTATCAATCCTTTACGGGAGCTTTACAGTCACAACAAAGCAAAACAAACATTCTCACACAGAGGAGTAAGAACACACACATGCATGCAGAATTAGCAGAGGACAATGCTGATTGGACACACACACATGCATGCAGAATTAGCAGAGGACAATGCTGATTGGATACACACACATGCATGCATTATTAGCAGAGGACAATGCTGATTGGACACACACACATGCATGCATTATTAGCAGAGGACAATGCTGATTGGACACACACACATGCATGCATTATTAGCAGAGGACAATGCTGATTGGACACACACACATGCATGCATTATTAGCAGAGGACAATGCTGATTGGATACACACACATGCATGCAGAATTAGCAGAGGACAATGCTGATTGGACACACACACATGCATGCATAATTAGCAGAGGACAATGCTGATTGGACACACACACATGCATGCATTATTAGCAGAGGACAATGCTGATTGGACACACACACATGCATGCATTATTAGCAGAGGACAATGCTGATTGGACACACACACATGCATGCATTATTAGCAGAGGACAATGCTGATTGGATACACACACATGCATGCAGAATTAGCAGAGGACAATGCTGATTGGACACACACACATGCATGCATTATTAGCAGAGGACAATGCTGATTGGACACACACACATGCATGCATTATTAGCAGAGGACAATGCTGATTGGATACACACACATGCATGCAGAATTAGCAGAGGACAATGCTGATTGGACACACACACATGCATGCATTATTAGCAGAGGACAATGCTGATTGGACACACACACATGCATGCAATATTAGCAGAGGACAATGCTGATTGGACACACACACATGCATGTGGAATTAGCAGAGGACAATGCTGATTGGACACACACTCATGCATGCAGAATTAGCAGAGGACAATGCTGATTGGACACACACACATGCATGCATTATTAGCAGAGGACAATGCTGATTGGACACACACTCATGCATGCAGAACTAGCAGAGGACAATGCTGATTGGACACACACACATGCATGCATTATTAGCAGAGGACAATGCTGATTGGACACACACACATGCATGCATTATTAGCAGAGGACAATGCTGATTGGACACACACACATGCATGCATTATTAGCAGAGGACTATGCTGATTGGATACACACACATGCATGTGGAATTAGCAGAGGACAATGCTGATTGGACACACACTCATGCATGCAGAATTAGCAGAGGACAATGCTGATTGGACACACACACATGCATGCATTATTAGCAGGGAACAATGCTGATTGGACACACACTCATGCATGCAGAACTAGCAGAGGACAATGCTGATTGGACACAAACACATGCATGCATTATTAGCAGAGGACAATGCTGATTGGACACACACTCATGCATGCAGAACTAGCAGAGGACAATGCTGATTGGACACACACACATGCATGCATTATTAGCAGAGGACAATGCTGATTGGACACACACACATGCATGCATTATTAGCAGAGGACAATGCTGATTGGACACACACACATGCATGCATTATTAGCAGAGGACAATGCTGATTGGATACACACACATGCATGCAGAATTAGCAGAGGACAATGCTGATTGGATACACACACATGCATGCATTATTAGCAGGGGACAATGTTTTGGAGGCAAAGGTTGAGAGAGAGAGACTGAGTGGCGGGACGAGGGGGTCAGAGCAGGAAAGAGACAGAGAACTGAGAAAGCTCCTCTTTCTTCCTCCTCTAATGACATCACCAGCTGTCGGCCAATGACTGCTCGACCCCAGCACGATCCCTGCACCCACAGCTGTGGATTGGGCCTCCATATGGAAGACGTGCAGAGTAAAGCTGTATTTTTCATGGCTTTCTGAGGCCAGTGCTGATGTCCTAACGGGCCCCTGGTCACCTGGAGCCTGTTTTACAGACAGATGTGCTGCTCCTTGGGTCCATACCAAACTCCCACACTGTAATGAAGGAGCAGGAGGGAGGGAGAGAGGGAAGGAGAGAGAGAGAGACAGAGAGAGGGAGAGAGGGAGAGAGAGAGAGGGAGAGATAGAGAAAGAGAGGGAGAGAGAGGGAGAGAGAGACAGAGGGAGAGAGAGAGGGAGTCAACAACATCTGTTGTGTGAGAGGGGGCATTGTTGAATTAGGCATCCATGAAGATTGAAAAAAGAGGTGTAAAATACTGGGTGTAATCACCTCTACCAACATCCCTGATCTACAAGCACAAGACCCTTGAGACACAAAGCTACTAACAATGGGAAAGCAAAAATACAACAAAACCACAAAAAAATAAACCAACAAATACAACAATGCACACCCCTAACTGGCACAGTGGCACAAAATTAAATATGAGCACCATCCACCTCTACCTTAAGAAGAGTAGAAACCGTGACAGAGGGAGATGCTGAAGCTGCCTTCCTGCCACACTGTCCTGCCCGGCAGCTTCACCGCTTTTCACTGCAGAGAAAGAAAGATCGATCTCAGGTGTGCATGAACTTGTGAACGCTGATGTCTTTGCAGAGCGATGGATTTCCCATGCAGAAACAATATGTGTTTAACCCAAGTGCCAGCTCATTTCAATCACTATTCAACACACTGCCATCATAATGAGGGAAAGAGAGAGGGAAGGACTGAAAGAGAGGGAGAGAGAGGGAGGGAGGAAAAGAAAAAGAAAGAGGGAGAGAGATGCAGAGACAGAGAAAGAAAGAGAGAGAGAGAGGACAAGAGAGAGAAAGTAAATTGGCAGCCAGTTTGAGGCCTTCGGCGCTTGCCACGCGCTGAGCGACCCGAGGAGGTTGTTGTTCCTGGCAGAGCAGCCAACTACCAATCATGCCTGTGTAACTATATGACTACCAATCATATCTGTACAACTATATAACTACCAATTATGCCTGTGTAACTATATGACTGCCAATCATATCTGTATAACTGCATACCTATTGATCATTTACATTTACATTTACATTTATTCATTTAGCAGACGCTTTTATCCAAAGCAACTTACATAGGTTACAGTTCTTCACAAGGTTATCCAAGGTTATCCATTTATACAGCTGGATATTTACTGAGGCAACTGTGGGTTAAGTACCTTGCCCAAGGGTACAGCCGCAGTGTCCCAGCGGGGATCGAATCGGCAACCTTTCGGTTACGAGTCCTGCTCCTTAACCACTATAAAGCTATCATATCTGTATAGCTTTATAACTATCAATCATATTTGTATAATTGCCCTTTCACTTGCTCCACTCCTTTCCAAAGAGAAAGCCATTATTTTTACTTCTGTGGACAAAGGCATTCCAGGCAAATCAGAGAATGGCGATAAAAACTTCTCAATGAACCTCGGTTTATAATAAAACTGTACAAAACATCTGAATCGCCCCATTTATAAACAAGCCCACAAACCGCTTTCAGCTTGGAAAAACAGCTCCTGCACTGACCCCAGCTGTTACTGCCTCGTGTGGAGGATTTATAAACTGTATATACAAACCCTGCACCAACAATGCTGCCTAATTGGGAGCCGCGTCTCAGATTTCATTCCGCAGTGCTTGTTTGAGGGGAAGCTGATAACAGCCACTCTAAATGCAATTACATTTTATTAATGACCTGTCGAGGTTTAGAGTATTTTCTCCCTGCTCTTTCATAACCCTTTGCCAAAAAAATGCTGGCAAACCTTCAACCATCTCAATCTACCTTTACACAGAGGATGTTTGTTTGTTACCATGGTGACCTCTTGGACAGGGCTGCAGTGTAACCCTCTGTCCCCCTGCTGTGATCTCTGTAACTGCAGCTCTGTCCGCGTCTCTCCTGCCGCGCGGTGGCCACAGATGCAGTGCCATCATACAGGGCGAGATGCCTCGGACAGTGGAGAGATGTTCAAATACAGGGCGCAAAAACAGTTCAGTTTATCTAGGAATTCGGTTTCCCTCTGCCGGCGTTCCAGGCTGGATTTTTCAGACCTGGTGTCCACTGTGGTTAACTCTGTTTGGACAGCAGTACATGAGGATACCCTCATACTGTGAGATTCAGGACCAGCAGACTGACGGGACTCTCTCTCCCTCCCTCTCTCTACCCACCTGTGATCGCCCCGCTCCGAAATAAATGTTTGTTTGCCATTGCTCACCTGTTGGACGTCTGATTTTACCCCTCCAGCTGTGACACTGCATGGCAGTCACAGGTTTGAATCCTCGACAGAGAGCTGCTGTTGACTGTACTTGCACCCTAGAGCATATAAAAATACAAGTCATCCAGTTCGACCTGAGTAACTCCGTTTGATATCCAAATAAATAATAATATTAAATATAAATACATAAAATACCTCAGAATGAACCCACACTGATCTGAATGGTATAACGGCCTGGCTAGGAGTGCTTATGTTGCCGAGACAGAAGGGGATGTTGAGTGTCCTGAATGATTTCTTCTCTGGCTGTAGTCAGGCTGATCTGAGATGCTCCTGCAGATTGACCCGAGCAGGCGCTGAGAGCACAGCCTGCCATATGCATCTGCCTGCAGGGGGCGCTAGCTGTCCACACATAACACGTTCAGCGCACACATGAATGTCAAATTTATTCTTTTGTCTTCTTTAATAGCTGTTGAGAAGTTTGAGTTTTACACATTGGAGTTGATTTAAGTGCAGTTAGGCCATCTGATCAGCTGTTTCAGATGTAGTTTTGTGGTCACGATCAGAATATTGAGTGAAGCATGTTACGGTTCTCAGGGGGAGAGTTAGGTCCAGAGGGGCTGGTGCAGCTCAGAGACTGTCCCCGACAGAACAAACGAAGCAGGCCTGAGAATGAGTCCCAGAAAGGGTGCTGCTAACAGCCCCTCTGTGTCCTGCCCTTTCAGATTCAGACTGACTTCTTCACATCTGTCAGCTGAAGACAGAGCAGCGTTTGACAACCCCTCCAAAAAAACGAAAAATGAGGCCGTTGGCCCCCTCCCCAGCTTTACAGCAGAATTGGCTGCGATTAATTAGCAGACTTATTATATGGCCCTTCGTGAGTTTGCACTGAAAAGGGACAAAACAACAACAACGACAAAAAACGTGGAACGAAACAAAAGATAGAGGAGAGAGAGAGAGGAGGGAGAGAAAGACGGCCTCTCTCTCTGCAGCGGAGCTCGCAGCTGAGCATGAGTATTCTGCTGTCATCTCGCTGTTGGCACGGCGACCGGCACAGCCGGTGTGGCTGGCCGGCTGCCAGCGGCTCGCTAATGGCTGAATTATGACCCGCAGGCAGCTGGGTGCTGAGGCAGACACGGCTCTCTGCCGCGGGGGCTCCTTTCTGCAGCCTTTCAATAACAACAGGAAGTACTGACCATGGGGGGGCCGGAGTCAAGGCTATCCGCTCAGATACCCCCCCCCCCCATACACACACACAGGCAGAAACACTCACACATGCACATACACACACGCACACACACACACACACACACACACACACACAGAAACACTCACACACGCACACACACACACACACACACACACACACACACACACACACACACAGAAACACTCACACATGCACATACACACACACACACACACAGGCAGAAACACTCACACATGCACATACACACACGCACACACACACACACACACACACCGTTATCAGTGATTCAATAAAGAGTGATAGAAATGATAGAAGAGTGACTCTTGCATTAGATTGGTTGTGTACTTATCCCACCTGTTTTTAGCTTGCTTGCTCAGCAGTGAAGTGTTACTTGCTTTTCTGATTCTGCATCCGCATTGTTACAGTTTAAGTATTCTGCTGTGGTGGCCTTGGAGGTCTCTCTGGGTAGCAGTGTTTGCCAAATGGATACATTATGAATGATGAATAACAATACTAATGATATTCAGTTCCAGGAAAGAAAGCTGACGATTCTGGGCTTTTTCCAAAAAGTCTAGCTGGAAATCAAACCACTCATGGAACAGGGAGGTGTCTGTGTTTCCCTCTCGTCCTTCAGAATAGGAGGTGGGGGTACCCGCGTCTCGCGCCCCGGGCTAATTAGTGTCTCCTTACCATCCCTGGCGGGAAGGGGGAGACGCGGCCCTGGCAGGGTCACAGGTGATAACAGCAAACCTGTGCTTTCGCTGAAGGCTGCCTCACAGACAGAGTGCACTCCATCTCATAATGCTTTCCTCAGGGGTCTGTCATACAGGTGGCCTTTCGAGTCTAAAAGCAGTGGGCAGGTGTGATCTCACCTCTCTGAGCTGGGAGCAGTGGGCAGGTGTGATCTCACCTCTCTGAGCTGGGAGCAGTGGGCAGGTGTGACCTCACCTCTCTGAGCTGGGAGCAGTGGGCAGGTGTGCCGAAGGGATCGTTTTCAGTGCACTGCTGATTCAGCATAAATTGGTTTACATTTTTACTAGGTGTCTTCCATCTGTCTTTGCCCCCCTCATTGTTGCTAGGATAGCAGTCAGACATGGTCCCAGAGAGCCTCACAGTGCGGTCAGATACGGTCCAAACGGAGACCAGCAGAGTGCGGTCAGACACGGTCCAAATGGAGACCAGCAGAGTGCGGTCAGTCACGGTCCAAACGGAGACCAGCAGAGTGCGGTCAGACACGGTCCAAACGGAGACCAGCAGAGTGCGGTCAGTCACGGTCCAAACGGAGACCAGCAGAGTGCGGTCAGATACGGTCTAAACGGAGACCAGCAGAGCGCGGTCAGTCACGGTCCCAGAGAGCCTCACAGTGCGGTCAGATACGGTCCAAACGGAGACCAGCAGAGTGCGGTCACATACGGTCCAAACGGAGACCAGCAGAGTGCGGTCAGATACGGTCCAAACGGAGACCAGCAGAGTGCGGTCAGACACGGTCCAAACGGAGACCAGCAGAGTGCGGTCAGTCACGGTCCAAACGGAGACCAGCAGAGTGCGGTCAGTCAAGGTCCATGCGGGGCTTAGAATGTGGTCAGTCACGGTCCATGCGGGGCTTAGAATGTGGTCAGTCACGGTCCATGCGGGGCTTAGAATGTGGTCAGTCACGGTCCATGCGGGGCTTAGAATGTGGTCAGATACAGTGTGCGAGGGTGACTCTGTGGTTGGGGAGTGGCCAGACACAGCAGATGCGTGGGGTCGAGACTCGATCTGTGAGCTGCAGGAGTTTCATCACAGTTTAGGCCCAAATCCAGTCTGTACCTATCAGCACACAGGTAAACCAGCCTCTCCAGATAAACACAGGTGAACCAGCCTCTCCAGATAAACACAGGTGAACCAGCCTCTCCAGATAAACACAGGTGAACCAGCCTCTCCAGATAAACACAGGTAAACCAGCCTCTCCAGATAAACACAGGTAAACCAGCCTCTCCAGATAAACACAGGTAAACCAGCCTCTCCAGATAAACACAGGTGAACCAGCCTCTCCAGATAAACACAGGTAAACCAGCCTCTCCAGATAAACACAGGTGAACCAGCCTCTCCAGATAAACACAGGTAAACCAGCCTCTCCAGATAAACACAGGTGAACCAGCCTCTCCAGATAAACACAGGTAAACCAGCCTCTCCAGATAAACACAGGTGAACCCCTCCCAGCCCAGAGTGATGCAGGGGGGACACAGGTCACTGACCTGGGATCAGCCATCGTGTGTAAATTTGTGTGAATGTGCGAACGCATGTGTGTGTGACAGCATAGTGGCCAGTGGGGGCTGTTCACGTGCTGAACAGATACCCAGCTCTCCTAGTGAAGATACACTAATGGACAAACTCCAGTCATAGTATTATCATTAGCTATTGTTTTAGCTATAAAATGACTGATGGCGTTACTAAAACACACTGGATGGTGTGAGAGCAGCTGTGTCACAGTGTTGCAATAATATTGTAATAACGTTGCAAGACTTGTGAGGAGGCATTTTGTTTTGGCTTAGGACTGCTCAGTCACCCCAGGAGACTCATGGGAAATAAGGTGCAGTTTTTCTTTCGTTGTAATGCGAGTTCAGTCTCCCTGAATACAGCAGTGCAGTTTCCACAAACTACTGTGGTAGAGATGAAAAGGTACAACAATCACGGACATAGAGCCAAAATGGAGGCTGCACAGAGACGCTAAATCACCAGCTTTCTCCCTCACATACAGGCCTGGCTGTCTGGGGCAAACTCACTGTATCAAACTACAGCACTAACTCTCTCTCTAAGTCACCAATATAAATCTCATTTCACACACATTATTTTAAGAATAATAATAATAAATCAGTAATAAATTTCTTATTTTGGATTAGGGAGTGTGGGAGTGGGGGATGGGGGGGGGCTGGGGGTGCAGGGGAGGGGGCAGAATGTAAAATCCTGAAATCAAATAGGTATTTCATTTCCTTTTGAACTGTCAGAGTCCGAAGCGCTCTGAATGACATCATGCTTTGATGACTTTAACATGGCTCGCAGCCTTCCTGCTAGGCTCGTTAGTCTTCCTTCACAGGTACAAATCACAGATAAGCAGACAGAGAAGAATCACAGCGTCTGCCAGGGAAGATGTTTAACATAGTCCTCTCCAGATTACAGCTTATACACCCAGTCATACAGCAGACACGCACTAAGAGGGGGGAGAGAGGGAGAGAGAGGGGGAGAGACAGAGACAGATGGTTATGCCAGTGAAGCAAACTGAATTGAATTGATAGAGAGAGAGAAACAGAGACAAAGAGAGAAAGTGAAACAAAAGAAGAGAGAGATCGGGCTTTCCTGTTGCCCTGAAAGTTGGTTTGAAACATCGAAGGACAGAAGTGAAATCAGGACTGGCCTGCTGCGTGTCATGTGAATGATATGTGTGTGGATTCCAAGAAAAATGTAGCGTGAAATCCTCTGAGCAGACAGCGTGGTGTTATCCTTCATAGCCCCCATACATCACCCGCACCCCCGGCCAGAGCAGTAAAGCACACGTATAACACTGCATCAGCTCACACGCCACGCCTCACTCCAGCTCTGCTGCCCCACCCCGTCCGTCCCACGGTCCGACACACTGCCCCGTCACCCGCCGACAATCAATCACCCCCGGCCCAATAATCAATCACCCCCCCGTCCCAATAATCAATCGCCCTCGGTCTCAATAATCAATCACCCCCTGTCCCAATAATCAATCACCCTCGGTCCCAATAATCAATCACCCCAGGCCCAATAATCAATCGCCCCTGGCCCCAACAATCAATTAACCCCAGCCATATAATCAATCACCCCCTGTCCGAATAATCAATCACCCTCAGTCCCAATAGTCAATCACCCCCGGCCCAATAATCAATCACCCCCTGTCCCAATAATCAATCACCCTCGGTCCCAATAATCAATCATCCCCAGTCCCAATAATCAATCACCCTTGGTCCCAATAATCAATCACCCTTGGTCCCAATAATCAATCACCCTTGGTCCCAATAATCAATCACCCTCAGTCCCAATAATCAATCACCCTTGGTCCCAATAATCAATCACCCCCTGGTCCCAATAATCAATCAAACACAGCCTCCTCCTTCTCACACAGCGTTATAAGACAAGTGTCGGGGGGACGGGACCTGACATGACAACCTGCCATTAACTTTAAACAACAAATGGAAGCAGGTTTTATATTTTTTACCACAGTTTTGGCAAGTCACTGATACTGGGAACAATGGTGTTAGAAACAAAACCATTTCCTGCCCAGACTCCTGGAGGGTCTATCTTCCATCTCCATCTCCACCTCCACCTCTGATCCTGCATTTACTCTAACCTACCCATAACCTCCCCATAAGCTTCCCATTACCTAGCCCTAACCTTAAGCCTAACCATAACCCTCTAACCCTAACCCTAATCCAAACCTATCCCTGAACCCAACGCTTACTTAACCATAACCAAACCCTACTCTGACCCTGAACTCATTCTAACTTCAACCGGACCCTCAAGTAACCCTAACCTGACTTTGAGAAGACCCTAAGCTACACTAACCATTGACCTGCTGCCACAGAGAACACATCTGCACTGACAGCTCTACACTGATATTTGACTCTGATATTTGATATGTGATTAGAGGCACTTTTGTACCTTTACTTTGTAAATCACTCTGCATAAAACCATCTGCTGAACGAGTTCATTTACCTGTACTGTCAAACTGAGTCCTGCTCTGAACACACACCTGACTTGCATACCTGATTCAGCAACTCTACACAAAATGTTCACCTGGACTTTTGCAGCGCGTCACAGGTGGCGGCCTGGCCGTCTGTGTGAAAGCAGAAGTTAGGGAATGCACACAGATGAATACATTGTCTAACGTTAAACCAGCCTGGCTACATGGAATAAAACTGGTGTTTCAGCATCATCAGTCCCCTGCTCTAACTGGTCCCCTGGCAGATGCTGTGCATTCTGATTGGGTGAGTCCCTGGGAGGGGAGGGGGGGTTAACGCGACACAGCTTGTCACACCCAATGTGTCCAAGGCATAGGACTGTTTCATGGTGAGAAACATTTCCACATTCTACAAACAGAAAGAAGCACACTAGGACTACACTGCAAATACACATTCAAACCTAACCTGAGTGCTTTCTAGAAGAGTTTAGGCTTGCAGAACTTTTTTGCTTGTGTTGTACTCTGCCTTACTTGTAAGTAACTTTGGATAAATGTGTCTGCCAAATGTATAAATGTAAATGTAAATGTAGGAGAATGGTAGGGTTTGGAGCTAATGCTGCAGACTGAATTTTGGTAGAGGTTGCAGATTTTCAGCACGAGATATATTTGGGCAAAGACCCCTGCTGAAAAGCTTGCATCGGTGTATGTGTACAGACAGGAAGCAGGTCTCTGAGGATGATGAGTGAAGGGTTGTTACTTCGGAATCTGTTTTGGGTGGGAGGGGGTGGGGGTTAGAGGGTTAGGGGGTTAGGGGTATCCTGTAACAGTGCTGATGGACCCCCCACTGGATCGGAGCCCTGAAATCAGCTGGGGCGCCCCTGAACTGAGCCCCAGAAAGCAGGCTGCACCCAACGTCAGAGCGAATGTGGGGGCCATGAGGGAGCATGTTCAGGGGAGTGTGTGGTGTGTTAGAACAGTCGGGGGGGTGGTATGGGGAGTGGGGGGGCTCCACTTTCATCCCATTCTCCTGTTTGCCTGTCAGCACAGCAGCTCCCAGAATTCCCCTTGCTGAGCCGTGTGGAGAGACGGGCTGTCAGCGGTGCGGGGGGGGGGTTACAGGAGCTGCTGGTGGTGGGATGGACTGGGGGCAGTGGGGTTCCTGCAGAGACCCCGCCCTCTTCTCAGGGTACCCACTTGGCTTACAGCTGTACAGGGCAGGCAGAGGGGGGTAGAAGGGGGAGAGAGATAAAGACAACTTTCAGGACGTTATGGAGCTAAATGTTGTGTAATGGTGTTATGTGTGACAGACCGATGAGGAATATGTGATGTCAAGAGAAGCAGTGCCCCACCTGCTCCCATCTCTCTGTGGGGAAGCCTGTCTCTCCGAGGACCGGCAGAGTCAGACAGGCCTTTCATTACCTTACATTGTTGGCATTTAGTAGATGGTCTTATCGAGAGCGACTTACAGAAGCTAATATTTTTTGTCTGTAGGACCTCCATGATGGCCTGGGCCCCAGCCTTCCTCTGCTGCCCTCTGTGTATGGGCTTCATCATGACAGAGCTGCTGGGGGCACAGCTGAAGCAGTGAATCGTGTAAAAGCAGCTGTCTTTGAGTGGGTAAATGTGTGGCGGTTCAAACTCCTGCAGCTCATAGTGATACTCATTGTTGCAGCTGTGTTTCCTTTTCCCTGTTCAGCCTTCACGTCCATTTCAGCCTCACCTGACTCCGCCCCCGTCCCCTCTCCCTGCCAGTGAGGCTGGGGGGCGGGGGTGTGCCTGGAAGGATGGAGTCACAGTCTCAGAGCATATGCTATTCTCTCTCTCCGTGTTTCATTTAATGTACAATAGATAGGTATTTTCCAGATTCTGAAGTAGTCCTGAATGAAATAAAATTTGATTGGTCTGAGATGTCTTCAAATAAAGACTCTATCGGTCACAGTGTGGTCACATGGGTATTGTAGTCTCACCTAAAACTGTCCCCTGTCTCACAGGCCTTTTCTATAGCATCTGTTTGCTCTGTGAGAGCAAAGGCTGATGGGATACTGGTGCCGGGCCCTGCTGGAGGAGTGCTAACGCCCACCAATAAAGCCGACAGTAAATGTCAGCGAGGCGTGACGGTGGCCACCTCGCTGGCCTCCAGGGCGAGTTCACATGTTTGTGTGTGGGCGTCGGCACCCCAGGACCCCACCACGCCGCAGAGGTCACGGGGTCATGCCCTGCTCCCAGCATCTGTGGGCCGTCCAAGAACAGCAGTTTCGCTCCACGCGGATCAGGTCTTTACACCCCGAGCCTGTTATTCTAACTTTCACTTCACTGGTATTTATGGCAAAATTTATGTTTTATATACATACTGTATAGCGTGTGTGTGTGTGTGTGTGTATGTGAGTGTGTGTGTGTGCGTGTGTATGTGTATGTGAGAGTATACGTGTGTGTATGTTAGTGTGTGTGTGTGTGTTTAAAGCAAGTTGAGAAAATGTCGCCACAAATTTTAAACCATGAAGTCAATTGATGGTCAAACCTTATTTGAACCTTATCCTCATTTGACAAAACGGGGCCAGGAACAAAGGTAGGGTTTGAGGCAGGAGTTTGAGGCAGGTGTGGAGGCAGGGTTCGAGGCGGGGGTTTGTGGCAGGAGTTTGAGGCAGGTGTGGAAGCAGGGTTAGAGGCGAGGTTTGAGGCAGGGGTTTAAGGCAGGAGTCTGAGGCAGGTGTGGAGACAGGGTTACACACTGACTGTCATTGCTGAGTGGTTGGTAGGAGCAGATGGAGGGGAGGTTTCCAGGTTTCCAGGTGTCCAGGTGTCCAGGTGTCCAGGTGTCCAGGTGTGGGAGAATCTCACACTCCTGCTGTTGGGCCCTCAGATTCCTGCCTCAATGTCCCTGCGATCAGAAGGGCTTCATAAAGAAAAGCTATAAAGGCTCCCTCTGATGCACGGAAATATGAATTATGAATGCTTGTTTGGGGGGGGGGGGGGGGGGGAGTGCTGTCAAGTCATATGCCCATTGGAGCTTCCCCCAAAAAGCTAACGACCCTAAATTTAGTGACAACATCCTAAACGACCACCAGACAGGCCCCTGGGGGTGGGGGGGGGGGGGGGGGGGGATTGAGCAGGGAGGGAACCATGACTGCGAGCACTAAACACAAACACCGTGAGGTGGTCCCAAAAAACAACCTGCGACCAGCCCAAGGGCCCCGCGATCACACTGAGTTTTGAAGCCAGTCGCCGCAGTTTTAACAGGCTTTTCCGTCGCGTTCGCGGAGTAATTTAGTGCCATTGGATGATGTACGGAGCGGTGTGTGGGCTGGACCCTGCACTGGCGTCCGCAGGACACCCCCCCCCCCCCCCCCGCTGTGACCTTTGCCCCTTGGCTGCGTGGTGTCCCGGGGGCAGGCCGAGACGGCAGGGTGACGTAGTGTTTGGGGTAACAGCGTGGGGTACCGTGAGGTAAGACAAGGCAGAGAGAAGCTCTCCCCACAGTGCTGACCTTTTGGGAGTCTGGCACAGGCGAAGCAGGGATAAAGTCATCTGTGATAGAGGGCTATTCTGGGGCTGCTGATTTCAGCCGTTTCCTGCACTGCCTCGGTGACGGAGCGTCCAGTAAGCGGAACCGTGACGGTAACAGCATTTTCAGCTGTGGCTGCGTGGCTCCGGCTCGCAGGAGGAGGGTGTGGAAAATGGCATTTCCGCCTCAGTGATTCTGAAGTGAATTTTAGCCCCTAACACTGTGTGTGCAGGCAGGGCTGTTGTGTAGCGGTGAGGAGCAGTGCTCATAACCAAAAGATACAAAACCCCAGGGGTAGGGGTGGTTTGGGGGGGGTGGGGGTGGGGGTGGGGGTGGGGGTGGAGGGGGGCTCCACTGTTGTATCCTTGGACAAGGTACTTAACCTGAATTGGCAAATATCCAACTGCATAAATGCACAACCACAAAATTTCAATTCATGTAAGTCACTCTGGATAAGAGCATCTGCTAAACATGTGTGATGTGAATGTAATGCTTTCATTTGGGATTGAGTCATGTTTGGGTGGTAAGGTCAGCTTGACAGGACCCTGTTTTCATGTGATATTCACTGACTAAAATCAGTGTGGTGATATCGTGGATTGATGTTACTTTCAGTGCCTGAGGCTGACCTGCCTGTTTGAAACGCTTTCTGAAAGAGCAGTAAGCATATGAAGTAAGTTTGAGTGTGTTTGCATCTGGGGTGGCAGTGTAGCATGGAGGTTAAGGAGCAGGACTTGTAACCAAAAGGTTGCCGATTTGATTCCTCGCAGGGGTGCTGCTGCTGTACCCTTGGGCAAGGTATTTAACCCACAATTGCTTCAGTAAATATGCAGCTGTATAAATGGATAACATTGTAAAAAACCTGTAATTGATGCAAGTTTCTCCGGATAAGAGCATCTGCTAAAAATGCCAACGATGCAATGTTTTGACCGTAATGTTTGTGGCAAGAAAACAATTAGTCAATTGATTGGTAAGCTTTATGAAACAGGTAAAACACATAAAAGATTAATTATATTATGTCCGTTCATTAAATACTGAGAGAAATGACAGAGCGCAAGGGGAGCAGGGTGGTGGAAGTGTTACCGTCTCACTGTAGCTAAGGGCTGTTTGGCCAGTCTCCTCTGTCTCTAACCTATCCGATTACATTTTTGGAATCTTTTGCTAAATATTTTTGTTAAAATCTAAACTGCAGATGATTCTGAGACGATTCTGAAAAAAAATGTAACATTTGCTTTAATTCCCCATCCAAAGAGGTATGGCTCCCTTCACCACCAGGAGAAATGGCGGTTTGTCTACAGTCTGAGCTCCTCATCGAGAGGGGAGATACGGTCAGCCCTCAACATCCCTGCTTCAGAACCCTAACCCTACCGTGAGACCAGATCACTGTTCAAACTCTTTGACGCTCTTTGGAAAAAAAAGCTGAAGGTAAAGACAGATGGATCCCATGGGGTGTCCACCCAGACTGCCTGAGACAGTGCTGTCACCACACAGGCCCCCCCCAACTTCTGCTCTCCTCTCTGGGTGAAATTCCCAGGAGCATGGCAGAATTATTCAAATTCCTGCTCCAACATCTGCTATAGTTTACCTTGGCAAATGCCTTGGCTGGACATTCCACCATTGTTATTTCTTTGTTCAGCTCTTTCAGAGAGAAAATAAAGTCACTGTACACACTGCCCAGCCCATAAAGGTCCAATCTCAGCCCAGTGGAGCTCGAGTGTAAAACAGCCCGCCTCTGCCTCAGTAAGAGGGGTTTACAGGCAGACTGTCCATCAGCGGTGGCGAGAGAGTCTGACGTTTAGACCGTCTGCGTCCGTCTCGGTGTGGAGGCAGTAACGTTCACAGTCCTGTCTCCAATAATGAAAGCCATCCAAAACAAAGAGCCGGCGCCGCCATCGCCAAACATCTTAAACATTGTTGTTAGAGGAGGAGAAACGGCCTCCCGCCGTGACTGAAACTCCATGTTCTTCCCTCGCTGTGTTTTTCCACGCTTGGCCTAACTATTAAAACAATCATCTGCGATCGTTTCTCAATCTGTGGCTGTGAGGGCGAGGCCTGTTCAAACGCATTGCCGTGCCGACCGCGTGAATCAGCACTACGGTGAGGAACGCTGTCCCGCTGTGGGGTCATCGTCGCGGGGTGGGGCCAGCGGGGGCGGGGCCGGCGGTCAGGCGTGTGGAGAGGAGCCACGCTGGGGGCGGGGGTGGCGGTCAGGCGGGGGTGGGGTGGCACGGCCTGTGGCTCATCCGATGCCGTCCAGAATCACGTCAGCCTCTCTTTCCATTAATAAAAATCCAAATTCTAAAAAATCAGGAAAAATGCTGGAACTGATTCCATCGATCTGATCACAGAACGCAGCCCATAATACTTTCTGCTGCAGCCCAGTCCAAACACTGCCACATTGGGCCTGGCCACATCTCTGACAAGGACTCTGGGACAGGGGGCGCTGGCTGGAATGCTACAGGCCGGTTTTTAGGCTCTGAGGAATGGGGAGGGTTGGAACTCAGCATCGGCTGAAGGAATGTGATGAATGCAGCACAGTCTCCTGCAGGGAACAGGACAGCAGCCATTTCTAACTGTGTCTGGATTGCAGTGCAGAGGTGTCCGTCCGCGTGCAGGGAGCCTCAGGCCTGATCCTCTGCTGTTACCCCACACCCAGCGGCCAGGAGAGTCTCCACTGTCACTGTCCTGTGTGGAGAACTGGGGTACAGTCCACCCTATGGAGGATGGGGTACAGTCCACCCTGTGGAGAATGGGGGTACAGTCCACCCTGTGGAGAATGGGGGTACAGTCCACCCTGTGGAGGATGGGGTACAGTCCACCCTGTGGAGGATGGGGTACAGTCCACCCTGTGGAGAACTGACTCTCACCTTTTCTGCTGCAAAAAAGACTGCCCCGACTCACCTCCAGGACCTCATCCAACCCGCACCAACCTTCGCTCTGCTACATCCGGACGCCTCGCTCCTCCCACCATCAGAACGAAAGGCCCAAGCTCCTCACAACGTCGTTTTTCCGTCATAGTCCCCCAATGGTGGAATGAACTCCTCACCCCCCTGAGAACAACTACTTCACTCCAACCCTTCAGACTTGGGCTGAAGACACACCTCTTCAGACTCTACCTGGACTGACACCCTTGCCATTTCAAACTTATAAATCTAAGATTCTTGGCACGTACTTGTAGCTCTATCTCTTACCTTGTATTTGTAGCACTTTTTTGCCTAGGTAGCATAGCAGTAATTTATTGTCCCAGTGATTGTATTCCATATATGTAACCTTAGATCAGATTAGCTCTGGCTCACTACACTGACCTTGTGCTCAGCTTCAGCACTATCTGCATTGTATGACCTGCACACATCTTGCCCTTGTGCCCGTTGTTTGCCCACTATTTGCACTTTTGTACGTCGCTTTGGATAAAAGCATCTGCTAAATGAATAAATGTAAATGTAACTTGTCCAGTGTTAATTTTGGCAGCTGATTTTGATTTAGTCTTTAGTTTAACCAACCGACAATGTAAGACAAAGTCAGTGCAAATACAGTATAATTAAGTCACTTATATGTTTGGAATAGTAGCGCAAATAACCATCAAGGACATACTATAGTGCTGGACAAATAAGGGACACGAGAATGAATGATAAGGGCATTGTCACCGTGCATCTGGAACACAGCATTAGCACTAGTCTCAACCCAGAACTGAGTCGAGCAAAACTCAGGCAGGCTATTATCAGAGCGCTGCTTCTCACTTGCGGTTACCACATTCACACTAGGATTAGCGTGAGTGGAAGCGGACACAGTAATAAAACCTAACTAGCATAATATTTACATGGTACATGAAAACAATCGAAGATTATAATAATGGTTATGAATTTACAATATCTCACAAGCATAATAGGACACTGTACACTAGCTGACCTGTAAACAGACAGCGCCAACAATCGCTATTGCGGTGGCAAGCTAACCTATGCACTAACAAGTAACACATATTGGCCACCACTTCATTTGCAATACTGTTCCTAACTACAAAGTGAAAAAAGACAATATTTCCACTGACTTTATCTTACAGTGTAGGACCTAGCTCAGAACAACACTAGCATTGCTGGATATCCTAGTTATAAGCTTGCTAACTTGCCAATATCGAATGGCAAGAGCGAGAGTGAGCGCTGTTTGTATCTATGCTGTAGAGGGGGGAAGTAAGAGGCAGTCTGAATTAAGGAGCAGTCCAGCAGTCCATTCATCCTGCACTCAAACAACTTACCTACCGATATGCACAATTAATTTTAATAAGTCCAGTGAACAAGAATAGACAGCCCTCTGCTTTTAGCTAACAGTCAAGCCTTTAAGTTGATTTTGCTAACTATAGAACGAACTCTATCATATATTTCTGGTTGGTGCGCCTTCAAATGCCTTAGTGTATCTACTGTTTTTCCCACCGATTTTGTACCCGCACTATATTTTGTCACAGTTTTTATTTCTAAAGGTGAATTTTTATTTTGTTTTCATCATGGAAAAAGGTGCGTTGACAAACATTTTTCGTCACAGTTTTCATCAACAAAATTAACACTGGTACAGTCCACCCTGTGGAGAATGGGGGTACAGTCCATACTGTGGAGAATGGGGGTACAGTCTACCCTGTGGGGGTGGTGTGGGGAGGGGTGGGGGCCTGATGAAACTTACAAAACTTACAAACACACATACACTATATGGACAAAAGTATTTGGCCACACCTGTTAATTACTGAATTCAGGTGTTTCAATCAGACCTGCTGCCACAGGTGTATAAAATCAAGCACCTAGCCATGCAGTCTCCATTTGCAAACATTTGTGATACGAAATGGGTCGTTCTGAAGAGCTCAGTGACTTCAAGCATGGTACTGTGATAGGATGCCACCTTTGCAATAAGACAGTTTGTGAAATTTCATCCCTGTTGGATACTGTAAGTGATATTATTAGAAAGTGGAAGCATTTAGGAACAACAGCAACTCAGCCATGAAGCGGAAGACCACGTAAAATCACAGAGCGGGGACAACAACTGCTAAAGCGTATGGTGCGTAAAAGTCGCCAACGCTCTGCTGATTCCATAGCTGAAGAGTTCCGAACTTCCACTGGCATTAATGTAAGCACAAAAACTGTGCGGCAGGAGCCTCATGGAATGGGTTTCCATGGCTGAGCAGCTGCATGCAAGCCTCACATCACCAAGTCCAATGCCAAGCGTCGGATGGAGTGGTGTAAAGCACACCGACACTGGACTGTGGAGCATTTGAATACAGTGTCATTACAGTCCCTGTTTGTGTAATGGTCAGGCATCTGAATACTTTTGTTCATACAGTATATATACATGCACACACACACACACACACACACACATACACACGTATGTACACACACACAGTTTTGAAGTATTTTTCAGAAATACAGATGTAAATTTTGGAAATCTAATAAAATAACATTTTTACGTTTATGTCTGATTCATTCACCGAACACTGAGGCAGTAGTGGAAGGGCCCTGTCAGTATCTGCGCTCAGATGCCTGTGTGCTCCTTATGTGTCTGAGGAAAACTCCACCGTGTGTAATAATAACAGCTTCAGAGAGCTAGCTTTATTTTTCTTCTCCTACGGACCTCTGAAAATAAATATGCAAATAATTAAAAACCCGTGTAATATTTTGTCATGCGGAGTTCAAATAAATCGCGCGCGTCATCGCTGGTCTCCCCGGCCGCTGGTACGGGACAGAGCGATGAGTGAGCGTTTCCTGCCTGTCAGAGCTCGCTCCGCGGCTCCGCAGCTCCGCGGCTCGGCTCGGCCGCTCATCTTCCTCCGTGAGACGGCTGCCGTTATGAGCTCTGAGACGCTCTGGGGACCCCTGATAACTGGCCCTGGTGGAACCCTATACTCCACACTCTACAACCTACAGCCCCGAGTAACGCTCTACCGTCTCCACATAAAAACACAGCCTGGCATGAGTCCACTGCCCACAGCGCTATTCCCCGTCCCTGATCCCTCTTTACGTGACTCTCTGCGCTCTTGTAGGCCTTTATGAGGAGAGGCAGACACTCGGCCACGTAACGCCAGCTTTGCTTTTCTTAAAGCGAACTCTCTCCCCCCTCCTCCTCTGAGGGGAAGTGGAAGAGTAAAATACCTGTTAATGGACGTGTCGTGACACACACAGCTCCAGCTGAGAGGTCAGACCTCGGGCTGATTTCTTTGAACCCACACTGTGAAGATTCACCAGTCTTTACACCATATGGATTGACCGAGTCACTGGGCTCAGTGAATGGACTGACCCATGCAGATGATTTAAAGATCAGTGCCACACCTGGCTCTTGCAGCAGCGTACTCACAATGCTGTCACCATGGCAACGCATGTAGCCGTGTTGGGAGTCGTGTGCTGTGATGCAGCATGTGTGGTGGTGAGGGCGATCAGATGCACAAACACATCACTAGCGTCTCTACATCCTCATAACACACGCAAGATAAACCCCGGCAGCCAGTCCCAACTACCAAATTATATTCAGCAAAGTGCTGTTCAACCAATAGTACAAAAATATGGATCAGGGGCAGTCTGGTTTAGGTCTTATTGAAACTCAAAGACTGGCCTGTTTCTGGATGCAATCAACATTTGAACTTAACTAATAGGCCTACATGAGATACTGCGATTAATACAGACACAATTTCTCACCAGCAATGTTGATGATCACTGATCACGGCAAACTGTATTTTGATGAAAAAGTGGCATTTGATAGTTATTTGAGTGAAGGATTCAGTGAAATAGAAAGCTTGTCAGGACTGTACAGCACTTTTAAACATTAGTCCATTCTTCAGGAAAAAGTTCAAAATGTGCACACTGTGCTGCAGTTCCACTCGCCGCCTGCTGGGGGTGCTGTGGCCCCACTCTGCAGGCGCTCCTTCACTCACAGTAATAAACCTGCGGGGAAGTTTGTCTTCGCGCGTCCTGTCCAGCAGAATGAGAATTATGCCGAGTAATTAAAACATATCCACACCAGATGTGCCCCGCCTCTCTCCTCACCAATCAGTGAAGGTGTTTTACCCTAATTACCCAATCACTGCCCCCAGGCAGCAATTACACAATCCAAAACAGACACACACACACTCACATATACAGGCACTCACACAGAGAGTCACGTACACACACACACACACACACACACACACACACACAGAGTCACGTACACACACACACACACACACACACACACAGAGTCACGTACACACACACACACACACACACAGAGAGTCACGTACACACACACACACACAGAGAGTCACGTACACACACACACACACACACACAGAGTCACGTACACACACACACACACACACACGCACACACACACACACACACACGTTCCCTAGATGCCCTGTGTTGTAGGGGTTGGACGCTACTGTTCCACCCAGAGCACACCCAGCTGGGAAGAGTGAGATGCTGAACTGGGAACAGTCTAAATCACAACACACCCAGCTGGGAAGAGTGACACATTGAACTGGGAACAATCTAAATCACAACACACACAGCTGGGAAGAGTGAGACGCTGAACTGGGAACAGTCTAAATCACAACACACCCAGCTGGGAAGAGTGACACGCTGAACTGGGAACAGTCTAAATCACCTGCCTTAGAAAACAACAGGACATGAAACTGCCTTAGATCAGTGCAGGAAATACAGTTTGGGTTGTTTTTTCCACAGAGGGCAGTTGGTGGAAGTGTTCGGCATTGTTGTTAAATTTTTGCAGGCAGAGTATAGCTGATCCTAGATCAGTTCCAGCAGCATCACAGGTCATCTGGCCCTCACTCACCCTCACCCTGCCCATGCCAGCTGCTGACCCTGGATCAGACAGGGACTGCATGCTGCACTGCTCACTGTAGGCTCTGCAAGGCCAGGGAGATCTCCCTCTGCGGAACACCGTCCTTTATCAGGCCCCTGATAAACCCAAAGCACCTGTGCACTGGTTTATTCACGTTCAGCAGCATATCAGCTAGCAGGCAAAGAGGCAGCATGACCAGGCTGTGTGGGTGGAGCTGGGTGATGCTACCCCTGACACGCTACTGCTAACACTCTACCACTGACGCACTACCGCTAACACTCTACCACTGACACACTACCCACGCAACCGCTAACACTTTACCACTGACACTCTACCACTGACATGCTACCGCTGACACGCTACCACTGACACGCTACCACTGACACGCTACCACTGACACGCTTTTATGTATTAGATGCTGTTTAGGAAATGTGGCATAAGCACACAATGGCTTGTGAACTTTTACCGTGGCACCATAGAGAGCGTTCTGACGGATGGGGTCACTGTGTGGTATGGCAATACCACTACACAGGACAGGAAAGCCATCCAGAGGGTCGTGAGGATGGCGGAAAAGATCATCGGGTGTGTGCTTCCATTCATCGAGGAGATCTTTCAGACCTGGTGTCGGAACAAGGCCGGTTCCATCATACAGGACCACAATCACCCTAAGCCCAGGGGTCAGAACAAGGCCGGCTCCATCATACAGGACCACAATCACCCTGAGCCCAGGGGTCAGAACAAGGCCGGCTCCATCATACAGGACCACAATCACCCTGGGCACCAACTGTTCTCCCCCCAGACAAGCCGGGACAAGCAGGTTCACGAACAGTTTGTACCCACAGGCAGTGCGCCTACTGAACTGTTAATCGCTCAATTATTGGAATCATAATCACACTGGGAACTCAGCTACACAGCATGCAGGCACTCTCACTGTGCTGTACTGCTCTGGTCACTTATCATTTATCATTTATCATTATCATTATACTACACTGCACTGGCCACCTTATCATTATCATTTATCATTATCATTATACTACACTGCACTGGCCACCTTATCATTATCATTATCATTATACTACACTGCACGGGCCACCTTATCATTACCATTTATCATTATCATTATACTACACTGCACTGGCCACCTTATCATTATCATTATCATTATACTACACTGCACTGGCCACTTTATCATTATCATTTATCATTATACCTTTTCATTATATTGTTGCTTCTATATATATATATATATATATATAGTAATATATAAGAATATGATGCTATGCAATTCAATATGGTATAGATAGTTTGATTTCTTTGGTTCTTCTTAAGCAGACAGCAAATCATAAATTAACTAAAAAAGTACTTCACATATTTGTTTCTCTAGTACAGCAACTTAGTAAGCATCTCATTTATGCTTTCGTTTTGACTTCTAAAAAACACTTGGTACTTTCACAAACAAGCCTTTTCACAAGTCCTTTGTAGTGCAAAAAAAAAATCTCTGACAAAAGATAAAATAAAACCAGACCTGAACCTTGCGTGTCGCCAAACATTTGATTTGCAGCAATACCGTGGAACATGTAGCTCTTCTTCCTCCATGATAATGTGTGACTCGCCCGGAAACACCTCCAACCCACGTGAGATTTGGCGGAGGGACTTGACAAGAATTGGCCACTGACAGCAGTGGAGATGAGAGAGCGCGCTTGAGAAACAGTTTAGAGAGGAGGAATCAATCTAAATATAAAATTATTGATCACAAATTATTGGTCACATTTCTAAATAACAAAGGCATAGGGCCTCTACTAATAATTATATATAAATAAATCAGATTTTACCGATGCAAAGATGTTAGAAAAGATGCATCCTGAGTTCATCCCAAATTGTATCCAGTGCACAATTTTTTAATCAGGGCAATCGCATCGTGAACTTTTATGACGGTGCACCGATGCGAATCGGTGAATCTTACCATCTCTAAGTTTGCCGTTTGAAGGTGTATCGTATTAGTTGCCCTATACGCTGTAGTTGTACAAATCTGATCTGTACTGTGTCCTCAAACAGACCTTGCTCTCAGCTGAGAACTGTCTCATCTCGTCTCAACTGTGGAACTGTGCACATCCTGTCCCTGTACTGTCGCTATACTTACTGTATGCACTTTTGTAAGTCGCTTTGGATAAAAGCGTCTGCTAAATAAATAAATGTAAAATGTAAATGTAAATCTCTAGTTTGTCCACAACAATGTGAAGTCATTTACTGGGAGCTGCCAGGTTAAAAATGACACAGAGAGAGGGAGAGAGAAAGAGAGAGCGGTGGTTGCTAGAGAACCTGCTGAAAATGGCATCCTGGTTGTCTGTTGCATGTTTAAGGCCTGACAGCTGGTGTAGGATTCATGGATTACCCTCTGCCTACTGTGCCAAGCCAGTGAGCAGACAGAGATGCGAAGCTGTGTGTGGAAACACACTCACTTTCAAACTCATGCCAAGTGTGGGGTGGATGTTGTGAAAGCTGCAGGAGAGGGGTACCATATGTTCACCGTGTGATTGCAGAGAAGTATCGCGTTTAAATTAATGGGGTTGGAAAAAACTTGCTGAAACTCACTAAGAAATTACTTTCGATGACTATTTGCTGAAATAAGGAAATTTGAAGACTTCTGTTTTGAAAAGGAGATTAATTTGACATGTAACTTTGCCCCACTGGCAAAACACAAGAGCTGTCATCAGTGAATATTTACTGTCAAATGGAGTTCATGGTGAAAGAGAAAAAAGGAAAGAGGCATCATTAATATGGACCTATTTCCCACTGGTTGGGATATATTTTCAGGGTTTTCCAGCAGGGGCAGTGTGAATGAGTGCCACAGTCTCCAGCTGTCCTAGTGAACATCCAGCTGTCCTACTGAACATCCAGCTGTCCTAGTGAACATCCAGCTGTCCTACTGAACATCCAGCTGTCCTAGTCAACATCCAGCTGTCCTAGTGAACATCCAGCTGTCCTAGTCAACATCCAGCTGTCCTAGTGAACATCCAGCTGTCCTAGTGAACATCCAGCTGTCCTAGTCAACATCCAGCTGTCCTAGTGAACATCCAGCTGTCCTACTGAACATCCAGCTGTCCTAGTGAACATCCAGCTGTCCTAGTAAATATCCAGCAATGTCAGTTCAATAGTGAAGATACAGTATACTGACTGATTGGTTAATGAGTGAATAATATGTACAGTAGCTGTAAGATGTCAGAAAGAGCTGAGACACCAGAGAGCAAATTTCTTCTCCTGGAGTCCAGTAAAATCAGCTGTTGCTGAAAATACAATGGAAGCACATGAACTCTCTGATCAATAACATGTTCTCATGTTTCCACTGTTGCATATAGCTTTGCAGTACACTCATGTAAACATACCTCAGTAGTGTGACACTTTTTTATTAATTCCTCATCTCTCTCTCTCTCTTTCTCCTCCTCCTGCTGTGAAAACAAGCCATAAATGCTATGACTCCAGCTACATGTAAGAGGGCAGAAATCTGGTGGAGATAGAGCAGGTCCCAGACGCCCCAGTGCCACGCCCCTCTGCAGAGCGAGACCCCGCACCCGGTCCCGGAGTCGCTCAGGGTCAGAGGTTATCAGGGCGTGTGGGTGCGGCGTGTGGGTGCAGCGTGGTGATGTCAGCAGTCCTGGCGGGGAGAGTGAGGTCAGCCAGTGAGGCTGAGTCCAGAGCAGCCAGGCTCTGTCCCAACTCAACCACCCCGCCCGAAAAACAGCAAGGAGGTGGGAGGGGCCGAGGGGACGAGGAAAAAAAATCTTGTCCAAATAATAGCTGGTTTGAGCCACAAATAGATACACAGGAGGATCGTATTACCCGTGTGTGTTTATGCAGGCCTGCCAAAATAATCCAGGACCTCAGCCTCAACTCCATGGCAACCTCTCTCATCTCGGAGGGGGTTGTGGAGTGCGAGGAGAGGGTGCTGGTAGGGGGATGTGTTAGGGAGTGTGTGTTTTGGGGGGTGGGGGGCGCAGGAGATACCCCACAGCTCACCGCTGGGCCTGGGAGAGACCTGCCAGCCTGCAGGAAGAGCAAGGACAGCATCAGAGCAGCAGGGGTTGAGGGTCCAGGACAGAACGGCCGAGTGCCGCCGCCTTCACCGGGATCTCTCTGCATAGAGCTCAGCCCAGGGGAAGTGCAATAACATCAGCATTAAACATGCAAACATGCCTTTCAAAGGATTTACCGGTCCTTACCTTTGGGACAGGTAAGAGGGGACAGGTGAGAGGGGACAGGTGAGAGGATAGTCTGCTATTTTCCCAAGGACAGGAATAAGCCATTGAGTTTGGAAAATATGCTATTTCCTCCAGAAATAAAAGCACTCATCACTCACTCATCACACTCATTAAATTCCTTAAGATGACACATACCAATGTCTGAAGGGCCAGACCAAGAGCCTTATCTATCTGATTAACTAATTTAATAACTAATTACCACACTAACACCAGTAAGGTTGTAGTGACACATTGACAGGATGTTGCTGGGATGTTTTGTGAGAACGTTTCATGAGTTGGCCTGAATAGGTGCATTATCAGAACCCCAGGGTGATGACATCACAATGGGCAGGTCATTACCCTGGGTTGCCTCTTCAGCGTGTAATCCCCTGCCATGGCTGGGCTGAGTGACTCTCTCTTTGAGGACAGGACAGACTCTCACACATATAACCACAGGACAAGCACTGGGGAAATGGAGGGAGAGTCTGCCTCACTCTCTGTACCTTCAGCACACATAGCTGTCTCCCCTAATTCAAAAAAGCATGCATCAGATGCATCAGATTTCAAATTTTTCTTTCTATTTATTCAACAGAAGTGAAGAGAAAATCTTTTTTTCAAAGAGTGGAAAAAAAACCCAAAGCTTAGCGAACCACAAGACATGCATGTACAGGAACCGCCTCTTCAGAGGGGGGCTGGGGGGTGGTCACAGGTGGAATTTGTCAGGTGGTAGATGTTTCCCCCTGCGTGGGGGGTTGGTGAGTGGCATATGAAACTTGGCCATCGCTGACGCCGTGGTGAGGGCCGGTGGTGCTATTAGTGGGTGCGCAGCAGCTGGAAGTGATTGCGGGACGCGGTGCTGTAAAAGCCGTTTGAAACCACACGCCTCAGTTTTCACAGTGTTCCTGGCAATTTGCTCCCACCGGCTGAACGGTTTCAGCATTATGTTTGCGGCTGGATTCAACACATAAAAAAGCCACCGTGAGTAAACAGCCACGCTCATAACAACACCAGCAGCAACAACAAGTCAACAGCATTGATAAGGAAATGATTTTACTTTGCTGGTTTTTGTTCTGGTTCACTGGGCTGAGATTCTTAGTGAAGATCAGTAAGATGACCTGGTTTGGGTTAATGGGCGTGAAAGCCAAACCTGGCAGCAGAGTGGTCTCTGAGTGGCTGTTTCGCGCTACAGCTTGTGGCTTTGAGAGAACGCATTAATCTGGGAGAGGAACAATCTGGAAGCAGGAGGAAAATGCAAATAAAAACGAGCTCTCCAGCATCTGTGCCTTCTGAGCGGGATGGTTTTCTCGTGAGGTGCAGGCGAGCTCTTTGCCGATTTGGGGTAGAGTTTCGCAGAACGCACTTGCGATCTGAGGCTCGGTTTGGCAGTCTGGACGAGCTCTGACAGGAAATTCTGCCCGTTGCAGTTTATTTATTTTGCCCGTTTCTTATGCAAACCTTCCCAAATTCTGATGCAGAGGAATGGCAGGTGCTGAGCATCTACGGATGGACTGCCAGGGGGAGAGGGGTTTCACCCTGTTACCGTCCGATGGCAGGCCCCAGAGAAACACCTTCCAGCTCAGCCTGTGATCCAGGTGAACAGGTGCAGACACAGAAACAGCTGCATGGGGAGACAGGACAGTGTTCTACCCGGGCTCACCTGTGTCTCTGGAACAGAAAGAGGGCACCTGTCCCTCTGATCATTATTATACCTGAGTGCACCTGTCCCTCTGATAGTTATTACACCTGAGTGCACCTGTCCCTCTGATCGTTATTACACCTGAGTGCACCTGTCCCTCTGATCGTTATTACACCTGAGTGCACCTGTCCCTCTGATCGTTATTACACCTGAGTGCACCTGTCCCTCTGCTTGTGATGAGTAAAGCTGTCTCTCTGTGCTCCTTACAGGATCACTCTGGAGGAACTGTCCCTGGCTGAGAACACAGAACCTGTCCATCCCCCACACAGGTGTGCTGGACCCGGCGCACTGTCACCCTGAGGGAGTCCAGCAGGGGTTCAGACACAGCATCAGCCTGAGAAGAACGCTTTAACCCCAATCCTCCCCCCGTTGAAAGTCTCCAAACACACTGCTGCCATCTTATTATCTCTTTCAAATAAAATATAAATATTGTGTGATAAATGTGCATCAATTTGTCTTAATAGACACAGTAAAATGTATGGTTTATGGCTATGAATGTCCAACAGTGTACATCCATGCTTATGCTGAGATTCAGCCGTTACACTCGTTAAGAGAGTAAGAGTTTCTTTTCTCCGCTGACTGAATGGAAAGTTTAGGGATGACCAGTAGACAATTTGAGGGGGATGAGGAGGGATGCTATCCCCCTTGTTAGCAAAATGACCAAAATGCATCCCCCCTGTTAACCTGCCATCCCCCCTCTCCATCCCCTAGTTAGTAGAACAGAGAGTGCTGCGTGTGCATCTGCCATCCCCCCTGTTAAAAATGAACAAATCACCTACTGGGGATGACACTCTTTCACGCTATGTCATTTGAGTCTCAAGACTCACAAACACAAAGTCCACCTTGCAAAAACAGCGTGTGGAATGATGCAATATCCAGGCCACGGTTACCCATGCATCTGTGGTTTAATCTTGCAGAAATCCAAATGGAATCTCTCTTTCCTTTTATAAAAAGAATTATGCTAATAGCACATAAATGGTAAATGGCTCTGCTAATTTCCCTCAATTTGTTGTCTAAATGGGCCACATTAAGCACTGACGTCAGAGGTGGAGAAGCCTTCCAGAGCCGCTCTGATCGCTATCTCCCACATGTGCACACAGGACTGCTCCAGGTTTTCTGCTTTTGAGTGGTTTTGGGTCGTTTGGCCGGCCACGCCTGCTCGAGCCCGACCCCTCTGCCCCACACCAGCGACGCTGCATTCCTCGGAGGTGGAGGTACAGGGCTTCTGGGCGGGGCGGTGGCCGGCCGTGTGCCACGGTAAACACGCTCCGCACTGATAAAGAGCCGAGGGCAGAACAGCCAGAGCCCAGAGCGGGAAACTGCGTCCCGCCAAACTCCCCCCTCTCCCCCCGGGGCCACGCTCGGGCCGAACAGGGAAAATATCTGTGTTTCAGAGAGGAAACAGTCATATTTCTGTGCCACAGTCCGAGCTGGACGGTCCACGCTGAACGGTTCAGTTTACAGGATGAAAACGGGGTGTGCGAGTGACCGGGGTGTCAAAGAGTCAGATTGGGGTGTGTGCAGGTGGTTGGGGTGTTACAAGGCAAGACTGGGGTGTTACAGGGTGACATTGGAGTGTGTGGGTGATTAGGGTGCTACAGGGGATGACTGGGGTGTGTGGGTGATTGGGGTGTGTGCAGGTGAACGGGGTGTGTGTGGGTGATTGGGGTGTTACAGGGTGACATTGGGATGTTACGGGGTGATCGGGTGTTACAGGGTGTTTGGGGTGTTACAGGGAGATCAGGGTGTTACAGGGTGATCGGGGTGTGTGGGTGATTGGGGTGTTACAGGATGATTGGGGTGTGTGTGGGTGATTGGGGTGTTACAGGGTGACATTGGGGTGTGTGGGTGATTGGGATGTTACAGGGTGATCGGGGTGTTACAGGGTGATCGGAGTGTGTGGGTGCCTCACCTCTGCGTGACTCACGCTGTGGGGAAAAGAGGGAGAGAGAGAGAGAGAGAGAGAGGGAGAGAGAGAGAGAGAGGGAGAGAGAGAGAGAGAGGGACAGAGAGAGAGCGAGAGAGGGAGAGAGAGAGAGAGAGGGACAGAGAGAGAGAGAGAGAGGGAGAGAGACAGAGAGGGAGAGAGAGAGAGCGAGGGACAGAGAGAGAGCGAGAGAGGGAGAGAGAGAGAGAGAGAGGGAGAGAGAGAGAGAGAGAGGGACAGAGAGAGAGCGAGAGAGGGAGAGAGAGAGATAGAGGGAGAGAGAGAGAGCGAGAGAGAGAGAGAGAGAGAGAGAGAGAGAGAGAGAGAGGGAGAGAGAGAGGGAGGGGGAGAGAGAGAGAGAGAGGGAGGGAGATGGGCGGGGGTTAGAGATGAGGGGGACAGCAATACATGGAGCAGGATTTTAGCAGGTTTTAGATGTGTAGTTTAATATACTGTATATCTAATCTACATAAATATATATTGTAAGATCACTGATGTCAATAGAACCTCAAATATATTAATCTGATATATACTCCTAGTTAGAAATTAGTTATAACAGAGTATTGATGATTTATATATGTGTTATTACGCAAGAAAACTGAGAGTAATATTAGTACTATGTTTATACTTCTCCTATGCAACAGGGAACACTTATTAGACTGATTTACGATGATCACTTACGCCATGCACAAGTTCCTGAAAAAGGAGGGAGAGAGGGAAGGAGAGGGAGAGAGGGAGAAAGGGAAGGGTGGAGAGGGAGAGAGAGGGAGGACAGGAGCAGAGAGTGTTTTTAATTGTGAGAACCATTTCATGTGCTAAACTGTATATTGAGTCCTCAGGGCTAAAAAAGCCAAAATGTAATGGCAGGACTGGCTGTCTGTGCAGGGCAGGGGGAGGGGCTAAAATAAGCAGCTTCATTAGAGCGCTCTGATTGGCCCAGTGATGAGATCATCCGAGTGGCTCAATCAGGATGCACCTAAAGGAGCCAATAGGAGCCAGTGCTGACCCAGGTGCAACAACACCTCAATAAAGCCTCGCGTTGCCAGGGCAACAGACAAAACCGTGGCAAGTAAACAAACCCGGGCCGGCAGACACACCTGAGGATGCCGGGCTGTCTCAGACTCCGGGCTGGTACTACTGCGCGATCTGAGATGCTTGTCCCAGAAACCCTCTCCTTTGTCTCAGAATAGCACACATGTGCCCTCAGACTTCTGTGCAGTTCATCAATGTGAGCTCCGTGCCTGTCTGCTCAGGGCACAAGAGCCAAAACAAACACACTCTCAGCTTTCTCAAGTACGAGGAAACCAGCCCCTTCCCCCCTGCTGTCAGCAACAGCTCACAATCAGACAGAAAAGCTGTAGGTTTCAGTGTTGCTGTTGATTCCACACTGAAAACAGGCAGAGGTAAAGCGTGTAAGCGAGGCGGTGTGGCTGAAATCCACCTGCATCAGTCTGTGTGTTACGCTACGGAGGAGAAAATGAGTGCGGAGCCGCCGCAACCCTGGCTGACCGGCAGGTGCAGCCGTCTGTGGAGAGACTGTCGCCAGCCCCGGTGTGTCTGTGCATCTGATCACACACACACAGCAAAGCCAGGAAAAGCATTTCCCAAACACTGATATCAGGAATAACAGCAGCAGCAAATGTCCTTTCTGTTGGTGTGTATGATTAACCCTTTCACATGTATGGTCACACCGGTGTGATTAACCCTTTCACATGTACGGTCACACCGGTGTGATTAACCCTTTCACATGTACGGTCACACCAGTGTGATTAGCTCTCTCGTATGTACGGTCACACCGGTGTGATTAGCACACTATTTTGGAAACATTCTAGCTAACATTAGCTTTGAGGAAACAGTGATTTAAGGTTACAAAAAATCGCAAATATAGCGGTGAAAACTGTGAGAAGCTTAATAACGCTAATGAAAACATAACAAACCGTGTAACGTAACACGTTTGCTACATAGCATAAAATAAGTCATGTACAAAAGGGTTAAAACAATGGCCGGAAGTGAAGAAGTAAGCACGGTAAAGTCAGCTCTCAGTGGTGCTCCTGTGGCTCAAAGCTGCAGCAACAGTGACAGACCCTGGCTCTGAGGGGGCGGGGCTTCAGGGAAAAGAGCCACACCCCCTCTCAGAATTCCAGCAATTTTATAGCCCCACTGTATTAATAAGACAATAACTTCAGTTTTAAATTCAATTTTGAAATGATATTAAAAAAAGGTTTTGTTTTCCCATTGCTTGCTGCTAAAACAGAGCAAGTGGAGAAAGGGAGAGGTAGACTTCATATTAATTCCAATACTCATCAGAA
>NC_050583.1:900000-932500 GCF_013368585.1 Megalops cyprinoides | reverse complement strand
TTTAAAAAATAGCAAAATGAAAGCAAAGAATCGGCTGTTTGTTCTGCAGGTTGACCTAAGGTGCTTCAGAAGAGTTGCAGAGAGGTATCTGGCCTTCGTGCACTCAGCTGCAGAGTATACAGGGATCAGTAATGAGCGCTGGCATGGCGATGCACTCAGAAAGCATGCCTGTACTAACACTGCATCTCCTAAAGCTCTCAGAGAAACACAGGGACCTCTGCTAACCGGGCCCCTTACTGCCAGGACTAAACACACAATTAACAGGTGCTTTGCTCCGGCCCGTAAATCTGACTGGTTTAACAGAGGAAGCCTAATTGAGCTATGAAAATCTGAGAGATCTGGCATTTCCAACTCCAGTTACACACACACCACAAACCAACACAAAGCCAGAGTCTGTCTTTTCCCTCACTGCAATCCTGAGAGAATGAGAGAGAGAGAGAATGAGAGAGAGAGAGAGAGAGGGAGAGAGAGAGAGAGAGAGAGAGACTATTGCTCACAGTTAATGAGCGGACGCTGACAGGTCTTAGCGCAGGGAGAACACGCTGCAATTGGAGCCGGGGTGAGCGACGCTGTTAGCTTAACTGTGTGAGTGACAGGACCCAGCCACTGCCTTTCAGCAGGTGAAAGGTCAGAGGTCAGGATAGACCAATCAGTGCCAATACATGCTGGGAAACAACTGATTTCAGCACCAGAAACCACAGGAAATATTTGCACTGGCCTTATAAAATGAATTGCTGCAGGTCTGGTGAGGTGTGGTGAGCTGGGGTCAGATCTGTAATTCCCTCCTGCACTGTGGGTCAATGAAGGGAAAATGTTCAGTAATATCTGACAGAGAGCACAAGCTTCAGCACAAGAGTTACAAAGCCACAGGTTACTGAAGCTCAGTGTTGCTGAATCCTAGTGTTGCTGAAGCTCAGTGCTGCAGAAGCTCAGTGTTACTGAATCTCAGTGTTACTGAAGCTCAGCGTTACTGAAGCTCAGTGTTACTGAAGCTCAGTGCTATAGAAGCTCAGTGTTACTGAATATCAGTGTTACTGAATATCAGTGTTACTGAATCTCAGTGTTACTGAATCTCAGTGTTGCTGAATCTCAGTGTTGCTGAATCTCAGTGTTGCTGAATCTCAGTGCTGCAGAAGGTCACTGCTGCTGAACCTCAGTGTTACTGAATATCAGTGTTGCTGAAGCTCAGTGCTGTAGAAGCTCAGTGCTGTAGAAGCTCAGTGCTGTAGAATCTCAGTGTTACTGAATATCAGTGTTACTGAATCTCAGTGTTACTGAATCTCAGTGTTACTGAATCTCAGTGTTGCTGAATGTCAGTGTTGCTGAATGTCAGTGCTGCTGAAGCTCAGTGTTGCTGAATGTTAGTGTTGCTGAATCTCAGTGTTGCTGAATGTCAGTGCTGCTGAAGCTCAGTGTTGCTGAATGTCAGTGTTACTGAATCTCAGTGTTGCTGAATCTCAGTGTTGCTGAATATCAGTGTTACTGAATGTCAGTGCTGCTGAAGCTCAGTGTTACTGAATCTCAGTGTTACTGAATCTCAGTGTTGCTGAATGTCAGTGTTGCTGAATGTCAGTGCTGCTGAAGCTCAGTGTTGCTGAATGTCAGTGTTACTGAATCTCAGTGTTGCTGAATCTCAGTGTTGCTGAATGTCAGTGTTACTGAATGTCAGTGTTGCTGAATCTCAGTGTTACTGAATCTCAGTGTTACTGAATCTCAGTGTTGCTGAATGTCAGTGTTGCTGAATGTCAGTGCTGCTGAAGCTCAGTGTTGCTGAATGTCAGTGTTGCTGAATCTCAGTGTTGCTGAATGTCGGTGCTGCTGAAGCTCAGTGTTGCTGAATGTCAGTGTTACTGAATCTCAGTGTTGCTGAATCTCAGTGTTGCTGAATATCAGTGTTACTGAATGTCAGTGCTGCTGAAGCTCAGTGTTGTAGAAGCTCAGTGCTGCTGAATCTCAGTGCTGCAGAAGGTCAGTGCTCAGGCTATATTCCAGGTTGATCAGAATTTGGCAGTGTTTCCAGGCCCACTGCATCTCTGAACAGTTGTGCTGCTAAAGGTCGCAAACACGTTATCTGTGTTCACATTACCTGATCAGACACATTGGCACAATTCAGCAGCAGCTTGAAAGCAGTGTGCAACCGGCTGACTGCGAGAATGGCTGCCGAACCACCGTACCCAATGTTTCCTCAGTGTTACGGAAATGTTGTGAGAGGGTTATATGCAGAGGTATATATGAGAACCCTATTTCTCTCCAGGTTACTCTGACACTGGAACGGAGATAGATGTGTCTGGATTGAATTCAAAATGATTTTGGTCTGACTACTTCACTCTTAGTGCCAGTCTGAAACAGGGACTCTTAATGCAGAGAGCAGATTCAGTCGGTTTACTGCAGGGACTCTTAATGCAGAGAGCAGATTCACTCAATTCTCAGATGCAAAGCAGGCTGCCGGGCCAAAACCACTAAAACACAAAAGAAGAAAACAGAAAAAGTCCTTAACACAAACCTCGCACATTAATCACCAACACATATTTAAAAACTTGTCCAGAAACACAAGATGAGTGTGGCGATCCAGGATTCGCTGAGCTTATGATGCTAATATCCCCACGTCTCTCCTTCCAAACTGCCACTCTGCCTGCAGCAGAGGGACTGTAGAGAGATGAGTCTGGCTTGCTGCGGGCCTCATAGTTAGCGGGAGAGCGCTTTCTCTGCTGGCAGTCTAGACAGAGGAGCAGACCGCCAAGGCGTGTTCTGCTAAAAAAAAACGCAACTGTTTTGGGGGAGTTTAATCTTTTCCTTCCCAGATATCTTCTAATTAATTTGGACATTTTCTCTTCCCAAATTGCATAACCAGGTGGCTTTTTGTTCATGCCAAAGACAAAAATAGAATTCATAAATGCTTCATTATGCAGAAAAGACAACGATATGAACAAATATGGATTCATACGGCAGCCAGACTGGTGTTGTCTTCCACTGGAGAAGCTGAAGGAAAAGGCCTAAATGCTGCAGCAATGTTATCATAACGTTACAGCAATGTTATCATAACGTTACAGCAATGTTACATAATGGAATACTCAACAATGAACTTCAGGATTTAGTCATGGGCTGTGGTAGTTCACAGGTTAGGATTATCAGGGATATGGACTCAGATTTGCTTCTGCTTATTTCTTACAAACATGAACATGTGCAGCATCCTTGTTTGTCGGTGTTAAGTTTACTACAGATCAGCAGAGGTGGAGAGTCTTTACCTGTCTCCCACTCGGAGTCTCTGCAGAGGCAGAGAGTCTTTACCTGTCTCCCACTCAGAGTCTCTGCAGAGGTGGAGAGTCTTTACCTGTCTCCCACTCGGAGTCTCTGCAGAGGCAGAGAGTCTTTACCTGTCTCCCACTCAGAGTCTCTGCAGAGGCGGAGAGTCTTTACCTGTCTCCCACTCGGAGTCTCTGCAGAGGCGGAGAGTCTTTACCTGTCTCCCACTCGGAGTCTCTGCAGGCTGAGAGTCTTTACCTGTCTCCCACTCGGAGTCTCTGCAGAGGCGGAGAGTCTTTACCTGTCTCCCGCTCGGAGTCTCTGCAGCAGAGAGTCTTTACCTGTCTCCCGCTCCCACTCGGAGTCTATGTAGGCAGGGAGTCTTTACCTGTCTCCCGCTCGGAGTCTCTGCAGAGGCGGAGAGTCTTTACCTGTCTCCTGCTCGGAGTCTATGCAGGCAGAGAGTCTTTACCTGTCTCCCGCTCGGAGTCTATGCAGAGGCGGAGAGTCTTTACCTGTCTCCCGCTCGGAGTCTATGCAGGCAGGGAGTCTTTACCTGTCTCCCGCTCGGAGTCTCTGCAGAGGCGGAGAGTCTTTACCTGTCTCCCACTCGGAGTCTCTGCAGGCTGAGAGTCTTTACCTGTCTCCCACTCGGAGTCTCTGCAGAGGCGGAGAGTCTTTACCTGTCTCCCGCTCGGAGTCTCTGCAGCAGAGAGTCTTTACCTGTCTCCCGCTCCCACTCGGAGTCTATGTAGGCAGGGAGTCTTTACCTGTCTCCCGCTCGGAGTCTCTGCAGAGGCGGAGAGTCTTTACCTGTCTCCTGCTCGGAGTCTATGCAGGCAGAGAGTCTTTACCTGTCTCCCGCTCGGAGTCTCTGCAGAGGCGGAGAGTCTTTACCTGTCTCCCGCTCGGAGTCTATGCAGGCAGGGAGTCTTTACCTGTCTCCCGCTCGGAGTCTCTGCAGCAGAGAGTCTTTACCTGTCTCCCACTCGGAGTCTCTGCAGAGGCTGAGAGTCTTTACCTGTCTCCCGCTCGGAGTCTCTGCAGCAGAGAGTCTTTACCTGTCTCCCGCTCGGAGTCTATGTAGGCAGAGAGTCTTTACCTGTCTCCCACTCGGAGTCTCTGCAGAGGCGGAGAGTCTTTACCTGTCTCCCGCTCGGAGTCTATGCAGGCAGGGAGTCTTTACCTGTCTCCCGCTCGGAGTCTCTGCAGCAGAGAGTCTTTACCTGTCTCCCACTCCGAGTCTATGTAGGCAGAGAGTCTTTACCTGTCTCCCGCTCGGAGTCTCTGCAGAGGCGGAGAGTCTTTACCTGTCTCCCACTCGGAGTCTATGCAGGCAGAGAGTCTTTACCTGTCTCCCGCTCGGAGTCTATGCAGGCAGGGAGTCTTTACCTGTCTCCCGCTCGGAGTCTATGCAGGCAGGGAGTCTTTACCTGTCTCCCGCTCGGAGTCTCTGCAGGCAGGGAGTCTTTACCTGTCTCCCGCTCGGAGTCTCTGCAGAGGCGGAGAGTCTTTACCTGTCTCCCGCTCGGAGTTATGCAGGCAGAGAGTCTTTACCTGTCTCCCGCTCGGAGTCTCTGCAGGCAGGGAGTCTTTACCTGTCTCCCGCTCGGAGTCTCTGGAAATGGCACCTTCCTGGCAGGAGTGTCTTCTTCTGCGCGGACGCATTAGCCTGGGCAAAAACGAGCCGCAGTGATTTACAAACCACAGACGCATTCCCGAATACAAATGCACAAGAACAGACTGTGCGAAAACCTTGCGGTTTTAAAAAATGAATAAAGAAGAAGGTTATAAATAAAGATGGTAAAGAGTACCCCCCCACACCCCCAAAATAAAAATATTATAACTCAGGGGCCATTTCCACTGAAAGCATGATTGTGGTGAGAGTGATTGACAGGTTGAATAGACGTCTGTGTGCATGAAGGCAGGTCCAGTGGTGGGGGCAGTGTTCTGAACTCCGCCCCTCACCAGCCCCGCCCACCCGACCCCTCTATCGTTGGCACAGCAGTGAAAATAAACAGGGCGGGATTATGGTAATTGCCTCATCAGGACCTGCTTTTCCAGGCCTCAGAAGACATGGCCAATCAATCAGCCTGCTCGTGAAGCGCTTTACAGCTAATGAACAGAATGAGAACCTTTGCACAGATGGGAATCATTTTGCCTAATTAAAAACAGAAATAAATATCACTTTAATAACACTGGCTACCCCGGCTGCTGCACATACGGGCAAACCTGCTCTTTTTAAAATAATATCTGCCCAGAATTCCTTGTGGGTCTGTTTATTTTCTCTAATTATTGTCTAAGGATGGTTCAGGAACTAATCCATATTCAGGACGTGTTACGTAGAGAGAGACCTGCTGTGGGGTATTTGAAACACTTTTGTTCTGCTCTGAATTTGTCATTTGCAAGTTTTTTAAAATATTGTCCAGCAATAAAATAACACCTTTCACATGAGATATCATAAATCAGTTTTGCTGAAACTGGCCTAATCTTACATTGTGTCCGTGAGATCAAGGAGCCTTCAGATCAGCCTGCTTCTCTTATTATTTCACTGTTTGAAGCAAACTTGCTGAACTACATTACCATTGACATCAGGAGGCCACATTGCATAAGTATGGGTTTAATTTTGATTTATTGATATTCTGAAAAGTGAAAATGCCCTCTGAGCTTCAGTGGACAGACGTTGTGCCCAACAATTGATTTATTTCAGTTTTGACAAAGTCAATTGTGTTAGTGAAGTATGACCCAATGCAGGAGGGCGGTCTGGGAACTCCAGCTCAGGACTGACTTCTGTTACACACACACACACATGTGCACGCACACACACGAGCACACACACACGCACATGCACACACATGCACACACACTCACTCACACACACACACACACACACACACACACACACACACACACACACACACACACACATATACACATACACATACACATACACATACACACACACACATGTGCACGCACACACACGAGCACACACACACGCACATGCACACACATGCACACACACACATACACATACACACACACACACACACACACACACATACATACATATACACATACACATACACATACACATGCATGCAAACGCACACACACGCGCACAAACACACACACATACTCCTGTGCACAGAGTGAGTACTCATACTTCAGCACTGAATATGCATGTCCATGTGTCTGTTCCGGGTGTGGACACTGGCCCAGCCCCTGCCTGCCACCGGACAGGGCTGGACACACAGCCTGCTCAGTCATTCCTACTACACACATACTGACTCAGAGTTATGAGAAGATCCCCTCTTTTTCCTGACCCTTTTCAAATGACATGAAGGGATTCATGTCTGTTCACCACTCAATCCCAAAAAACACTGTCACCTCACCCCTTCAAACAGACCCCCCCCCCCTCACTTCAGGAGAGACAGGGATAGGGTTAGGGTTAGGTTTGGGGGGGGGGTGGGGTTAGTAGCACTAAGGTCAGGATAGGGTTATGGTTAGGATCGGGGGGGGGGGGGGGCATTAGCACTAAGGTCAGGATAGGGTTATGGTTAGGATGAGGGGGTGGCATTAGCACTAGGGTCAGGATAGGGTCAGGATAGGTTTAGGGATAGGGTTAGGGCTATGGTTGGGGCAGCAGTGTCCCATAGTGGTAAGGAGCAAAGCTCCTAGAGCTCGTAACCGAAAGGTTGCCGGTTTTATTCCCCACTGGGGCACTGCTGTTGTACCCTTGGGCAAGGTACTTAACCCACAACTGCCTCAGTTAATATCCGGGTGTATAAATGAACAACATGTAATAATTGTAACATGGATAAGAGCGTCTGATAATAATCTGATAAATGATAATAATGTAATGCAATGTACAAGGGCTAGGTTTGGGGGCGTTGGGGCTAAGGTCTGGACTGGGTTAGTGTTAGGTTTGGGGATGTGAGTCATCATTGTAATGAGCATATCCAGCTTCCCACTGTGATAGTAGATGCTTGTCTAAATCTTATTTAGTCCCAGGTCTGCCAATGAAAGATGCAGCTGCTGAAATTAAGTAAAAATTTACTTGTGATGTCAGTAAGTGGGTGGAGCCTGGGAGCACAGAGGCTCCACCCCCTTTAGCATAACGCTTCTTCCAGCCTGTAGCAGGTCTGCCATATACTGTTGCACTCAGGTAAACCACAACCTCACTGTCTATCTGTGGGGGACACTGAAAGGGGGACTGCAAGAGATGTCAGCAGTCAAAGGTTTAAATGCTGACCTGCTCTGGCTGAAACCGGCCTGATAATGTGATGACTTTGTATGGCTTTATAATTGGTTGCAGACAGAGCAGTGAGAAATTCAGAGCTCCATGGTATTGCTCGGTCCGAGGGACGCCATATTCATTGACAAAGAATGTAATCCCTAATTAACTACTTCCCTTTTTAATTTTCAAAGAACACACACTCGGGCACACTTGCAGATGCAGAGGAACTTCAGGGAGGTCATTTATGAGGAATATTTACATTCTCGCAGGATGAAGGTGCTGGGGAGTTCTCTCTGGCTTGCAATGGCCTTCACCACAGAGCTGAGAGGCTAAACTGTAACTTTAACTCTCAGTCTGATCCTCAGAAGAAATCCGTTTTAATTAACAATAACACTCTACCTTCAGCCTCCAAATAAACGTGCTGCAGCTTCAGACTGGAGACTTGCACAGAATGCTTTGCTGATTTGTATCTTGCAGGGTCAAAGCTGACATTCTGTTTGGATTGACAAGGGTTTTGTTTGGCAGAAAGTCAGTGTATTACAGAGCAGGTAAGGAAAACTAATGCTCGTTTTCCCAATCTACTGTTAAATCGCCTGCTGCCAACAGTTAATATAAACCTGGTCTGGAACAAGGTGCTGTCTGTGCACCAGTGCAAACAGGATCTCAGGTTCTGCCTTCCTCGTCTGTTATTGCAGAAACCTGACCAGGGAATTGTCTTCCAAACCGTTTAAGAGGCAGAGAAGTTTTGAACCCACAGATAACTTGGGTGAGGTACTCTGCACCTGAGAGGCTGTGTTGAGGGTACTTTTCTTGATTGAGGGGTTGGGGGTTCACATCCTAAGTTTGGGGACACTGCGGATCATTTATGGAGCTGATTAATCTCATCTTTGTTGGGGTTGCTTGGCATTCAATCTGACCATTATTATGTTTTGTCCTTAACTTAAGTTAAAGAGATTTTGATTTTAGTGGTTAGGTTTAATGTCCCCCTGGATAATGTTACATAGCCAATACTGCAACACTGTAAGAGTCATGAGTTGCCTTGGCTAAAAAGTGCCTGCTAAGCAGAAACTCCCTGCGCACTTCCCCGGCCTCACACACTGCCAGTGTGGGCAGCGACGCCCTCCCCAACACACCCCCCGTGTCACGTGACCTGGCACGGCGGTCGCCCGCCTCTCCGATCCCGACAGGAAAATTGGTGCGGGGCGACACTGCGTCTGGCTGTCAGTCGCTGCTCCGAGCGGCCCGTTTCTCACGCCTCCGCTGGACCTGTCAGTCACTGCTCCGAGCGGCCCGTTTCTCACGCCTCCGCTGGACCTGTCAGTCACTGCTCCGAGCGGCCCGTTTCTCACGCCTCCGCTGGACTGCCTGACGCAACCGCGTGCAAACCGCAGCGCGGACGGGAGGGCGCTGGCTCCGCGCCGCCTGTGTCTGCCTGTCTGCCTGTCAGCCTGTCAGCCGTCTGTCTGTCTGCATGCAGGGAGTCAGTGCTGGGACGTGTGTGGGAGAGGTGAAGATGTACAGCTCCTCTTCCTCTCTGCTCCGCAGAGGAGGTCAGCCAGCCATCCGCCCAACAGAAAGCAGGTTATTTACAGTTTCGCAGGATGAAAACAGCAGCCCTGCGCCGTTTCCCAGACCGCTGCTCCCCATTAATTACACGCAGGACCTGATTTCTGGAAAGAATCTTTTGTGCCTTTAGAGGGAGGCAGGAGGGGAGATTTACTTCCTTTGTTTTTCCCCTCTCCTTTCTTTCAAAGCTCTGCTGAATGAAAACTCAGACCACAGTGCCTCTGTCTGCCTCTACATCTCCCTGCCAGCACCTCACCACCTCAGACACATGCAGGCACAGGGTCCCAGCAGCCTGTGCTCTGACTGACACATGCAGACACAGGGTCCCAGCAGCCTGTGCTCTGACTGACACATGCAGACACAGGGTCCCAGCAGCCCGTGCTCTGACTGACACATGCAGACACAGGATCCCAGCAGCCCGTGCTCTGACTGACACATGCAGACACAGGATCCCAGCAGCCCGTGCTCTGACTGACACATGCAGACACAGGGTCCCAGCAGCCTGTGCTCTGACTGACACATGCAGACACAGGGTCCCAGCAGCCTGTGCTCTGACTGACACATGCAGACACAGGGTCCCAGCAGCCTGTGCTCTGACTGACACATGCAGACACAGGATCCCAGCAGCCTGTGCTCTGACTGACACATGCAGACACAGGGTCCCAGCAGCCTGTGCTCTGACTGACACATGCAGACACAGGGTCCCAGCAGCCTGTGCTCTGACTGACACATGCAGACACAGGATCCCAGCAGCCTGTGCTCTGACTGACACATGCAGACACAGGGTCCCAGCAGCCTGTGCTCTGACTGACTGTGCCCAGTATACAGGAGTGCTCTTCCTGCAGTGAAATATCTCCTACTGCAGGAGGCTGACTGACCAGCCTCCTTTCTCTCAAGCCTCTAGAGTTACGACATGATCACTGCAAGAAAAAACAAAACCAGCTGCCCAGTACTCTGACACATACAGTACACACACACACATTTATATGAACACACAAACATATATATATATATACATATAAACATATACAAACATATATATATATATATATATATATATATATATATACATACATGTACACATTAGGGGTGGAATGGTTCACAAAATCCACTGTTCGGTTTGTATCACGGTTTTATGGTCATGGTTTTCGTTTAGATTCGGTATACATTGTTGATGTTTTTTCTACTTTTTTAACACTCCATAAATACCATACATCAGCAAAAAATATATAGCCCAATAATCCACCATTTACAGTATTTAAAAAAGTTATTCTCAAGGTCATGTCATGTAATCAAAAAACTGAAAGAATGAGGCAGCTTGATCTTAGGCATAGACACATTATTGTGACACTGACAATCATAAATTGAACCTAGGTGAGATTCTGATACAGCAAGAGGGGAGATGTTGCTAATTTCAACGGGCTTTTCATTTATTTGGAAAAAAAGGTTTACAACTGTTGGCCTTAAATTCTAGCTGAGAACAAAAACACTTATTCATTTGTCAAATGAAAAGAACAGGCTTTCTTGTCACCACGGTTACTGCCATCTATACCTTTTGTGCCGGTTTAGCACACAAAGACTGAACTGACTGAAATATTTAGGCTACATTTATCAAAGTGTTAACTTTGTGGTGGCTATTACAAAAAAATGAATCTTTTAAAATGAAGAGAAGAAAAATGACTTAAAGCTGTGAAATTAACTTTTATGGTTACATTTAGGCAAAGGCCACCAACATAAAGTGAAACATAAGCTCAACCAGCAAAATACTTTCCTTTCTTTAAAATAAACACAACCACTTGAAATGAAAGTGCAGTATTTGAAATAAAATCAAACAAATAAATATGGCTGGATTTCGTATCAAAAGTTAACATGCCACTGTGTTATGTAATGTAACTAAATAAATAAATGTAAATGTAAATGTAAATGTAAATTAAATAAACAACAAATTAGCTGCCCATCAATATAAAATGCTGCATAAATAAAACTAACACACACTGCACTATTTCAAAACAACATTGCTCAGTTCATTCTATTTTCATGTTCTTTTGCAAGAAGATCAGTTTGTCCACATTTTAAGCTGAGAGACGAGACCTACTTGCAGTGACAATGTCCCCTGCTGTAGAGAAAATTCTCTCACTTGGTACAGATGTACCTGGAACAGCGAGGTAATGTTGTGCCAATTTAGCAATGTGAGGATACTTAGGCTCATTGCTTTTCCACCATGCGAGGGGATCTGCATCTACAGAAATGCAGCCTGCGGCTTTGTAGGAGGTGACTTCTTCCTGAATGATGCCGAACAAAGGCTTGGTGGTTCTCTCCTCTGTTGTAAAGAGTTCTCCAAATAGCTCTGCCATGGCAGGTTTTTTTCTGGGGAGGAGATGATGTCACTGATGCTCCTGGCTCTGCTGCTGAGGATGAACTGGCCACCTGGACTTCACTGGGTTGACCCTGTAGAGTAAACTGACAAACAGCATAATAGTTTTGAAAATATTAATAACAACAAAATGCTTTCATGGCAGCAAAGACGCTAAACTTATTCTCTGGGCTGAGGGGAAAAGTATTACAAAGGCACAAATATGCAGGGTTTAGTATAAGAAATATACAGCAATGGAAATGGTAAAAGTGGGGCACTCTCAGTGTTACTCTGAGATAATTACTGCCACCAAAGTGATACCCCTCTCACCGCGGGCCTGTAGGAGGGTTTGGGTTACGGTCTGCAGCCACAAACACGCCGCTTGTTTGCAGGGCTTCCTGGAGTCGTGGGATGTGCCCGTAATACTCGTCAGATCAACCGCAATCGGTTCCCCGTTTCAGATACGTTGGGTACTCAGACTAAGCCTGTAAAAAGAGGGGCTACATGGTCACTGAATCGGGGTCTTTGTTTCGCCTTGCGGACTGCAGGTCCTGGAGGCCAGCTGAGAGTCCCACACGGTTGCCATGGAGGCAAAGGTATGGCTGCTGGGTGGGTGTTTGCTTTGGCGCGGAATGAGACAGGGTGTGGATCTGACAGGGTGATACGGGCTAGCCTGAGATAGCATGGCTAAGCGTGCAAGCGTTTCTGAAGGAGACCACTGTTCCTGCACCCAGTCACTGCCACACATACTGTATATAACGTGAGATACAATCTCCAAATGCCCTCTCTCTCACACAACCACAAACGCACCATCATTCATACAGACACACACATACGTGCACATAAACACACACAGGCGCACGCACGCGCACACACACACACACACACACACACACAGGTTGTTTACTCTGATGTGTGTATACAGAGCTATGGCAGACAGATGCATGTCTGAATGTTCATTCAAGTGCTGCTTTCAGTGCCATCCTGTGGAAGTGCTCCCAGTGCCTGAAAAGATCTGTCTGTGTCCTGGGTGTGTATGTGTGTGTGTGTGTGTGTGTTTGTGGGGGGGGGGGGGGGGGGGGGTGTATAATTTGAAAATTTCTTTATAAAGGGTAATTTCAGTTACCCTTGATCTCAGAATGATCTCAGATCCCAGATCATTCTGAAATCATATTACGATGTTAGGTCACTCCTCACTTTCTGAGATCAGCTGTTCTGAGATCAGCTACACCCTCACCAGCAGAATCAATGTAAAAGAGAGCTGGGAGTCCAGAGGAATAGTGTTACTCACAGATATTAATCCACTACTTACTTGTGTTAGCAGACACGACTCATCCATGGAAACACACACAGCTCATTCACTGTGATGCTGTAATAACACGTTTATTCACTGTGACGCTGTAATAACATGTTTATTCACTGTGACGCTGTCATCACAGTCATAACTACCATGCTGTATTAACAAACTTATTTGCTGCTGTGCAGTAAATCCATGTTCACTGATATGCTGCAGTGATGCGCTCTCAGTGCTGGGGAGATGAGGGTCATGTGTTCCCCACATGTGAGGACAGAGCTGCTCTCTGACTGCAGTGATTCATGGGTCAGGAGGCCGATGTGATGCTATCTCACCGACATCAGCAGATGCTTTACCCGCTGTCCTCCTCCACACACATAAACACACACACACACACACACAGTACACACACACACACAGGCGCGTGCACGCACACACACACACACACACATACACACACACACACAGGCGCGTGCACGCACACACACACACACACATACACACACACACACAGGCGTGTGCACTCACACACACACACATAAACACACACACACACACACAGGCGCGTGAACGCACACACACACACACACACACATACACACACACAGGCGCGTGCACGCACACACACACACACATACATACATACACACAGGCGCGTGCACGCACACACACACACACACACACACACACACACATACAAACACACACAGGCGCGCGCACACACACACACACACTCACACACACACACACACACAGCACACACAGCACACACACAGACACACTCACACACATACACGCAGCGCGCACACACACACAGACACACATACACACACACACACACACACACACACACACACACACACACACACACACACACACACACAGCACACACACACAGACACACACACAAACACACAAGCTAATGTAGCCTAACACAGCCCCAAATATACAGGCTGCTCCCCAATATACAGGCTAACGTAGCTGAACACAGCTAAAACATCCTTAACATCAGACTTTATGTTCCTTTATGCCATGCAGTTGCTGTGACTGTGTGTCCATACCTGAGCTGGCCGATCAACTTTGAATGCATTACCACAGTAGCACGGCAGAGTTTAAATAAACACCTTTTTTAAAAGGACAAAACTCTGTATTAATCTGGTGCTTTTAGTACCGGGAGGGAACAGCGGTGACTTCCAGAGAGAGATCTGGAAATGACCGGAGCCAAGTTGGCAGCTGGTGGAGTGGTGTCAGTGGTGGGATCCGGAGATTGGGGTTGCCTACATGAGAATTACATGAGAAATTTGGGGATACAGTTTTCTCCTGCTCGCCACATTGACACCAAACTTTTTCACTGCTGAGCTGCAGCTTTAAACCAGTTTAACAAAAAAACACTTTACACTGCGACCCAATAAGCACAGAGTTATCATAGGAACCCAACTCCAAGATCAAGCCCATTTGTAAATAACATCACCCGAATTGCGACTGACATATATACACATGGATCGCGGGGGATTTGTGCTCAGAAAGGCATGAATGCTCTGACAGGGAGAGAGTGCTGTGTCCCGGGGGAGACGCAGAGTGAGAATGTAAGATAAACTGTGGAAGTGTTTAAACTGGGCGTATTTCACACAATCCGAGAGCGTTTTCCTCGGCCTCATTAGTGTCAGGCCCGATTTCCCGCTGTGGACTGAGGTGCGGTCTCGGTGCGGGACGGGCGGAGAGCTGAAGCCGCTTTCCGCTGCTCCGCCACACCGGGTGTGTTTCTACACACATGTGCAGCGGCGAGGAGCATGAATTATGCATGCATCCCGAAAAAACCCCCAGCAGGCCGGATCTGGCTCGGCCCTGACGGGCTGCGCTATCTGCCGGGCCGTTCCCAAGCGGGACGCTGTATCGGGTTCCCTGAGGCCCCGTTCTTCCTCCTCTCCTCCCCCTCAGCCGCTTCCCCCAGCTGATTATGCCACAGATGTGTTTTGCAACACTGAAAGAAAAAAAAACAGAGACAGAAGAAAGACAAGAGCCTGTTTTCCCTCTTTATCCAGCTGGGCAGAGATAAGCATCCTGCTGGGGCATGCTGGAACTGACCAGAGGAAGAGAGATGCAGAGAGAGAGAGAAAAGACAAGACAGAACAGAAAGAACGACAGACCATGGAACTCCATGGAATAAGGAGAGAGGGAAAAGGATTAGGAAGGTGAGAGAGGGAGAGGAACAGAAAAACTGTGAGAAATCTAAAAGGGCGAGATTTGGTTCCTATATCTCAAATCAGACTAAGAACAGAAGGAAAGACCTTGGAGAAGAGTGAGAGAGACAGACAGATGGACAGAGACGGACGGACAGGCGGGGAGATAGGCGAGGGGGGGCTGCCGCTGCGGGCCTGCTCCAGTCCTGTCCCCGGATCCTCACTGCTGGAGATAAAATCCAGGCTCCAAACCCATCCCCTCCCGGATGTGACTGAGAGATTTCTTCCCTCGTCCTGGAGGAGATGCGTGGGCTACTTTCAAGACACTGCAGCGATAGACACTGTCTACACCTCCGCTGTGCCACAGAGAAAAACACACACACACACACACACACACACACACACACACACACACACACAACAGAGTTTCCGCTAGGATTTTTTCTTGCCGGTCCTGTGTCCAGAAAGAATTTATTTTACTGGACAAATATGAAACTTACAAATGCAAATATAATGTACACCTAGGTTGACAAAAGAGTGACAACGACCTCAAATCAGTTTGACTATTTAATGAACAGTAACGATTCAGCAAAACGAACAGTAACGATTCAGCAAAACTTCAACATTAGCCGCTAAAATGTAGCCTATTACGAAACATCTTTAACCTGTAACATCTGTAGCCTATTTTAAAAAAAAAGGCTAGGCCTACATGGAAATTCACACAAATGTACCGAAATGTTCCAGTTGTGTTGTAACAACGTCCACCTTAACCTCTTGGTTTGTGTTTGCATTTCAATTTGTCAAAGTAACGTTAGTAGCCTTAGTGCTAACTTGTGGAGTTTAGCCAATAGAGATGGAATGTGATTGATGTAGCCTCTAGGTTTCTACCACTGTGAATAAAGAAGCCTTTATTAGCCTACCTACAGAACAAATAAATAGGTTAAAACAGCTCCTGACTGCTATATTGAGTAAGTGCGGTAGCAGATAACGATTTCCCAAATCAACGAAACATCGCACAGCTCGTATGTGTCCTTCATGTACTGTTGCCTACCTTGCGATTAAGACATATGATTGGTCGATGGTAGAAGTGACATAATGACCAGAAGGCAGGCGTGAATTGTAAAACGATGTGGATTGGCCTGGCTATGCCTATGCACTCATTTGTGAGGAAGAACATCGTTCAGCGTCTTCTCGACCCTTCCACAGCTTGTAAGGATTAGCTAAAGAAAATCAGGTGACACCCCCACCCGCTAAAGCCAAACAACAACGCTGTTCATTCATGCTCATTGCCGCTGCCGTTGCTGCGATGCTAAACCTCTCCGTTATGACAAAAAAGTGGAAAAAAATATAGAGCCAAAAAAAGTGGGGATGCAAACGCACCCCTGCACCCCTGCACCCCTGCATCCCTGCACCCCTGCACCCCTGCACCCCTGAATCCCTGCACCCCTGAATCCCTGAATCCCTGCACCCCTGCACCCCTGCATCCCTGCACCCCTGCACCCCTGCACCCCTGCACCCCTGCATCCCTGCACCCCTGCATCCCTGCACCCCTGCACCCCTGCACCCCTGCACCCCTGAATCCCTGAATCCCTGCACCCCTGAATCCCTGCACCCGCGGTTCCGGCGCTGCTGGTTATACGTGACCTTAATCCATCCAAGGAAACTCTGAACACAATCCTGAACTTTGTTTCCTTTTATTTTTCTCTTTTTCTCTCTAACGTTCACTTTTCTAAAATGTTTACGGATAAAATGTTCTTTTCTGTCGTGTTTTATTCTCAGGGCAACTCATGCCAGGACAGATTTATGATCTATGGATCAATTATATAAAGTAAATTGCTGAGATCTTCCAAACTTGCAACAACTCCTGCTGCAGACATAATCACGGTCTGCTTTTTAAAAAAGATTTATTTTTTTATTTGCAAACATATGGAGAGAATGGGGGAGGTATTACAGCAGCCATCAGCAGAGCCAAACCATCGGATCCACCACTAAGGCAGACGCCTGTGTGAGAATCTGTGCACAGTGTGATCCTGTAATTAAACACTATTGTGTTCTGTAACTTCCAGGAGGTCTGCTGTGCTTTCAGCATGACTGATGGACTCCCAGCCTCCCGGGTTTGGCAGGCTACATATCAAAGCCATAAAAACACAATTTCCCAAATTGTTCTATTTGTTAAAAGAAACACTGAAATGTATGACAGGCATATGGATTAAAAGCTTTGTTCAAGTTAAAATGTATTTCTTTATCTATCATTCTTATAACTACTGGCACTCTTAATCATGAGGTAGCTTTTTGCCAGACCAAACATCCATTAAGGTCCAATTCTGACCAAGTTTATATTCTGGACACATATTGATTGATTCACTTCTACGTGTAGTCTACAATGGAGGGAAGTCACAAGTAACTTTTAATAATAATTGCATGCGCATTTAATTCTTGTGGGTGAAAAATGCATTTTGCTAAGCTCACTGACCTGGGTTTGTGCAGAATGAAACTAACCCTTGGTTTGAATTGATTGTAAAAGCTGAGTGAACCCTAAAAGTTGAGTGAACCCCAGCTTTACTCCGTCCCTGGTGGCAGACTCCACTCACACACCGTCTCACAGCGAATCTCCTGGCGTCTCGCCAGCGCCCCCACTCAGCGGAGCAGGGAAACGCAGTCTGACAGACGCAGCACACAGCTCCCTCCCCTCAGGGCCAGAGGGAGAGAGATGAGCAGAACCGGCTCCTTAAACACACTCCCACAGACACAAATCACAGGTGTACGATCCGGCTCGGCGCCTCTGCCTGTCACAGAACAGCTTACTGGGGAACATGGCCGCCGGTCACCACACCCTCAGGGCTTATGCAGGTCATTGTGTGCAGTCTGGCACACAGGGAGACCCCTTTAACCCTGATAAGTATGGACTCAATGTCATAAGAACAAAAAAAGAAAGTGATGAGACCTGGCCATTTTATCCAAATTAAAAACACAACTGAGAACCCATTTTTAATATAATTGTGGCCCCTATGACTACTTTTTCATACACTTTATTGTACAGTGTGTCAGCTTCACTTATGTCATAACACTAACAGTAACCGGACTGACAGACTATTGATACATCTCTGTGCATTTGTGTTTGGGTTGGACGTTTATGGTCGAATCCCTGTGTTTACGGTCAGATCTCTGTGTTTTTGGTCCTCTCTGTGTTTGTGGTCATATCTCTGTGTTTGTGGTCATATCTCTGTGTTTGCGGTCATATCTCTGTGTTTGCGTTCATATCTCTGTGTTTGCGGTCATATCTCTGTGTTTGCGGTCATATCTCTGTGTTTGTGGTCTTATCTCTGTGTTTGTGGTCTTATCTCTGTTTCCGCAGGCTGAGGACAGGCTGGGAGTCTGCACACCTCTCTCTCTGACCCAGAGTTATTAAGTTACATGTTTTCGCGTCACGGTGCTTTTTAATCCCTCTGACAGTCGTCCTGCGGATCCCAGCCCCCCTCTTCCTGCCGGAGCATCTGCTTCTGATTTGGCGGGAATTGCATCAGATGTGTAACGAAGCTGGCTCCGATAAGCGGACGGGAGGTCCCCCGAGTTCCCCCCCTCCTGCACAAACATGCGCCCCACATCGGAAGCGGGGCTTCAAACGGCCCCGCCACCAGCTCTGTCATTCGGCTTTTTGAGGGATTGTTTGTGTTGTCCTTTGTACCTCCCCTGCGCCGGCTCGTCCGGCCGCTTACGCCCGAATCCCGTCAGCGTGTCTGTGGAAACAAGGACGGTGTCCGTGGAAATGCGAGACGCGTCCGTGTCACAGACCTCTTAGCCTCTCTGATGCCTGTTTTCCTGTGAGGCAGAACACTCTCCTTCCTGTTTGGATTTTTCCCAGCTGCCTCCTGCTCGGGTTTCCGAGGCTTTATTCTGTACAGTCAGAGGGTGAGGGAGGCCGCAGTTTGGTCTACAGGTCGGGAAGGCTGTGAGGATGCCAGTGCCGTCCTGTGTGGAGCCGGTTAGCGGGTGAATGTTTCTGTGCGCTGTGAATGGGAACCCTACATGTGTTACATGTATTTTCTTTCAAAATACGGAGCCGGCGTCCCGCGCGGTCATGTGACTGCCTGCCCTGTTATCGCGGGGCTCAATCGTCTGCTGCAGTAATCTCAGCCCAGAGTGTGTGTTATTAAAGTCTTTGCACCCGGAGTTGTGTTTCAAATTTCCAGGCCCTTTTTGGCAGCCGTGATCTGCCCCTGTCGGGTATTTTTGCGATAACTAATCCATATCTGGGGTGAAGCCAGGAGATTATATAGCATATGAGCCCTGCTTCCCTGGACCACCCCCTGTGAACTGGGCTGAAAGGAGACCCGCTCATGTGCGGTTTACAGTGGAACAGTTAGGGTGGAAAGCAACTTGCTTTGACTTCTGTAAATTGGTAGGAGTCGCAGATGGCTTTAGTTAACTCATGCCCTCCCAACCCCCTTGCCCACCCCTCACCCCCGGCCCCCAGCTCAGAAAGTACCCATTGTCTATGAATTCACCAACGAGACCACAGAAACACGTGGATGATCAAATGAATTATCAGCCCTGAGAAGTGTGAGTTTGCCGAGTGTGCTGTGTGAGGGACGCCTGCCCCCCCATCCCCCCCTACACCCTCCCACCACTGTCAGCCCACCCGGCCCCCACCCAACTCCCACCGTCAGCACCCCCCTCCCCACATGCTGAGGTCAGTATGTTTCTAGTTTAAAGCTCCTCCATCCGTGAGGAATATAATTATGACACAGGGGAAGTACCTGGAAGCGCATCTCTCATCTTTGCGATCATGTGATGTCCGTGTGATGGCCGTAACGCTATCCGTGCAGCTAAAACCAGAATGTGGGGGAGGCAGTGCTCCCCCTTCTGACAGTGACTCAGTGCTGCTGCAGCAGACAGCCTTAAAGAGGGGTTACCCTCACAGTGTCCCAAATTAGCTGGAGAGGCGGGGTTTCTCTCTGTCTTCAGTGAGCCTTTTAGGGGTCAGCAGAGCCCCCCATCACCCCCTCCCCCCGGGCCCTGGCGGCTGCCTGCACTTTACAGCTGGGCTGAGCATTCTGCGGGTCGCTATGCTTGCGTTAAATGCAAACTCCGCCAGCAGCCTGCCTCGTTATTTCAGCACTCACACTCGGCTCTGACTGAGGCAACCCCCCCCCCCCCCCCCCCCCCACAGCCCCCCCAACACCCCCCCCTCATACTCGTCCGATCATAAATCTCACAGAACCCCCTGCTCTCATCCTTTGTGGAAGTTTCACTTTAAAACAACAGTCCCACCGAACAGGGCGGAAAAGAGCCGACCGTCACAAGTTTGTGAGGGTAGCTGTGAAACAGCTGAGAATGTTCTGGAAAGATGAGCACCAGCTCAGTGCAGCAGGTATGTTTACACTGACGCCCACGTCACACTGAAAACCTGAGTATTCCACAGCTGTTCGACAAACATGCCTGCAACAGACTTTGGTTTTTGTATCATAAGCTCTGCTTTACAAAATTTCCATCGATCCGGGACGTTACTGTGGGAAGATGTTCCTCCGGGACGTTACTGCGGGAAGATGTTCCTCCGGGACGTTACTGCGGGAAGATGTTCCTCCGGGACGTTACTGCGGGAAGATGTTCCTCCGGGACGTTACTGTGGGAAGATGTTCCAGTGCTGCTCTTTGATAGGCTGAGCATAACTGTCACATCCTGGAGGTATGAGCACACCACATGCAGGCAACAGTATCCCGGCTGAAACGTTGCTATTGGCTGGAGGAAGGGCCTGTGCGTACCAGCTCAGTGCAGCAGTGGCACAACAAACAACAACAGTAGTGCAGAACACGCAGATGGAATGGAGTGTGGATGGAATGAGTGAGGTATATATAAATACATACAGTATATGGACTGTATTTGGCCACACCTGTTTTTCAGGGTTTGGGCTAGGCCCCTCATCTCCAGTGAAGGGCAATCTTACTGCTTCAGCGTACCAAGACATTTTGGACAATGCTATGCTAACTTTGTGGCAACAGTTGAGGAAGGTCCTTTTCTATTTCAACATGACTGTGCCCCAGTGCACAAAGCAAGGACTATAAAGACATGGTCTGATGAGTTCGGTGTGGAAGAACTTGACTGGCCCGCACAGAGCCCTGACCTCAACCCCATCGAGCACCTTTGGGATGAACTGGAGTGGAGATTGCGAGCCAGGCCTTCTCGTCCAACATCAGTGCCTGACCTCATAAATGCTCTACAGAATGAATGGGCACAAATTCCCACAGAAACACTCCAAAATCTTGTGGAAAGCCTTCCAAGAAGAGTGGAAGCTGCTATAGCTGCAAAAGGGGGACCAACTCCATATTAAAGTATATGTATTTGAATACAATGTCATTACAGTCCCTGTTGGTGTAATGGTCAGGCGTCCAAATACTTTTGTCCATATAGTGTATGTGTAACAGATACTGTACGATAAGTTAAAGTATGTAGGAGTGCAGGCTCTGGGTCTGTACAACAATTAGTTTAGACAGCTATTGAACTGTGTTATATACAGGTATTGCACAATGAGAGTGAGGTAAAGTGTACCTGAGTGCAGGCTATGGATATGTACACCTATAGTTATACAGCTGTTACATTGTGAGCACGCAGAACAGCAACACTTTTCATTTGTTTATTTTTAAGTAAATTTCTGTGACCACTGAGTTGTCATCAGGTAGTTCATGCGGTAAAATTAAATTCTTAGTCAGACTTAAAGACACCGTAAGGGGTGGGAATGAATGGGTTTTTTTTCCACTCCCATATCAGCAGTGGCATAAGCAGCTCCCTGAGCCTGTAATAACTCTATTTACTTTATTATACAACACTGACAAAGTGTTACAGAGAGTGAGGAAACAACATATGAGAAAGATCACGCACACAAGATGTAGCAAAAGCATTTTAAAAAGTTAGCCCTGCACCACCCACTCTACCTTAGCCACACCCCATTCTGTCCAAACTGTCGAAAAAGAGTTTGTTTTTACCAATGAGGGCAGCGAGGATAGGGAACTGCTTACGCTATTATTCCAGAAGCTAATTAAGAAGAGCAGCTGTGACCGTATAGGACCGTGCTACCCCTCTGTAAGCATGTGCTAATTAAGAATAGCAGTGAGAGCTGTGACCGTATAGGACCGTGCTACCCCTCTGTAAGCATGTGCTAATTAAGAAGAGGAGCTGTGACCCTATAGGACCGTGCTACCCCTCTGTAAGCATATGCTAATTAAGAATAGCAGTGAGAGCTGTGACCGTATAGGACCGTGCTACCCCTCGTCAACCACAGGAACAACAAGCAAAGAAATGGCACAGGTAGAGAAGAGCCAGGAACTAGGTGGGTGAGCTTCAAACTGAAAATCAGGGCAAAAATATGAGCTTGCTGGTCATATCTATTTATCATACTCACAGTGTATAAAAAACATTCCTTAAGTGTGTATAACACAACCCACTTCATTCTGAACAGTGGTCCATAAAACCAATTACTCAGCATCATACCAAAGAATTAAGTGCCTAATGCCGGATAGTAAATTGTCTTTGTGCCACCCAAGATGACACAGTCTTTCCTCTCTCTCTGACCTCGGCTCACGGGTCCCAGTGATACAGGGGGAAGCTGGGGGGGGGGCAGGGGGTAGGGGGGGTGTTGAGGGGTTCGAGGCCCAGAGCGGCAGCACCATCGAGGGAAGCAGCGGTGTCCTCTCTCCAGACAATGGCTCTGTTAAACTTCAGACAGCCTTTCAACACAGCTGGGAGTCTGTCCCCACTTCCTACAGACCAAACACTTCCCCCTTATCGGCTGGGGGACCAGACGGCTCAGTGTGACGCAGATTAAAAGGGCAGAGAGAGCTAAAAATGACGCCCGCTGACTGTCACTGCGCTGTTCTCTTGCTGTTTCACTTCAAAGGCTGGCGGGGGTGATAGTGCAGAGCCTCTTTGGGGGATTGTTCCTAATTTCATTGATGGAATTCTTTTCCGAGATACTCACTGGACAAACAGGAAGTGGTGAATCTGGAGGTGGAGGCCGTCCCCCGAACGGACCGCTCTGCGCAGCCAAACAACCTAAAGAGCTCACAGCAGGCAGACAGCGGTCTGTAGTGTAACGATCTGAGTTTCATTCTGATGGGTGAACGTGATCGTCGACTGGTATTGCTCTGCAGCTCGTGAGTCAGATTCAGCTGAAACTGTGCAGGCTTCTTCTACGGGTCATAGACACTTTTTAGGTCTGAATCCCACCTGAATGGCCTGCTGGCCTGTAAGCAAACTGTGTCTGAAACGAAGCCACAGCGCGGTGTCACCGTTACTGCAATAGTACTGCTCTCACCTGAATTTCCCATTTTCACTTAGCTGTGTCAGCTCTGAGAGCTGCTTAAACATAGCTGTTTGCCTGGAGTGTAATCACTCTGTCACTTGTCTTGCATAAAGGTGTCTGAAAGGGAAAGCAATGTTAGTAAAGCTTTTCTGTCTGGCAGTAAGACTGGGAGCTGAACACAGCCCTCGGATGAAAGGTAAAAAAGCGAGTTTTCTGCTGGGGAAGGACAAGGGGAGTGACATGCTGGTGGGCAGACCGTAAACATCTCGTCCGAAAAGTCTGTGAAACCTCCTCTTCCCATAACGCTGGCTAATCGCCTCATTAACATATAAGATTACATGATGGCAGTTTCCTTTGGAACGCTCAGAATTAAAACCAAACACGTGTGCAATCAGAAAGTCTGCACGTCCTGGCGTCCAGCAAACGGCACGGAAACACCTCTCCTGCCCTCAGGCCAGTGATCCTTCTGCCCGACAGGATCTCACTGACGCCGTTTTGGGGGAAAAATAAGGACATTCTTCGCAATGTTCCAGTAAGTGTAATTTATTTCTCCTGGTTTCCAGTAAAGTTTGAGGTCTCTCTTGGTGCATAAATAGTTCGCCACCCACAGGCTGAAACGTGAGGGAAAGTAATGAACGTCTCGAGTGAAATCTGCAGGCCGCAGCTCCTCCCGGAACACTTCCATTGTTGCTAAAGGTGGCCTGGAAACGCCGGCTGCTGATTGGTGGACACGCCAGAGTGTGGACAGTAAATGTGCTTTAGGACTAGTCAGCTGACCAGGTAGCAGATCCCTGTGGGGTGAAGGTCCAACGCTACATGGCAAAGGGGAGCTTTTTTTAGCCCGTTAGCTGAGTGCAATAACAGCAGTTGATGCTGTGTTTAGTCTGCGACAGACGCCACGCAGAGGTGCATTACAGAGAGCAGCTCAGCGCTGAAAGCCTTTAATACGGCCGCCCCTCCAGACAGCTTGGGGGTCTAGATGAATGTGAAGACTAAAGTGAAAATGCAAAAGGTCACATCCTCCTCAAAGCCAGTAAGTGACGCTCTGTTCCTGCGGTCCGCCTTACCGTGCTGAAGCCCCGCGGTTCATGCTCTTCTCTTTTGCGCTTTTGTCTTCTGCAGGCGGCTCTGAGCCGTTAGAACGAGCGCCGGTTCGAGAGCGAAGGCTTGTCCAAATAAATGTTAACTTGTGACCGCGGCAGGCCGCCTGGCGCTGGGCATTAGCCGCATTAGGCCTGTCAATCACGTCACAGGCCCAGCCGTTTGTGTTATTAACTCCGACTCTGGTGGCCTGGGCTTGGGATAACAATGGTAGCTGCAGAGGTCCAAAACACACAAATGTGTCTTAGCGTGCTTCCTACAGCTCTCCTCTCCCGCCTCAGCTCTGACCACTAGGAGGCGCTGCTCTCTGCTGACCTTTTCACAGAGAGGCCGAAAACACGGGTTTGTGTTCCGGTTGTAAACGGGGGCTTGATTCATATCGCCTGCTTGCACCCTTAATCTGAGCTGTAAACCAGGCCTAGGCATGGTCTGAGAAATTAGGGGAGGTGAGGAAAGGGAGTTGGAGGGGTGTTGGGTGGCTGGTGTGGGGTGGGAGGGCCCTCACATAACCAACAGGAGTGGGGCCTTGACCTTACAACCTTCTTGTTGCTATGCACGTCCCCTAACCACGATTCCCCACTTCCTGGCCCAGACTCAGGAATCTGTTACCTGTAAAGAGTGCTGGAAAGCACTGCTAATCACACGCAGACCAGCCAGCAGCTCTCAGCTCACACCCTGACGGACTCCCTGACTCCCTGACTGAAACCTCCAATAGAACTAAAGACGTCTGTGCCTGACCTGGTAATATGCTGGTGTATATTACTCACGTGTTTCAGTTCACCATGTTCACCAGCATCTTAAAGGAGCAGCATCAGCGATGTGTCACTGGACCTGCCCTTTAAACGAACCCAGGGCCCAGTACATACAACCCAAAACAGGTCAGCAGCAAACTGAAAAAGAAAACTGGCGTTATAAATGGGCTCCAGCGGGTACCCCTGAGAGCTCAGCACAAGCACAGAGCCCCTGGCTGAAACTGTCAGAAAGCACAAACACCCAGCGCTGCACTCGTGGGTGACGCCCGCTGCCGCTGATCGTTTCCACTCCAGACGCACGTCAGCCGCAGGCCTCAGACTGCCGGGCGGAGACGCCTGTGAAAGGTGGCTTTGTCCTGCGCCGTCCGTAAACAGCGGCGTGTCACCACTGAGGTGTCCGTGCCGAGCTGGCGGTGGCGTGATGTCACCCGGAGTGTGAGTGTACCTGCCGTGGCGCAGCAGAACGGCCTGTTCCAGCACCGGCAGAACCAAACCTGAGACACACCTCTGTGACTCACACAGCCCTTACACAGCATCCTAACACACACACACACACATCCTACACACACACACTTACCCTACACACACACACACACACACACACAAACACGCACACACACGCACACACACGCACACACACGCACACACACACACACACACACACACACACACACACACAGACAGACACACACCCTACACAAAAACACATACCCTACACACACACCTTACACACACATACCCTACACACAGACACCCTACACACAAACACACACACATGCACATGCACACGCACACGCACACGCACACGCACACGCACACGCACACGCACACACACCAGATCGGTCTGAGGCTGCAGCAGTCTGCTTACCTGCGCACAGGTCTGTCTGAGGCTGCAGCAGTCTGCTTACCTGCGTACAGATCGGTCTGAGGCTGCAGCAGTCTGCTTACCTGCGCACAGGTCTGTCTGAGGCTGCAGCAGTCTGCTCACCTGCGCACAGGTCTGTCTGAGGCTGCAGCAGTCTGCTCACCTGCGCACAGGTCTGTCTGAGGCTGCAGCAGTCTGCTTACCTGCGCACAGGTCTGTCTGAGGCTGCAGCAGTCTGCTCACCTATGCACAGGTCTGTCTGAGGCTGCAGCAGTCTGCTCACCTGCGCACAGGTCTGTCTGAGGCTGCAGCAGTCTGCTCACCTACGCACAGGTCTGTCTGAGGCTGCAGCAGTCTGCTCACCTGCGCACAGGTCTGTCTGAGGCTGCAGCAGTCTGCTTACCTGCGCACAGGTCTGTCTGAGGCTGCAGCAGTCTGCTTACCTGCGCACAGTTCTGTCTGAGGCTGCAGCAGTCTGCTTACCTGCGCACAAGTCTGTCTGAGGCTGCAGCAGTCTGCTCACCTGTGCACAGATCGGTCTGACGCTGCAGCAGTCTGCTCACCTGCGCACAGTTTGGTCTGAGGCTGCAGCAGTCTGCTCACCTGCGCACAGGTCTGTCTGAGGCTGCAGCAGTCTGCTTACCTGCGCACAGATCGGTCTGAGACTGCAGCTGTCTGCTTACCTGCGCACAGGTCTGTCTGAGGCTGCAGCAGTCTGCTCACCTGCGCACAGATCGGTCTGAGGCTGCAGCAGTCTGCTCACCTGCGCACAGGTCTGTCTGAGGCTGCAGCAGTCTGCTCACCTGCACACAGGTCTGTCTGAGGCTGCAGCAGTCTGCTCACCTGCGCACAGGTCTGTCTGAGGCTGCAGCAGTCTGCTTACCTGCGCACAGGTCTGTCTGAGGCTGCAGCAGTCTGCTCACCTGGAAACAGGCCCAGTTCTCTGCCCATCATGTAGTACAGTCTGTTTTTCCAAGAATCCTGGGATATGAACCAAATAATAGACTCCATAAATATGCCTTCTGATTATTAACATGGCTGTGTGTCATTTCAGTCCCAGTAGGACCGGATTTTCCAGCAGTGGACGCTGCTTTTTGTACACGGGCAGGACCTTGGCTCAGCTAATACAGGACGCCCTTAACCCCTGCGCTGCCAGTCTCTCTGCCCCAGACAACATGCCCACTGTGCGTAAAAAGAGAGCTTTACGCCATTTAAGAGGCTAATAAATGTGCTAAAGCCTGGGCAGGAGCTTGCTTAGGTTTACAGCCATAATTATATTCAGACAGACACCACTATGGAGAATTACAAGGTGTTAAATGGGCTGCTGGATTAGGAAGTGACCTCATTAGGGCGACAGTTCACCCGAGCTGATAAACAAGCACAAGGCCTGCAGAGTCCAGATACGCTGCTTTTAAGAGGGATTAGCACTGCAAATGGCCAGGGCCTACAACTGATACTGACAGCTTTATAGATCTGCAATCACAGCTGCTGCACTCCAATAACAAGAAGGTAAAACAAGCTAAGGAAAAATGAATTCCTCCACTGCCTGCTCTTTATGTGTGTGGCTGTGTGTGCTGTGGGAGTCTATGGGAATAGATGTAGGTTTGGAGAATATTGTGTGTGTGTGTCAGAGAGAGTGTATGTGTCGCTGGCTACTGGAATGTGTGTGTGTGGTATTCTGTGACGTCAGGTGTTTTATTGCGTTGTGTGTTTTTGTAGTCTGTGTGTGTGCTTGAGTCTGATAGTACACTGTATGAGTGTGTGTTTGTGTCTGACAGCATGCTGCCTGTGTGTGGATATATGTACACTGAAAAACCATCACTGATTGGTGTAATCCCATAGAAAGTCTCAGCAGCATAATTATTTGATTAGTTCAAAGCAATGAGCGACTGATGAGCTCATTATAGCTCCACCCATTTTGGGTTCCCGTAGTTTCATTTTGCCATCATTAGTCACAGAGTGAAATACACCTCACAGCCACATGCACACCACACACTGACGCGCTGCTAGGATGTGAACTCACCCACACCACGTAGGACGTGAACTCACCAAAACCACGTAGGACGTGAACTCACCCACACCACGTAGGACGTGAACTCACCCACACCACGTAGGACGTGAATTCACAAAACCATGTAGGACGTGAACTCACCCACACCACGTAGGACGTGAATTCACAAAACCATGTAGGACGTGAACTCACCCACACCACGTAGGACGTGAACTCACCCACACCACGTAGGACGTGAATTCACAAAACCACGTAGGACGTGAACTCACCCACACCACGTAAGACGTGAATTCACAAAACCACGTAGGACGTGAACTCACCCACACCACGTAGGACGTGAACTCACCCACACCACGTAAGACGTGAATTCACAAAACCACGTAGGACGTGAACTCACCCACACCACGTAGGACGTGAACTCACCCACACCACGTAGGATGTGAACTCCCCCACACCACGTAGGATGTTAACTCACCCACACCACGTAGGACGTGAATTCACAAAACCATGTAGGACGTGAACTCACCCACACCACGTAGGACGTGAACTCACCCACACCACGTAGGACGTGAATTCACAAAACCACGTAGGACGTGAACTCACCCACACCACTGAGGTTTGGTGAAATAAAAAAAACTGAAAACATGATCTTTTCATCGGAAGCACACCTGGAACAGGCTTTACCTGGAGTGGAAGTTACTCCTCCGAAATAATTTGACCTGAGCACTACGCCACCGCTGTTGTCTGGGTTGAGTTTTTGAAGTGCAGATAGTGGTCAGGCCACAGGTTTCTCCTGTAAAGCAAAGGAGTCCGGCGATCAGGTCTCTGTAGCACAGGGATGGTAAAGCACAGCGTGCAGTAACTGACAGCATGGCTGTGATTACCGTGTGGAGGGAGATCAGGTCTCTGTAGCACAGGGATGGTAAAGCACAGCGTGCAGTAACTGACAGCATGGCTGTGATTACCGTGTGGAGGGAGATCAGGTCTCTGTAGCACAGGGATGGTAAAGCACAGCGTGCAGTAACTGACAGCATGGCTGTGATTACCGTGTGGAGGGAGATCAGGTCTCTGTAGCACAGGGATGGTAAAGCACAGCGTGCAGTAACTGACAGCATGGCTGTGATTACCGTGTGGAGGGAGATCAGGTCTCTTTGGCACAGGGGTGGTAAAGCAGTGTGCAGTAACTGACAGCATGTGATCACCGTGTGTCAGGCCCGCTGTGGTCAGGGCTGAGCGAGCAGCTTCAGCTGCTTTCCCCTGTAAAAGCTGAAGTGGCACGCAGAGCAGCGCACTCTCAGCCGCCATGAGGAAAGTCTGAGTTAGCACTAGTTATATGACTAGTAATACGGCTATTCTGGTTGTATACTTTAATCAACTCCTCAAAAATTCGTTCTTAAAACCTGTCCTTTTGCCATAGCCATCTTACACTGTTCTGACTTGGGTCTGGCTGAGGTTACGAGAGAACTCTCGACTCTGATAACAGTAAAGGATACTGAATCAGGCAGTAATACTGAAGTAGGCAGTAATACTGAATCATGCAGTAATATTTAATATTTTCCAGTTTTCAAGTGGAAATGTTATGACAGACTAAATACATTTTGTGAAAATGCAGAGAAAAAATAAAATATATGTTATGTATATGTATACTTTTATAGCGTTAACAGTTGTGACTGGTCTTGGCATTTGCAGGGAGGGAGGAAATTGCTGTCTCATTGTTTTTTCTTTGTGGCTTTTATTTAAGGAGCTGGAGCTGGACGGGAGTTTGCTGAGGTCTCTGCCTCTCTCAGTATTACCAGCACTCTGCCACAGAACCCTGGCAGCCAGCGCTGAAACATGTACAGTCCAACATCGCTGAACGCTGCAGCTTTGCAACCACCGGCCCCCGACCGTTCCCCCGAACCATTCTACTGACCGTTCCCCCGAACCATTCTACTGACCGTTCCCCCGAACCATTCTACTGACCGCTCCACGAATCCTGACCGTGCGTCATGTGATAGCGCATCATGTGACATCACCCTGAGTCTTGGGACAGGGACCTTGTGGGGCTGAGCGTGTCTCTCTCCGATGCAGGACAGAGGGTGTGAGCCCCTGGCGCTGTGCCAAGCCAAACCGGCGGGCGCATACGCACTCGGCACACAGCTGGATCCCGCTCACCACGCTGCCGGCAGCCTCTGGGCACCGTGCCACAACAGAGGGCACCACACCAGCTCCAGTGCCCGCCGCTGGCTGCCACTCTCTCTCTGTGGTAAAGCACGGCCGCCAGCGACAGCCAATCCAAACAGCCCTCCTGCCCTCGCCCATCCTCACCACGCCCTCCTGCCCTCGCCCATCCTCACCACGCCCTCCTCTCCCCTCGCTCATCCTCACCACGCCCTCCTCTCCCCTCGCCCATCCTCACCACGCCCTCCTCTCCCCTCGCCCATCCTCACCACGCCCTCCTCTCCCCTCGCCCATCCTCACCACGCCCTCCTCTCCCCTGCGCACAGACCCCAGCTTCAGCTGATCTCAGATCAGTGCTCCCTGTCTGTCTGGCAGATGTTATTGTCCCAGAAACAAACAGCTGGATAAAATGTGTTCAGATCCAGTCACGCTTTTAGCGTCCGTTAAACAGTACATGACGCGTCTTTGGCTTGTGTTTGGCAAGCTGTCAGCCTGAACTCTATTTTGGGGATTTTTCAACTATTTGGGGAGTTTTCCAGAAACATCTTTCCCTTTGAGACACAGTGGTCCAGGCTAGGTCCAGTCTTTTTCCTGTGCCTTGACAGAGAAGCCTTACTGTTTAATGAAGAGTAAGAGTTTTATGATTTAGCCTTTGAACCTGAGAAAACTCAAAGTAATATTGCAGTGAAATCAAAACTTTATGCAAAGTATTAATTTCCAAAGGTAGGATTCCATTTGTACATCTTTCTGTCAGTAAATTGTCCTGTCTGCCGATTAGTTGCTGAGAGGCAGGATGAGGTCTCTGGTGCCACGCCCCCTGCATTTGGGAATCACTCCACGCCACATGCCAGATCTCTCTCATGGCAGAGTAACCCCACAGATTTAACATCTCTATTAGTTACTGATTTATGTTATATGATTTATTCAGAATGCTCATTCCTATAGGAAGCCCTGAATGGATTTCAGAAGTGACCTGGTCACATCCAGTGTGGCAATGTAAGTCTGTCATTGCAGCTAGAAGGATACCTTGCATGCGTGCGCACACACACAGTCACACAGACACACACACACAGACACACACACACACACACACCACAGCCTTCTCCTGGGGACCCCCAGCCCCCACATCCCTAAATTCCTGACTGGAACAATTTACAGGGTGGGGTGACAGACACAGAGGCTGCACCCCCGAAACAGCCCCCGAAACGCTGACAGCATTACTGCGCGGGGCGCCCCAGAACCGTGGGGTGGGTCCCTGCTGCAGGGGCGCTGACCCCAGTAAAAGCAGTGCTGCCCACCAGTTAGGGGTTCCTGTTCAAATATCTCACCCCAGAATGGATCTCTGGGGCCGTGGCTCCGAGCAGCCCCCAGCGCAGGCCCGGTGTGGGCGGAACGGGCTCTGCTCTGAGGTCATTAGCTCTGCGCCCAGCGAACAGAAGCTCAACACCAGCGCGGGCATAATGGCACTCTATGAAAGGGGCAGAGAGTCCCACAGGAGAAATTTGTAAACAGATATGTGCGTTTTAAAAACTGCGCCCCATTCAGAACCAGGCTGTTCCAATTTTGTCATTAGTTTTATTACTGCCGAGTGAAAATTTCAGGTTCTGTCTGACTTTCCAGCCACATTTAGGCTCCCACCCATTTGCCACTGACACCCTCCCACACCCCCCCCCCCTCCCCACACACACACAGCCACCCTACTCCTCCTCCATCACAATACAGATAAACTGCTACTTATATCTGCAGTAAATGTTGGATTGTCTGTATGTTTCAATGCAGGAGCATCTAACAAGCACGCACACAGGTAGACTCTTTCACTTACACACACATCCACTCAAGCGCACGCGCACACACACACAGACACACACAAGCACGTAGACGCTCACACACACATCCACTCAAACACATACGTGTGATCTGATCTTACACAAGCCAATGTGGGTGTGTAAAAACCTTTATTTTTCTTGTCCTGTAAAAATACACAGTAAAAGGGCTAACTACACCGGACACTAATAGCTCTTGTCACAGCCCTTATGAGGAGAAACATTTTTCCAATTCGTATAGAATTACTGTTCTGCAGTGAAGGACACTTGGAAAAATGTTATCTCAACGCAAAGTTGGATTCAGTATCCCGGGAAGCTAGCAGGGTGAGAAGACGGATTTGCGCCCAGATCGGGTTTTTCAGGGCCAAGGGATTGCTCTGATTGGTTGCAGGCCAGCAAAGGGATTTGTGTTGGTTTTCGCTCCCTGTACTCTCCCCCTCTGCTGTAGGTCGCAGGGCGGAGGTATGCAGGTATGCGCCCTTACTGATGCGCATCACACGCAGACCGCAGCCGGACCTCTGACCGGTGTGCATCACACACAGACCGCACCCAGCCCCTCTGACCGCTGCGCATCACACGCAGACCGCAGCCAGACCTCTGACCGCTGCAATCACAC
>NC_050583.1:857500-895000 GCF_013368585.1 Megalops cyprinoides | reverse complement strand
GCGAGTGTCTGTGTGTGTGCGTGTGTGTATGTGTGTGCGTGTGTGTGCGTGTGAGTGTCTGTGTGTGTGTTTGTGTGCGTGTGTGCGAGTGTCTGTGTGTGTGTGTGTATGTGTGTGCGTGTGTGTGTGCGTGTGTGTGTGGGCGTGTGTGTGCATGTGTGTGCGTGCGTGTGTGTGCATGTGAGTGTCTGTGTGTGTGTTTGTGTGCGTGTGTGCGAGTGTCTGTGTGTGTGTGTGTGCGAGTGTCTGTGTGTGTGTGTGTGCGTATGTGCGAGTGTCTGTGTGTGTGTGTGTGTGTGTGCGTATGTGCGAGTGTCTGTGTGTATGTGTGTGCGTGTGTGTGCGTGTGAGTGTCTCTGTGCGTGTTTGTGTGCATGTGTGCGTGTGCGCGTGTGTGTGTGTGTGCGTGTGTGTGTGTGTGTGCGCGTGTGCGTGTGTCTGTGTGCGTGTGTGTGTGAGTGTCTGTGTGCGTGTTTGTGTGCGTGTGTGTGTGTGTGTGTGTGCGTGTGTGCGTGTGTGTGTGTGAGTGTCTGTGTGTGTGTGTGTGTGCGTGTGTCTGTGTGCGTGTTTGTGTGCATGTGTGTGTGTGAGTGTCTGTGTGCGTGTGTGTGTGTGTGTGTGAGTGTCTGTGTGTGTGTGTGTGTGTGTGTGTGTGTGTGCGTGTGAGTGTCTGTGTGCGTGTGTGTGTGTGTGTGTGTGCGTGTGTGTGTGTGTGTGTGTGTGTGTGTGTGTGTGCTGCTTCCTCAGCAGATTCACGGCGGGCTGCAAAGCAACAGCAGAGCACACTGCCACCTGCTGCTGGAGCGTCGAGCGGAAAATAACACAGAGATGCAGCCCCGCACCTCCCAGGAGACAGAGATCACAGCACCAACACGGCAGCAACACTGCACAGCTCCTTTACCTGTGCAGGGCTGTAGGAGGAGCCTGTGTTCAGCTCCTTTACCTGTGCAGGGCTGTAGGAGGAGCCTGTGTTCAGCTCCTTTACCTGTGCAGGACTGTAGGAGCCTGTGCTCAGCTCCTTTACCTGTGCAGGGTTGTAGGAGGAGCCTGTGTTCAGCTCCTTTACCTGTGCAGGACTGTAGGAGCCTGTGCTCAGCTCCTTTACCTGTGCAGGGCTGTAGGAGCCTGTGCCAGTGTGACTCACAGTCTGGCAGCTGCAGGGTCAGCACAGCACCCAGCCTTTGCTTCCCGTAAACGGGGGGGGGGGGGGGGGGGGGGGGGGGAGGTTTCCCATTCAGGAGTGAGGGGAAGCCCCTGCACGCCCATCGCTCCCTTCATTAACCCGGAGCGCGCAGAACGCGCCGGTCACACCTTGCTTGTTTTTCCGCCGTTAAGCGTGCGAAGTCTGCCCACAGACGTCATTTTCCCACAAACACAAATAAATAAAGGTCAGAGCACTGAAGCCTCAGTCAGTGGGTTAATGCTTTCTCCAGCAGCTGACCTACTGCTGTCTACACTGTGTAGCTCACTGTTGCTAGGGAACTTTCCAGATATGACATCATAACCACAAGATGTGTTGTCACTGTACTACTCAAAGCAATGACGATATTTATTATTAGTATGATTATTAGGATTATTTATTTGCCTGGCAGTATTTTTGCATAATACCTCTTTATAAAGCTGGAGACGTGCTGAAGAGAAGGTTTACTTAACAGAAGAATAAAATAAAACCCTTTAAAACTGAAACTGCAGCCTTTGGGTTACAGGCCTGCTGTTTCAGTCACGTCTCCTCATCGCCAGCATAGATCCCTGCTCCTTACGATCACTGATCCTGGATCAGACCTCATGTCCCTACTGCCTGCTCAGAGAGTGAGGATGGCTGGTCCTGGATCAGCCACACAGCTCAGGATGGCAGCAGGGTGGCGTGACTGTCCCCTCCTTCCCCAGCCATTGCTTTCTGCTGCTGTCAGCGTTATGCCTCCCCTCACCCCCTCCCCCCACCCTGCGTTTAGCCTGTGCCCCCCCCCAACACCACCAGAGCCTCCAGCATGTCTGCTCCCCATCACACATAAAGCCATGCCAGGACTCTGAGTATATGACTCCACATTCACGCTATATGACTCCACACTCAGAGCATATGACTCTCCACTGTCTGTGTGAAAACCACAGTCCACCTTCACAGTATTACTGTAAGAGCTGGTCTCACTGCAGTGTGTGCTGGAGACAAGGCATGATGGTTTTAATGAGCAGAAAAATCCTTATGCTCTCATACTCTCATATCCTGTGCTGGCTGTGTTTGGATGTATTTTGTTCCGAAGACAGTAGCACTTCAAGCAGCTGCAGCGTCTTCAAGCACTTAACAAATGACCACATCACTGTCTGTTTATTCTCATTATTTCTGATGCAAACCAAAACATTGTTAGACGCATTCGGACACCGACAAGGGACCGTGAGTTTTTCTGCCAGATTTCCTGTTGTACTGGACGCTAGGAAAAAGACGTCATTCTGAAAAACACACGTTTTTGAGTAACCTGAAGCGTGGTTTCAGGGAGGAACAAGTGAATGTTCCAGAAACAGAAATGGTGCCACGGCAAAACGCAGTCAGGAGTCGTCCCTCCGGGAGCTGAGAAAACACCGCCACCTTCCCGCCACCCTGATACGCATAATTTGCCAGAGTGTGAAGCTAATGATAGGATCTTTCATGATCCTAATAACCCAGCAGAGGTTCTTGCTTCATGTCTGAGGCAAACGAACCTCCACTTTAGGTTTGGGATTGAATCATTTATGGTTTAGGGAGGGACGCTGTGGGGACATTCAGGAGCTTATTATTTTGTCTGAGATATACAGCAAGTTACTTGCAGATACAGATCCTACAACACTTAGAGTCGATTTAAATATGCATCAATGCATGAAAAATACTGGCCCCTGCAGCATATATTGAGATTTGAGTTTTTTTTTTCTTTTAAATAAACAGACTGTGTTAGTCACGTCACGCGGTGCCAGTAGCCATCACTGCACTGCGCTCAGACGCTGTGAGAGACTCGTATTAAATTACCCCAGCAGGGACAGGACACTCAGACGCTTGCCAACAATGTCCACAGAGTACAAATGTTTATTTAAAAAGTTATGTTCGAGTATTGATTTTTATTTCATTTTTTTTCCGCCCTTGGCTCAGGGAGTCTGTCTGTCCATCATTGTATTTCCTTGAAGCCGAAGCCAGCTCTCTCCTCATAATGGCTGCTATACTGTGACCCTGTCAGCTTCAAGCAAGGAAGGACAGGGAGGCCCACGGGCCGGTCCAAGCAAAATAAGTTAGAGACTGAGCGTATTTCATATTGTAAACTGGATATAGAATGTCTCACCTACTAGAGGGAGAAAAAAACACAGCAGTTAACATTAATATCTGATATGTTTCTTTCCCTTCCTATTTGCAGTTTTTGGAAATTTAAGTTTGGATTTAATTACCTTTAAACTGGGTTATATTTCAAGCAGAATGAAACACTCTTTGACACGTCCAATAAAACGCTGTGCTTCCATGCAGCCTGAGGGGGTGTTGCTGGGTCTGCTGGCTCCAGCGAGCCCCTGGCTGAACAGCCGTCTGGAGAGCCTGGCTCCGTGTGCCGGACCAACGCCACGGCTTCCAGTAGCACTGTACCACCGGAGCCAGAGGGCCGCCTCTGCCCGATCCAGGCGGGAGAGCCCTGCTTTCAGGGCAGCCATGCAGACGTGGGTGGCAGTGGATTTCGGGGTCCCCCCGCACACACAGGGCCGAGCGTTTCAGTGTGGGACGAGCGTTACAGCGTGGGACGCTCTGCGAGTCCAGGGGTTTATTCTGCTTTGGGAGGATGAACGCCGCTCACTCGCCCTGGCTGTGCTCTGGTTCATTTTTCGACTCTGGCGCCTGCCCCGGGGAGGTGCGTGACGCCCCCTCGGTGCGCTAGCAGCCGCTACACCCCCCCGCTGCCGGGTGTTTACCTGCGTGTTCGGTGGCAGCCAAAGTCAGCACGGCTAACGGTCAGAACCGTTTGCAATCAGGGCAGCTGTGCTTCCATGTGCCAGGGAAATGAAAGACAGCGGCCTGACCCCCGCACGACCCCTGCTCCCCAGGGGTTGCTATGGCAATGAAAGGAGCAATGCTCTGGGTGTAGGAGGCAGAGATGCAGCGGGTGTGTGGACTCGCCCGGTGTCATGGTGTCTGGGTTAAGGGTAGGGTTATAGGATCCTCATCGCTTATTCCTGAGGTTTTCTGCATTAAAGGCAGACAGCGAAGGCCCTAAATGAGGACCCAAAGAGCAGCGACAGCCACTGGGGCAAACATGAGCGGTGGCCTCAGATAAAATCAGCAGAGAGGTGGAGTCACTCAGGAGTCGAGTTGAGTCTCTTTCCAACACAGAAACTCTTTACAGAACTGGCTCTTTCAGCTAATGCAGGCTGACTGCATTGGGACATAACCCCCCACCCTCCCACCCTCCAAAAAAAAAAAAAAAACAAAACAGAAATGTACCAATCTGATATGGTAGGCCGAAGCAATCTCCAACTATGATCTTTTATACTGTAGCCCTCATTAGTACAATTGTTCCCAACTGAATAGAATAGAGTTTAGAGTTTAAACCAGAACAATTTAATAAGCTCTTTACAAATATCAAGTAATCAAATTGATGGTCTTTAAATAGAAGCACTACTGCATCTGATTAAAGTAGTTACATTGGAAATTTCGAGCGTAACAGAATATCTTTACATCGAGGGTCGTACGCTACGGAGAGGCCGGGGAGCTGACTGGCTCGGACAAACAGCAAACAGCGTTACGCAACCCGAGGGCGGTCACGCTCTGGCCTCTCAGCTCCTGATCGTCAGGGTACGCATGCTGATGCTTCCACGCCGGAGTGACAGCGTGTCCTCTGAGTGACAGCGTGTCCTCTGAGTGACAGCGTGTTTCTGAGTGACAGCATGTTTCTGAGTGACAGCGTGTTTCTGAGTGACAGCGTGTCCTCTGAGTGACAGCATGTTTCTGAGTGACAGCATGTTTCTGAGTGACAGCGTGTTTCTGAGTGACAGCGTGTCCTCTGAGTGACAGCGTGTCCTCTGAGTGACAGCATGTTTCTGAGTGACAGCGTGTTTCTGAGTGACAGCGTGTTTCTGAATGATAGTTTGTTTCTGAGTGACAGCGTGTTTCTGAATGATAGTGTGTTTCTGAGTGACAGCGTGTTTCTGAGTGACAGTGTGTTTCTGAGTGACAGCGTGTTTCTGAGTGATAGCGTGTTTCTGAGTGACAGCATGTTTCTGAGTGACAGCGTGTTTCTGAATGATAGTGTGTTTCTGAGTGACAGCGTGTCCTCAGAGTGACAGCGTGTTCCTGATTGACAGTGTGTCCTCTGAGTGACAGCGTGTCCTCTGAGTGACAGCATGTTTCTGAGTGACAGTGTGTCCTCTGAATGACAGTGTATTTCTGAGTGACAGTGTGTCCTCTGAATGACAGTGTATTTCTGACTGACAGTGTGTCCTCAGAGTGACAGCATGTTCATGAGTGACAGCGTGTCCTCTGAGCGACAGCATGTTTCTGAGTGACAGCGTGTCCTCTAAATGACAGTGTGTTTCTCAGTGACAACATGTCCTGTGATTGACAGCATGTTTCTGAGTGACAGCGTGTTCCTGAATGACAGTGTGTTTCTCAGTGACAGCATGTCCTGTGAGTGACAGCATGTTTCTGAGTGACAGTGTGTCCTCTGAGCGACTGACTTCATCCGCTGCAGACCATGTGACCAATCAGCTCCAATCCTGTGTTATTGGCGCTGACACGTGATTGACTTCTTGAACAGGAATTATCAATCTGCGAATCTGGCCAGCTGGAGGCTGCCAAAAGATTAGCATGCGCTAAAAGAAGTTTTGTGTTCAGGAGCGGGGTGGGGGGGGGGGTGCTCTGTACCTCCTTACATAAATACAGGGGGGATTGTGGGTATTAGCAGCTTTGCCCATTTATTTAGGCGTCTCTCAGCAGTGAACACAGGAGCCGGGAGGAGAGCAGGGGAGGCGTCCTGAACAAAGGGCTCCTTTCTGAGGGGGGAGAGGAGCTCTCTGACCGAGGGGGTACCCCGTGTGTCTCCGGCCTGGAGAGAGGGGGAGGACAGGAATGCTGAGGTCCAAACCTGGGTACTGTGGGTGCGCCCAGCATGACGGCAGCATCAACAAAGGCCTGGATGGCAGAAGCTGTGTTTACCCCACAGGTCTGTTCCGGGTCAGAGGGCCCATGTGGAGAATTCAAACACACTGGATCTAAAACAGACTGGGATTAACACAGGTCTGGAAATGAGTTTTTAGACAGTCCCTTGCTCAGTCACCCAAACCTTGCTGACCTGGTTTTCTCTGCTTGTATAAAAAAACCATCAGAACTTCACCCTCCTGTGTTAACTATGAGGGGGGGGGAGTACAAGTCAACAGTGTCACTAGCCACATCCATCCCAAATCATTTAACTCTTTTAAAATCACTGTGAACCCTTTTAACTCTGTTAAACCTCAGTTCACAGTGAGTACTGATGTCACTAACCACATCCATCCCAGACCGCTAAACCTCGATCTCGGGGAAAATACTGCAAGCGCATTTTATTGTCTGGAAATTCGTTTATTGAAATGAGATGAAAGGAGATGAAGCAGGAGAATGGAGGAAGAGAGAGGGAACCGGCTCATTAGCTGTCAATCTGATAAGCCCTCCAGCTGACGTTCCTCCATAATGCCGCGCCCACACCGTGCACCGGCTGTGCTCTCTGGCTCAGGGAGACGTGTTATATCTGATGAGAGAAGGCATGCTTTGGCAGAAACTCTCTCTGCTCTAGTCAGGAGCCCCGCCTCCAAACCCGTAAAGCAAACCGCAGATGCTTTGTGCACACCCATAATGATTGGCTGTGAACGTATGAGTTAAATCTTATTGGATGTTTACAGCCAATGAGAATGGAGGACAAAGAGAATGGGGGGGGGGGGGTGAAATGCGGTGGGAGGAGCTTGATTCCACTCCTCCTGGCCCAGCTGAATTATGGGATCTAAAAGTAGACATGTCAGAGCTTCATAGCTCATTGATTTTCAGAGCCATGGCTCTGCTGCACCACAGAATGTAATCTGTACCACATGTGCTGACATGTGCCCCCAGAATAAAGAGCAGAGCTTTCAGACACTTTACACAGGGAGAGCAATGAAACGACTTCCCCCTCTCCCGCTCTCTCCCTCTCGCTCTCCCTCTCTTCTTCTCTTTCTCTCCCCCTCTCCCTCTATCCCTGTCCTTTCTTTGATGTGGGTCAGGTGATGAAGTGTTGGGTACCGTGGCTTTGAGAAAAGGCAGGCTGAAGTGACATTTCTTAAAGAGCCTCCAGGCATTCAGTTTCCCCCTGCATGTAACCTAGGCTGGCCTGGTTTAGCCAGGTTTGGCTGGGTTTTGCCACATTTGGCCTGGTTTGGCCCAGTTTGACCTGGTTTGGCCTGGCCTCATGTTTCCTCATTTTATCATTTATAACCCTCGGAACACATCAGAACCAAGGCACTGGGAAATCATGAATGGAACCAAACTCTAAACCTCCTGAGAAGGATGTGCCAGGATAGAGTGTACACAGAAATGCACAACCACACATCCTCCACGCACCCAGGGGACAGACGTTACCGTTCACCACACGTCCTCCACGCACCCAGGGGACAGACGTTACCGTTCACCACACGTCCTCCACGCACCCAGGGGACAGACGTTACCGTTCACAACACGTCCTCCACGCAACCAGGGGACAGACGTTACCGTTCACCACACGTCCTCCACGCACCCAGGGGACAGACGTTACCGTTCACCACACGTCCTCACCGTTCACAACACGTCCTCCACGCACCCAGGGGACAGACGTTACCGTTCACCACACGTCCTCCACGCACCCAGGGGACAGACGTTACCGTTCACCACACGTCCTCCACGCACCCAGGGGACAGACGTTACCGTTCACCACACGTCCTCCACGCACCCAGGGGACAGACGTTACCGTTCACAACACGTCCTCCACGCAACCAGGGGACAGACGTTACCGTTCACCACACGTCCTCCACGCACCCAGGGGACAGACGTTACCGTTCACCACACGTCCTCACCGTTCACAACACGTCCTCCACGCACCCAGGGGACAGACGTTACCGTTCACCACACGTCCTCCACGCACCCAGGGGACAGACGTTACCGTTCACCACACGTCCTCCACGCACCCAGGGGACAGACGTTACCGTTCACAACACGTCCTCCACGCACCCAGGGGACAGACGTTACCGTTCACCACACGTCCTCCACGCACCCAGGGGACAGACGTTACCGTTCACCACACGTCCTCCACACACCCAGGGGACAGACGTTACCGTTCACCACACGTCCTCCACGCACCCAGGGGACAGACGTTACCGTTCACCACACGTCCTCCACGCACACAGGGGACAGACGTTACCGTTCACCACACGTCCTCCACGCACCCAGGGGACAGACGTTACCGTTCACCACACGTCCTCCACGCACCCAGGGGACAGACGTTACCGTTCACCACACGTCCTCCACACACCCAGGGGACAGACGTTACCGTTCACAACACGTCCTCCACACACCCAGGGGACAGACGTTACCGTTCACCACACGTCCTCCACGCACCCAGGGGACAGACGTTACCGTTCACCACACGTCCTCCACGCACCCAGGGGACAGACGTTACCGTTCACCACACGTCCTCCACGCACCCAGGGGACAGACGTTACCGTTCACCACACGTCCTCCACACACCCAGGGGACAGACGTTACCGTTCACCACACGTCCTCCACACACCCAGGGGACAGACGTTACCGTTCACCACACGTCCTCCACGCACCCAGGGGACAGACGTTACCGTTCACCACACGTCCTCCACACACCCAGGGGACAGACGTTACCGTTCACCACACGTCCTCCACGCACCCAGGGGACAGACGTTACCGTTCACCACACGTCCTCCACGCACCCAGGGGACAGACGTTACCGTTCACAACACGTCCTCCACGCACCCAGGGGACAGACGTTACCGTTCACCACACGTCCTCCACGCACCCAGGGGACAGACGTTACCGTTCACAACACATCCTCCACACACCCAGGGGACAGACGTTACCGTTCACCACACGTCCTCCACGCACCCAGGGGACAGACGTTACCGTTCACCATGAGACAGGCATCACGCAGGATGTGTCACACACAACAGCGGCTGCCATGGCAACGCTGACACCAGAAGGCCTTTTCATCGCTGTGATGACCTCACCTCTTTGGGAAACTTTCCCTCAAAAGTGCACCACCAGAGCCACATGCAGTCCCAGAGTGAAGATCTCACACACCTCCCTCAGGGCACAAAGCTGCACCCACACATGCTGTCCGCACTGCAAGCATGCATGAAGAGGCCTCTCAACACGATTGGAGAGTGAGACGTCACAGCGCGTGACAGCAGCTCTGATTGGCTAATCCAGCCACCATGTTTTGTGTGCCCTTTGTCCCCTGGCTATCACACATGGCACTGTGGAGCTGTGAAAATATATAATAACAAACATGTAACGTTCTGCTTAAGTTTGGACAAGAGAGACACAATGGACAAGCTGAAACTCTTAACTCCTTCTTTCATTTTTTTCTGTCCTTTTAAAAGAAAAACATCTTTTAACAGAACCAGAGTGCACCAATGGAAAGTGGTTAAACTTAAATGTCACACTGACAGTTGAAAGATTTTTTTACAGTTTTAAATGCATGGAATAATTTGCTTTGGTTTATGGAGAGTCAGAGAGCTGGCCTCCTTCAAGACTGCACCCAACATAGTGACATATTCATTTTAGATTCCAGGCCAGTTGGGAGAGAAACAAGCTGGATCCTGCCCTTTTCCCTAGACTTTGGTATGTGGTGTATCACAGCTAAGCTTTTCTCTGTAAACTTCAGTATGTGGTACATCACGGCTCAGTTTTCTGTAGCTCTTTACCTGCAGCCTACCTGTAGTCTGCATACATGGCTTTAAGTGCAGGTAAAATCTTGTTTTTACCTGAGGTCTTCCCTGTCCCTACACTCTTCACTTGCGCAGTGAGTCCTGCAGTCTCTCGCTGCGAATGAGGCTTCGGCTGTATGAGTGTCAGTGTGCGACTGTGTGTGTGTGTGTGGGGGGGGGTACGCTCTGGCCCTCGGCAAGGCTGCGGTTGCCGGCGGAAACTGGAAGGCACCCACACTCGTCTCACCGGGAGCCCCGAGACAGGACCTGTGGAGCCAGTGGGGCGATCCCCCTGCCCCCGCACACAGGACGCTTTCACCTTCCTCTGTTTACACAAAGAGAAACCTATCCCAGCATCCTCGGCATGAACCCGGGCCAGCTCCAACCACAGCTTCATAAAAACCTGACTCCCTGCAAACGCCTGCCAGGGACCAGGCTGGGCAAGCAGGGTGTGCGTGAGTACCTGTGAGTGCGTGTGTGAATGTGTGTGAGTGTGCACGCATGCATGTCTGCACGTGTGTGTATGTGAGTTAGTGTGTGAGTGTCCATGTGTGTGTGTGTGTTTGAGTAATGTGTGAGTGTGTGTGTCTGTGTGTGTTACTGTGCGTGAGTTAGTGTGAGTGTGCGTGTGTGTGAATGTGTGTGAGTGTGCATGCATGCATGCACGTGTGTATGTGTGTGAGTGTGTGTGTGTGTGTGTGTGTGTGTGTGTGTGTGTGCGTGCATGCATTTGTGCACATGTGTGTGTGTGTGTAAGTTAATGTGTGAGTGTGCATGTGTGTGTGTGAATATGTGAGTGTGTGTGAGTGCGTGCGTGTGTGTGAGATGGTGTGACTGTGTTTCTCTGAGATTGTGTTTCAGGGGTGTGTTACTGCACGCTCTCAGGGTTCATCCAGTTCCCGGGGAATCTGTAGATTTCCCAGCATCTTTAGGACCAGATGAGCTGAAGGTCAAATCCAGCACAGGAGAAACAGCAGTGAGTCGCCATTTGCAGTCCATTACAGCGTTACAGTCACAGAACTGCTGATGCTCCTGATCAGTTCCTCAGATGTGCAGGTGCCCTGTCAGAGAGCACTTGTGTAAGAACATAAAAGGCTGGGATTTGCAGATAAATGACTGAAATTTATGGTGAAAGATTGAACTATGAAGGTTTGGGGTTGGGGTCAGGGTTAGTCAGCATGGAGTTAGCGTACAGGCAGTGGCTGTTGCAGGACTGTAGAGGGACAGGTCTAACTGCGAGTATTACATAGTAATTATTATGTAATTACACTGCCCTCATATACACTGCACATGCCCAGTGTAGCTGCTGTTTCCCATGATGGACAGGACGCTGTGATTTACGCTCTCTGTAACTCACAGGGAGGGGAGGTGTGTGAGTGAATCAGAGTGAGTGTGAGTGTTTTATGATCTCTGTGATAATAGGGCCTTGTGAAAGTGCCAGGGCTGCTACACAAGCAGCTGGATGTTAAACACGATCCCGAAGACCTCACAAACCACAGACGCCAGAAACAGCTGAGAGAATTCTCCTGATGTAACCAGCCATCACACCATCGACAATATGAATCTCAAACGCAGCTAGCACATTTTTAACCTCCTCTTTTTAACAGGGACTGCTCCAAGGAAGCAACTAAGCCTCTCACTCCGTCAATAAGCAGCTCCCTCAGCAGTGAAGAGCAGTTACAACTAACTGCCACTAGAGAGCACTTGTGTGACAGTTTTTTTTCCCATTTAGGCAGGTCCAATGAAGTAGCTCCTCTAAATGAGTGGGGGTCCAACAACCTTTGGTATAATACTTTTAACCCGACTGAAACAGTTCTGACAACAAATTATGGGTGTTGAAGCTGGATCTGAATCCCAAAGGGGGCGGTGCTGTGAAGCCTGTGAGAAGCGTGTTCACCCTCAACCACTTAGAGGAAAATCCAGCCGTGTAAAAGGTGTATGCGGAGGTGTTGTAAATCTTCTGTGATGGAAGATCAAAGGAAATGTGAGATAGTAACAGAGGGTCCCCTTCCTCACGCTGCTGTCAGAGGGTGTTGAAGGAGGGCAGGGGGTCCATGCAGCTTATGTGTAAATAATAATATGTGTGCATCTACGGGGCATAAAATGTATAGCACAGTTTAACGGTTAGGAATACTGGAGCTAAGGGCACCAAACCGTGCCTTTAATGTGCCCCAGGTGTTTCTCGTTCCTCGGGTTCTTCCACAAACAGACGTGATGCTTTTTTACCGAAAGGCCTGAATAACAGGCAGGGAGAGCAGCAGTCTGTATCCTCCTTGCAGCTGAATGCGCTGCTGGAACCTGCAGCACAGGGGAGACGCCCAGCTGAATGCGCTGCTGGAACCTGCAGCACAGGTGAGACGCCCAGCTGAATGCGCTGCTGGAACCTGCAGCACAGGTGAGACTTGCAGCTGAATGCGCTGCTGGAACCTGCAGCACAGGTGAGACGCCCAGCTGAATGCGCTGCTGGAACCTGCAGCACAGGGGAGACGCGCAGCTGAATGCGCTGCTGGAACCTGCAGCACAGGTGAGACTTGCAGCTGAATGCGCTGCTGGAACCTGCAGCACAGGTGAGACGCGCAGCTGAATGCGCTGCTGGAACCTGCAGCACAGGGGAGACGCGCAGCTGAATGCGCTGCTGGAACCTGCAGCACAGGGGAGACGCGCAGCTGAATGCGCTGCTGGAACCTGCAGCACAGGTGAGACTTGCAGCTGAATGCGCTGCTGGAACCTGCAGCACAGGTGAGACGCGCAGCTGAATGCGCTGCTGGAACCTGCAGCACAGGGGAGACGCGCAGCTGAATGCGCTGCTGGAACCTGCAGCACAGGGGAGACGCGCAGCTGAATGCGCTGCTGGAACCTGCAGCACAGGTGAGACTTGCAGCTGAATGCGCTGCTGGAACCTGCAGCACAGGTGAGATGTGCACAAGCTATACAAGCTCACAGAAACCTCACTATCCCTCTTATGGAAAATATCTGAAATTCTTTTTCTACCTAACACAGAGTTCAGATACATTACTTTCAAATACAAAGCAAGAAATATCACACACACACACACACACACACACACACAACCTCAGCAATGGTGGGGTTTGTGGTTTGAATGCTGGAGCTTTGATAGTGGGCCATTCCCAATCTCGTGTAGTTGAAGCAGACACTTCATCGCGCATGGACTGCTTCAGTAAAGCGATGTACTAAATCCTTTTAGTGCAAAAGCACTGTACCGAGATCAGCTCAGCAGATGCTTCACTGTAGATAATTTGCTCCAGCAGACGTTGCGAGGTGTGTGTGCTGTGTGTGTGTTATGCATGTGCTGTGTGTGTGTGAGAGTGTGTGTGAGTGTGTGTGTGTTCAGTAAAGGCATTCATTAAACAACCCAACAGAGCCAAGCAAAGGGACTGACCATGCGTGTGATGATGACGTCACAATGCCCTGCTCCAATCAGGATGTCCCGTCAGAGGCACAGACACAGCAGCAGAGGCAGCTGATTAACGAGAGAGTAAATCACAGCTTATGTCACAACAGCAGCAAATTACCCGCGTCTGCCCAAAACCCAAAACTCCAAAAACAATTCAGTCTCTGCAAGGTCCATGGCAAAATAAACAGCATTCAAAAAACCCCCACGGTCAAAAACAAACCCGGGATGGAAAAAGCCAGAGAGCATAATAACATTCGCTTAGGTAAAGTTTATATTTTCAACCGTAGACAAAATAAATGTTCTACACAAACTTGTACAGGATACTGAAGTTTAAAGCTCATTTCCAAAGGGAAGGGGGCGGGGGGCGGGAGGAGAGGTGTGTGTATTTGTTCAGCGCTGGTCTCTTGTGATGTCATCTCTCAGCCATAAAGGGATTTTTTTCATAATGCATGGGGAGTCCTGCAGTAGGGCAGTGCGGAGCTCTTCAGAAGCTGCACAGGAACAGACAGTCTGTCTCGTTTTCACTCCCTTAGTCTCCAAAACCCTTGTAGTGCTACTCAGCACTCTGCTAACTGCACACAGGTTAGTTAACCATTGCAATTAAAGCACTAAAATCATTTGAAGGTGTTTGGACAGGTGAGCAATTAATACCTTACGTCTTCTGGTCCACACAGGCAACTGATGTTAGCACAATCTTGTACAGGCCGGTTGTCTCTACTAGTCTAGCAAATTATCTGTAAGCATCTTTAACTCTAACCCTAAAGACTACTGACTTGTTCTCCTCATACATGACATTTTTGAAAAATACATTTTATTATATTAATCTAGGACAACTGACAGAACCTAGTAGTATTTTATGCAGCAGGATATTTACCAGAGCAAACTCAGGTAAAATGTTCCTCCAGGATACGCTGGACCAGGTCCGAGCCTTGCTGCTGTAACCCTGCTCCACAGAGCCATGCAGATAACGCCAGCACTGTTCAGCATCACAGGACGAAAGCAGCCGTGTGACCTGATCTACGAGTGAGAAGCCGTTTTGTTCCTATCTGAAGCGGAGACAACGTTAATTACGGGACATGTGAGTCTCCAAACCTCCCAGGATGAGGAGACAGGGAGAGGCCCCTCCCCGCTCAGACAGGACAAACTCTCCTCAGAGAGGCGGTTAAAAATATGCCTGTGACCGTAAAGAGGTTTTGGAGGTATTTGATGTGCAATGAGAGAGGCATTAAACCTGTGAGAATGTGGGGGCCTCAAAGCAAACTCCCCTCCCAAAAGCAAAAGTCCACACTGGACCCGGCTGAACTCCTCAAACATCATTTTAACGCCACCCTCTGACTGCAAGGACAACAGATGCCCATGGAGACTTACCCCAGCAAGCTCTACTCCCAGAATCCCCTAGGCATCTGTTCCTCTCCCAATCGGGGCGTGAGCTGCACAGACCCAGGACCCCAGTGCATCCCAGCAGGAAGGGAGACTCTAGAGCACGTGATGCGGTCTCCCTGCCGACAGATCGATGCTGAGGATGGAGACTGCTTCCCTGCTACACTGTAGCGTTAGCTGCTGCAGCAGCTGATGGAGTCAGATGATTCAAACACAACTCAACTCACCCAGGAGCCCAACACACTGTCAGACACCCTGTGCTCTCTAAACACGCAAATCCATTTCAAATATCAGTGTTAAGTTCCAGTATCTTCTGTAGTTCTGTGGTTATGTGTGAAGGGGAAAGTTAGGTTTGGTAGCGTGTTGGTAGGGCCTGTATTTAAATGGTGTGTTTAGCTTGTGTGCAGCTCTCAGGCTGTGGCTGGTCTGGGAGGAGGGCTCAGTGACAGTGCTGCTCACAGCCTCACACGCGGTGCGGTCACCCCTCAACCGCGCACTGTCACCCGCCACGACCCCTCGAAGGTGCTCAGAGGAGTTTCCGCCTGCTGACTGTGACGACCGTGACGACAGGTGCCCTGTCTGTGGTCTGAGCTGACCGAGTGGTCTGAGCTGACCGAGCTGACCGAGCGGTCCGAGCTGACCGAGCGGTCTGAGCTGACCGAGCTGACCGAGTGGTCTGAGCTGACCGAGTGGTCTGAGCTGTCCGAGTGGTCTGAGCTGACCGAGCTGACCGAGTGGTCTGAGCTGACCGAGCTGTCCGAGTGGTCCGAGCTGACCGAGCGGTCTGAGCTGACCGAGCGGTCTGAGCTGACCGAGTGGTCTGAGCTGACCGAGCGGTCTGAGCTGACCGAGCTGACCGAGTGGTCCGAGCTGTCCGAGTGGTCTGAGCTGACCGAGCGGTCTGAGCTGACCGAGTGGTCTGAGCTGACCGAGCGGTCCGAGCTGACCGAGCTGACCGAGCGGTCCGAGCTGACCGAGCTGTCCGAGCTGACCGAGCTGACCGCCGCGCTGCCTCGTAGACCGGCAGTGGGGGGGGGGGGGGGGGCACAACGTGTTGATTTTGCTGCTCACTCGTTAAGCTGGCGGGTGGGATTTCAGTGAACATGCCACGATGTGCTCTCTGTGTTTGATGTGAGTGGGGGGGTGGGGATGTAATCGGCTGTGTCATGCTGCCTGGCCTGGCCTGGCCTGGGGGGGTGGGTCTCTCTACACGCTCAGTTTCAGCCCAGTGGGGCCTGTGTCTCCATGGTGACCTGTCAGGTCAGTGCAGCTGGTTCTGCCTCATTTGGGTCGAGCTCCACGCCAGAACCGAAACCCCCCCCCCCCCAGCTTTCAGGTCTGAAGCAGAGCGTGAGGACATGTGTCTCTGACCGTTTCCTCTGAAGCAGAGTGAAGTCTCTCACCCGTGTGGTCCGTTTGTCAGCTGTATCATGGCTGCTCCTGCACTGTATGGGTCGGACTGACAGCCTGAGCCTTGCTCTGAAGTCGGAGGCCCATTAACTCATTAACGGCTCTCCTGAACGCCCACCGGCCATGTTATTAGATCAAATACTCCCTGTTTTCATAGACTTGTTTTCACAGGGCAAAGCTAACACTGGGATGTAGAGGCAGCGGGAGGGGTCTTTCTCTGCTCCAAATCTCCCTCTACCCTCTACCAACCCCCCCGACATCCAGAAATGCCCCCCGCCCCACACCGGCCCTGGTCCGCGTCCTGGCCCTGGGTCCCAGTTCCCGGTTCCCCTGGCCCATGCTGGACTCCTCCTGCAGCCATACTGCGATACTGAGGGCCCTGTGATTACGGCCGCACCCACACGCACTCAGAGACATGAATGAATACAGTCTCCCTGAATCACACGCCGGCATCCTCCCCTGATCCATTCACTCTGTATGGCTTTTATTCTAATGCTCTTTAGAGTAAATTAATGGACAGTACCTACAGTATCTACTTAAACAAAATGCCTGTGTTTGTTTAAACTCATTTTAACTGTGTAAGAGATGGAGAATGAGACGGAAATCGCCTCAGTGATAAATCTCGTCTCTCTCTGGGGATAATGGTGTGTGTGTGAGATATGAGTGAGGCCAGTGTGGCTGTGTTCCTCATATCCCCAAAGAGGGGAAGGGAAGTGGGAGATAAGCACGGGAAACGGACCAGTTAAAGAGAGACGAACTGAGGGGTCACAGCCCTCCGCTGATTTACTGAGCAGATATGTTTTTGTTTCTCTAACACCTTGATAATTAGTGCTAATAAATTAGCTCGCTGGGGAGCAGGTGAAGGCTAGCTCAGTGGGTCTGGGAAAGCTCGCTGGGTGATGTTAACATCGCTGAAGCTTCACACAGTCACTCTCTCCGTGATGAAAGGGGAGAATCGCTGAGGGGAGGGAAATTTATGCAACAGATTGTTCTGCCATGAGGAGAGAATGTGAAGAATCCCAAAAGCCCCCCTTTAAGTCTGACCAATTTATAAACAAGATGGCAAAGATTAGCCTGCTTCTTTCACATATCTCCTCAGCTGCATGTTGGGGTGTGTGTTTCTACATTAGTAAATGTGTAAGCCTGAATGCATGTATGACTGTCTGTAGGTACATGCATGTGTAGGTGTGTGTGTGTGTGTGTGTGTGTGTGTGTGTGTGTGTGTGTGTGTGTGTGTGTGTGTGTGTGTATGAGACAGCGTGAGTGATCAATGTCTCAGAGTTTCGGGGTTACAGGAGTTGTAATCAGGTGTAGTTTATGTTCCCAGACGAAGCCTAGCGTGTCTGTTTAGTGTTTCAGACTTCCCCCCTCCCGCCCAGACCTGAGGGATACTGTGAATTTCCACATGGCAACCCCCAGTCTGCAGTAGTGCTATCACACAAAAGGGTGCTGCACATTCAAAGAGCTCACTCCAATAAGGCAACCCAGAGTGGCAGTAGTGCATATCCACTCTGATCCACATGCACTCTGATCCACATGCACTCTGACCCACATGCACTCTGATCCACATGCACTCTGACCCACATGCACACTGATCCACATGCACTCTCATCCACATGCACTCTCATCCACATGCACTCTCATCCACATGCACTCTGACCCACATGCACTCTCATCCACATGCACTCTCATCCACATGCACTCTGACCCACATGCACTCTGACCCACATCTACTCTGATCCACATGCACTCTCATCCACATGCACTCTGACCCACATGCACTCTGACCCACATGCACTCTGATCCACATGCACACTGATCCACATGCACTCTCATCCACATGCACTCTGACCCACATCTACTCTGATCCACATGCACTCTCATCCACATGCACTCTGACCCACATGCACTCTGACCCACATGCACTCTGATCCACATGCACTCTGACCCACATGCACTCTGACCCACATGCACTCTGATCCACATGCACTCTGACCCACATGCACTCTGACCCACATGCACTCTGATCCACATGCACTCTGATCCACATGCACTCTGACCCACATGCACTCTGACCCACATGCACTCTGACCCACATCTACTCTGATCCACATGCACTCTCATCCACATGCACTCTGACCCACATGCACTCTGACCCACATGCACTCTGATCCACATGCACTCTGACCCACATGCACTCTGATCCACATGCACTCTGACCCACATGCACTCTGACCCACATGCACTCTGATCCACATGCACTCTGACCCACATGCACTCTGATCCACATGCACTCTGATCCACATGCACTCTGATCCACATGCACTCTGACCCACATGCACTCTGACCCACATGCACTCTGACCCACATCTACTCTGATCCACATGCACTCTCATCCACATGCACTCTGACCCACATGCACTCTGACCCACATGCACTCTGACCCACATGCACTCTGACCCACATCTACTCTGACCCACATGCACTCTGATCCACATCCACTCTGACCCACATCTACTCTGACCCACATGCACTCTGACCCACATGCACACAGCTTCCTACTGCTTCCCAGCCTGGGGCATACACAGATGCCGAGGTCCCCTGGACTCTTCAGCAGTTGGTTCTCCAGTTTCACAGCCAGTTCACTGTTCTGGTGTCTCTCTTCTGTCCTGTAAGGGCACCGAATCACTCAGTGAAGACCTCTGAATTCACACAGCACCTACACCCCAACACCCCCTCCAGCTTTTACTCACATAACCCCATCACAGCCTATCTGTGTCCCCCACCACCCCCCAGTCAGCACTCAGACTGAAAATAAACAGGGCTTTGATGAAGCAGGGCCACTGCTGACCTCTGACCCCGCCGGTTCCGATCCGAACCCTGAGCGTGGGGTTTTGATGGTCTCCAGCCAACCTCTCTGAAGCTGCAGCTCCTGATTGCTCGTTTTTGGGATGCAGGTTTGTAAACAGAGGGAGTTGGGGGGGGGGGTTCATTACAGAGATACCTCACCACCCAGCCCACGTGACCTTGACCAGACCCTGGGGTCACGGGGTCACAGCTGTGGCCGCAGAAATGACTTCCAGGCTCTCTGCATGGAGGGGCAATATGGCTTTAGCGTGTTTCACCCTGTGAATGTTCTCTAACCTCACATTTGTGCTTTGAAAGGAAAAATGTCATTCAACAAATGAGTTTCCATGATCTTCAAAAAAATAAAAAAAACGCATTCGATTTTTCCTGTTAGGATGAGTTTCCGTGGAGACGTGGGTGCGAATGGGATTGTGAAAGAGCCATCTCCAGGGAGGTCCGCTTTTCCACAGACCACAGAAGGGGCGTGTCCTACAAGAACAAATCACTGCAGTCCTGTGATGTCAGCGGTGCGAGAACCAATGGCAGCAGGGCACGCTGGCTCTGTCCCTGCAAGCCCTACACAGACAGTGTGGCAGCGTGATGGGACAGACAGACAGACAGACAGACAGACAGACAGACAGACGTGCACCTGCAGTAGGTGTGCAGGGAGGAACCATATGTTGCTATGGTGCAGGCAGTAAGGAGGCATGTCAGCACAATGTAATGTCTGGATACTGTGGATCTATGGAGAGAGACGACATGTCCTTTGGTTAAGATGGGAGGGAATTACTGAACTTCAAACAGGAAGACTCATTAGCACAGTGATCCTGTATAATCATGCTCACTCGCAGACACACACACACACACACACACACACACACACACACACACACACACACACACACAAACGCACGTGCACGCACACACACAAACGTGCGCGCACACACACACATACAAACGTGCGCACACACACACACACACACACACACAAACGTGCGCGCACACACACACACACACACACACACAAACGTGCGCGCACACACACACACACACACACACACACACACACACTCTGAGTGACTCGGTGCTCAGTGACTGACACTGCATGAGCTGGATCTCCGGGTTCAAGGCTCTTCGCTTCCCCAGACTGAGGGAGGATAGATGCAGAACAGCACAGACACAAATCACCCGCTGAGCCGTGGGGCTCTGTCAGCGATAACAGCCTCTCCCACCCCCGTCTGTCTGTCGCAGTACAGCTGCTGTTTACAGCCACCTCACTCCAGCAGGGGGCACCTTACCCACCCCCTCACCTCTCCCAGCATGCACTGGGGTGTCTGTCTGAAGTATAATGGTTCTCCTCCTCCTCCTCCTCCAGGACAGAAGGCAGGCTTTAAGGAGCTTGAGTATGGTGTTTTGTTATTATAATTATTAATTATTATTATTATTACTACATTTAGTGGATGGCCCTATCTGGGTTGTCTACAGTGTGTGATGGTAAAGAACTGCCCTCACCAGAACACACAGCTCCTGACTCACTGTTACTGCAGAGAGAAGGCTTCCGTCAGGCCCAGAACTTCTCCTCACAACCCCTCTCCAGAGCAGATCAGAAGGTAGAGCAGTAGCTTTAAAAAAGGGCACCTTTTCTGAGCTGATGCAATGCCACTGCACTTCAGGGCGACTGTCATCCAAAAAGCACCGATCCTTACAAGGTTTGGGGTTGTTATAACTTAGCCTCCTGTGTGGGGCAGCTCTCTTCCACACTGTGAGCCTGGCAGGGGAATACTCTGCAGTCCTTAGGGCTTTGGAACAGGAGCACATCCTGGCACTTTGCAGCGCCCTGCTCCTTGCCCCTGATGGGTGGATTCCACAGAGGAAGGAACTCTACACATCACAGTTTACCTGCACCTCAGGCAAGGGTGTATGTTTCATTTGGAAAGTGGTGGGGACATAATCTTAGCTAAGTATACTAGCTACTAGTATAAGGTTAATATGCCTATTTTTGTTTGTACAGTGCTAACGTTAGCAAGACTATTACAATTCCTCGTCTGTATGCCCAGGACAGCTGTCTTTCATATCACTGAACAATCAACGTTACGTGTTTAATTTGATACCAGTACCATAATGTTATGGTCACCGAAGGCAAAGCACCTGTGACAGACAGCCTGGAATGTTCTCTAGCGAGCTGTCCCCTCTGCCTAAGCGCAGAGAGCACTGTGCTGCTGTCATCCAAAATGCACTCCAGCAATCACATCGCTGCATGCACAGGAGGCGGGAACAGAGCGGACAAACGCCAGTAGAAGCTCTGTTTTTATCCATGAGGGAGTTAACCCTGTGTAGAGCCGATGGAAATTATATTTGATTTAAATGCATGTGCAGTTACTATCAAAATAGTGGTGAGGAGAATTTTAGGTAATCAGAAAAGTGGTAGGGACATATCTCCACCGTCCCTCCCATAAATTACGCCCATGACCTCAGGTACCAGCGTTTCTCCGTGTTTGGCATCTGCTCCACGATGGGGATTTTTCTGTCTCGCTGCAGGGTTCTGGCTGCCTGTGAATCAGCACTGCAAACACAAATGCCACTGCGTGCCTCTTTACACTGACGCTAATTCAGAGACTGTTAACGTACATTTTAAATATAGTTTCAGTATCAGGTTGCTTCTTTTTTTCTCCATCTCATTCATTTTCCGAGGGGTTTAAATGCTCTGCATATAAACCCAGCTTCCCAGCCAGTGCCAGAATAAATTGAAAGAAATGAGGTTAAAGCGGAGAGAGGGTCCTGGCTTATTCGTAATGGAACAGCGCAGCTGTAGTGATGCAGGAGCTCTGAGGCTCTTTGTGGCTGTCGAACGCTCACCAAACCACAAATTATCACTGGATCTAGGACGGACTCACACTGTGCCACCAGCACCACAAACACACGCACACACACACACACACGCACGCGCACACACACACACACACACACACACACACACACACTCGCATGCACGCACGCACGCACGCATGCACGCACGCACGCACGCACACACACACTCGCATGCACACACTCGCATGCACACACTCGCACGCACACACTCGCACGCACACACTCGCACGCACACGCACACACACACACGCACACGCACACACGCACGCGCACACACACACGCGCACACACACACTCACACACTCTCCCTCTCTCACACATACACGCACAGACACATGCACACACACACGCACACACACTCCCTCTCTCTTTCTCTCTCACACACACACACACGCACAGACACATGCGCACACACACACGTTCTCTCTCTCACACACACTCTCTCTCTCACATGAACACACACGCGCGCACACACACACACACACTCTCTCTTTCTCACACACGCACACAGACACACTCTCTCTCTCCCTCTCTCTTTCTCACACACGCACACACACACACACACACACACACACAAACACACACCAGAGAAGGCAGGTTTCACTGCATCTGTCCAAACACACGGGGGCCAAAGTGACAGAGCTCTCGGCTGCTGTGCAGCGATTCCCGTCTCACGCCTGAGTGACGCCAGCTTCCTGCGAACGCCGCCGTGCGCGAGCAATTAAGCTGTTTCACCTTTTTAAAATAACGCATTTCCTGCCCAGAATTAACTTTATAAATACTCACGTTTTACCCCTCGTGCCTGAGCACTCTGCTTCTGACTCATTTAACCCCTGTGCTCCCTCTCTCTGCCCGTCTCTCCCTCTCTCTCCCTCTCTCTGCCCGTCTCTCCCTCTCTCTCCCTCTCTCTGCCCGTCTCTCCCTCTCTTTGTCCGTCTCTTCCTCTCTCCCTCTCTCTGCCCGTCTCTCCCTCTCTTTGTCCGTCTCTTCCTCTCTCTCCCTCTCTCTGCCCGTCTCTCCCTCTCTCCCTCTCTCTGCCCGTCTCTCCCTCTCTCTGCCCGTCTCTCCCTCTCTCTCCCTCTCTCTGCCCGTCTCTCCCTCTCTTTGTCCGTCTCTTCCTCTCTCTCCCTCTCTCTGCCCGTCTCTCCCTCTCTCTTTCACTCTCTCTCTCTCTCCCTCTCTGCCTGTCTCACAATCTCTCATCCCTGCCGTCTTCTCCCTCGGCTCAATGCGATATTTTCATGGTAAATGGAGTAAGGGCTTAAGAAAATACCTCTAAAAATCGTCTCTGTATATTTTCCTTTCTGTCCAGCAGCCTTGCTTACGTGCATGTACAGTGCACTAAGAAAATATTATTTCATGGTTCTCAGCTATTTTTAGCTAGTTTTCCTGGTTGCTTTCAGTCTCTTGTATGGTATGCCTTGTTCCATAAAATAATGTTGCTTTCATATATACAATCTAAATATTATAAAGCCACTCTGAAATAAATTTCCTTTCTGAAGTTGAATCACTTCACTTGTGCTATATTAACTAGAGAAAATTCACACACATGCATGCATGCATGTACACACATACACATAAATACACGCACACACACACAGTGAAGTAAGTTATGAACAATATTCGAATGGATTTAATTGTATTCTATATAGTTCCAAAATGCTATTAAGACTATACTGCAGTGTAGGATGCATTACAGATTTTTGTCAATGTGGTTTACACCATGTCATGTATTGTGTATGAACTGATGTATGTAATTCTCTGACATATTTACAGTAACTCTTGGTGTGAATTCTGGTGTGAAAACTGAACATAATATTTGAAAACCCAGCTTTTTGTTGTGAGATTAAAATGATTATATTCTACTCATCTGGAATAGGTTCTCACAAATATTAAACATCAAAAATGATATTTCTGTCTATCTTATTTTTATTACGTAACAATAAATACATTTTAATAGATGTATGCCTTTGACAGACATTTTCAAAGGAAATTAAATTTCTTAAAGTGAGTTCAGAATAAACACGCTTGTTTCAGAAAGATGCTTATTTCACAGTAACGCACTGAGACTTCGGTAGAAACGAGGGAATCACTTGGAAGCAAAATGAGATCAAAGAATAAAATACTTTCAGTCCAGAAAAGCACAGCATGCGTGAAGAATACTGACTGAGCGTTTACAAGCTGACGCTGATTTTTGTGCAACATTTTCGTCTATGAAAATATCTCCTTTCTTGAATTAGGAATTAACCTCAGAATTTCTTTATACTGACTGCCATACAATTCTGATTTAACAGTGTGTGTCCGTGAGCGTATGTTTGCCAGTGTGTTTTTGAGTGAGTAGCCTATCCGTAAACGGACACACGAACTGGCAATTTTAAAATTCTTACGACATTATTTCCTGTTCTTAAAAACACTTCTTAAAAACACTTTTAATGCGTCCATACCAAAAATGCTTTCAGATTAAGAGTTTTTGGATTAAGCGTTTAATAACGCCTTTGACCACTCCCCCGTGTCCTAATGAGAGGTAAACAGTGATTAATTAGGGTTTATCAACACCGTTACAGAACAACTACAACGCCAAAAGAACGGGATCCATGGCATTATTAGGGAAGAATAAATTAAAAAAACAAAACAAAATGTTATCTCCTTTTGCCTGTCCAGTGGCTTCGTTAGGTCTGATCATTCGGGGCTATAGCCCCGAGTATTTTAAGCCTAGCCCCGAATATTTTCGCCCTGACAAAGGAAGTGTTTATAGCAAAACAACAGACAGACTGTGTAACAGAGCGGAACTTGACTTTAAGCGCCCGAAGGCGCGATAATATTTATTTATTATAAAGGCAGATATAACCTCCCCAGCCTACCGATGCCGACAAGCCCCAGGCAAACCTGACTTAGCACCAGATCTTTTCAATGGCTAGAAACTCCAAACTATTTTTTTTTAGAAATTATGTAATTTGTTTATTATGTGTATTTCTTTGTTTTTGTTTTATTTGATAACTACATAAAATAACAATTCACATTGGTCACATTTTGATCGGAAGTGTGCGTCAGAGCCGTGGACTATTTCGATTGTCTTTCCTTTCATTTCTATTCCTCCTTCAGGGGGAAACAGCCCACATCACTGTAGCAGCGATCATTTACTCTGCTTGCACTCGCCACTGGGTTTGCTGGTTCGCTTCCATTCTGCCGTGACCGGATGGAAGCCGATATTCCTGCCGCTTTATTACACGCGTTTAAAAACGTCCCTTTCGATCTGCGTCCGATCGTTCATCCTCAGCTGCGACCGAACATCGGACCCTCTTCAAAGACCCTCATCAAATCAAACAAGTGCGCTGAGAGATACGGATATCCCTCCCTCCCAGACTCTCTCCAAATCACAATTTAGGAAGGCATACACACCTGAAAATTCATCGTTAAACGAGTTAAAAAAAAACAGGAAGTGTTTGGAGTGAGAATTGATAGTAGCCTAGTGGAAAAGTGATACTTTTACACAGTGTTTCGCAAGGTATTGCGATTTTTAAAATCATTATGTTTAATTGGTCAGTAAAATGACCTGTATCGTATTTTGATTAACTCCTATTTCGAGTCTGATACTTATAATTGAAGTCAGTTGGTTCACTGCGTTTCTGCTGTCAAAATGTGGAAGTTTTGTTTAAGAATAATCTTGTCATGCGCTGGAATTAGAAGTATTGGTAAATCAGGAATTTTGTCTGTTTGTTCAAGATTACATTTCGTATTACGATGTCAAAAAGGTATCAAACAAATTTAGCTGCATAACTTACAGAAACTCCAAGCACCACACGTTATATTAAACATGTATATTTTCTGAATGAAAATATATTGACTGAAAGAACAACGAAGTATAAACCAAGGACTGCACGTAAGTTTAATGTATGATTACACAACCATACTGAGCTTTTAATGCAAAGAGAGGGTCCAGCTGACATTAACAGCCATCCCAGCTAAAGTGAAAGATAATTTAGTTTTGCAGGAAGGTTTTGGGCTTCATGATTTGAAAAAGTAAAACGGGACGACTCCATAAGAAGAATCGCATAACTATATACAGTATATATAGGATAGGATAGAACTAGGACTTATAAAAACAAATAGCCATTGAGCCGGTATCGCTGGTATTACCATTCCTCAGTAAGTATGCTGTGACCAGTCAAAGCGTATCAGGGCTTCAGAAATGCGGCTGACACGCTGGGCGAAGGAGTTTTAAGCGCGCCTGCGCCTTTTTGACCTGCCAGTCGTTACTCATCCTCAAAACGGAGGTATAAGAGTCAGTTTAGCGGAGACCTCCCCCCTTTTAAGTATTACGGAATAGCTTTTTAAATCGATCTGCCGAGCGCAGCGCGCATCGGCGCGGCTCCGGCAGCGGTCCGGGCGCCTGACAGATTCGGAGCACAGAACCTCCCGTGACCCCTCTCCGCGCTCTCTCGCCAAGACCAGTTTAAATATTGACAAAGCTGTGACTTCCATTATGGGACATAAAACGTTTCAAGCGCTCGTGAGAGGAACATCCCCTCTTTCCCAGTGTAAATAATGACTAGGTCAAAAAAGGGAAAAAACACCAGAAAAAGCACCGCTCTGTCAAAGGTAGGGCCTGCAGGCTCGGTGTCCTGTCTGGAGTCGCGTCGTTTTTCTCTGCCTTCTCCTATTGATGTTACCGTCTAGTTTTAAACAGCGCTTTAGAATCATTTACAGCCTTGGTTCTTGTCGCTTTATTTTTTAAATTGTGCTGTTTTTATGTTTTCTCCACTTCTGAAAAAATATTCAAATTTAAAATTTTGAAGACATATTTAAATATAAAGCAAATAAGAATGTGTGTGCGTGTGTGTGTGTGTGTGTGTGTGGGGGGGGGGGGGGTGATGCTCAGTGCACATTCTGTATGTAATAGTATGAGATGCCATTCCAAGACCCACTGTACCTTACACAGAGAGTCGGGTTCAGACCTGTATTTCCAGCACAGGCAGACACAGAGAGTCGGGTTCAGACCTGTATTTCCAGCACAGGCAGACACAGAGAGTCGGGTTCAGACCTGTATTTCCAGCACAGGCAGACACAGAGAGTCGGGTTCAGACCTGTATTTCTAGCACAGGCAGACACAGAGATTCGGGTTCAGACCTGTATTTCCAGCACAGGCAGACACAGAGAGTCGGGTTCGGACAGAAAGCTCCTGTCCCCAGCTTCACCTTCGCCTTTGCCAAAGGAGACATCTGTCTGAGGCCGAGGACATCGCTCCGACCGCTCGCTCCCTTCAGAAGTAAAAACAGCAGAAAGTCAGCGTGCTGTAATGCTTATAAATTAATCGGGCGGTCAGAAAGGCATCCGTCTCCTGAAAGAGTAGCTGGAGGCTGCGCTGAGGACGTTAGTCACCTCTGAAACCCGAGTCTGGGCTCCGATCATGAATAACCCCCGACCGCTTTGCCAAATGAAAATGTAGATTTTGGCAGGCTCTGCTTGCTGTAGTCCCCATGTGTATGCAGTGCGGATGTTATAAAAAGGCTTTATGTATTCAATAATTGCTTAACAGTTATATAAAATGTCATTAACTACGCTGCTGCCTAGGTCAGATCCATGGACCCCCCCCTCCCCCACTCTCTCCCCCTTGTTAATGGGGAACCTGGCGCCTGTGGAACCGGTTGGGTTCTGTTGGTACAGTCAGGTCCTCTTCCCCACACCGCCAGGTCCCCTGTCACAGCGGCCGTCCTGACACTGCCAGCCTGCTGAAATGCATGTCGGTTTGGCACTGACAGTCAGTGCGGTGTGCAGGTGGCACCCCGGTCTCCACTCCGGGCAGACCCTGTCACAGCGGCCGTCCTGACACTGCCAGCCTGCTGAAATGCATGTCGGTTTGGCACTGACAGTCAGTGCGGTGTGCAGGTGGCACCCCGGTCTCCACTCCGGGCAGACCCTGTCACAGCGGCCGTCCTGACACTGCCAGCCTGCTGAAATGCATGTCGGTTTGGCACTGACAGTCAGTGCGGTGTGCAGGTGGCACCCCGGTCTCCACTCCGGGCAGACCCTGTCACAGCGGCCGTCCTGACACTGCCAGCCTGCTGAAATGCATGTCGGTTTGGCACTGACAGTCAGTGCGGTGTGCAGGTGGCACCCCGGTCTCCACTCCGGGCAGAGGCTCCTCTGTAAGCAGCCCTTCAGCTTCCTGCACTGGCAGGAGCGGCTGCTTTCTGTCTCGCTGCCGGGGCACACTGTTTGCAGGGGTGTCTGAGGGACTTTGGCTTTGGTTCTCAGCCCCCTCTCTGCCCCCCAGGGCTGCTGACCTGTGTGAAGGCTTTGCTCTGAAGCACCTTGAGGTCTGCCGGTTGTACTGATTATTCTCTCATACTCCACCAGACCCCTGCACCGAGGCCGGTTCATGCAAACTTATACTACCTGGCTCAGGTGTGCAGGACCAGAGAGAATTATGGGACATATCTACTGACAAAGTGCCTATTTACTACATCAATATGTATGTGCATATACACGCGCACACGCACGCGCACACGCACACGCACACGCACACGCACACGCACACGCACAGCTTTAAAGGCACGGACAGTAGCTGCAGTCTGGCTTTGGGGAGAATGTGTGCAGTGTGAGAGATGCAGAGGGGTGTAACAGTAAGACTCTGTGCAGTTTAGCGGTGGAGCCCACTGTGCTGATGACATGCTGCGTCTGTCAGCACCCCCCCCCCCCCACCACGCCCCCCATCCGGTCCCCGCCCATGTCCTCATGCTCCATGGCGCCCCCTGTCATAATATTATTGTTGACTTAAAGGTCCCTGCAAGTCGCGCATGCCTCATACAGCCGCGGCTGTGTGGAATAAAACCAGCTTCACGTTTCATTACTTTGATTTCACGTGATTATCTCCCAGCAGAGCCCACGTCCAGGGCAGTCCGCCTGAGCCGGAAACCAAACAAACCCTGCTCACCATGGAGCCCCGCTCATCACAGAGACTCACTCACGACAGCGGCCGTGCTCACCACAAAGCCCCGCTCACCATAGAGACCCACTCACCACGAAGAGCTACTCACCATGGAGAACCGCTCATCAGAGAGATCTACTCACCAGAGAGATCTGCCCACCACCGAGTCCCGCTACCCAGGGAGCACAGTCAGCTTCTGTGTTGGTGGTTGCAGCCCTATGACAGACAGCTAACAAGGACTAAAGTCACACAGTGACCTTGTATTTATGTACAATTCAGCCTAGAACATAGATGATGTGCATGACTGTGATAGATGCATGTCACACTGGGGAAAGATTTCTATAAACACACATATCCCTCCTTAAACCAGCTGCACTCAGCACTGCACTCCAAACCTTTTTTCCTGCCGTGGTGAGACAGTCTCTCATTGATGCGCAAACCCAGCAGAAGTCCTGGCTCGGCCGGCAAACACACATCCTTCCTCTCTTTCTCTTCTCCAAATCATTAATGAAGTCATTTATATCTGCAGGAATAATGAGAGCATTGGAGAAGACAGGAGGAGACAAGGGGAAAGGGAGAGGACGGGTGTGAGGGGACGGGTGTGAGGGGACGAGTGTGAGGGGACGGGTGTGAGGGGACGAGTGTGAGGGGACGGGTGTGAAGGGACGAGTGTGAGGGGACGAGTGTGAGGGGACGAGTGTGAGGGGACGAGTGTGAGGGGACGGGTGTGAGGGGACGAGTGTGAGGGGACGGGTGTGAGGGGACGAGTGTGAGGGGACGGGTGTGAGGGGACGGGTGTGAGGGGACGAGTGTGAGGGGACGGGTGTGAGGGGACGGGTATGAGGGGACGAGTGTGACGGGACGGGTGTGAGGGGACGGGTGTGAGGGGACGGGTGTGAAAGGACGAGTGTGAGGGGACGAGTGTGAGGGGACGAGTGAGGGGACGAGTGTGAGGGGACGGGTGTGAGAGGACGAGTGTGAGAGGAGGAGAACAAGAGGAGAGGAGAGAGAGGAAGAGAGAGAAGGAGAGGAGGGAAGGGAGAGAGAGGGAGCCTCCAGCAGGCTGCAATCAAGGTTAGGGAAAGAGCTGGAAAGCGCAGAGATGGATTATTCCCCCCGGTCTGTGCTCAGAGCTGAATATATGTCTGCAATAACACATTGAGAGAACTAATCACAGATTTGGCAACCACTCCCCAAAAAGAACAACTTCATTTAAACAGCCTCTCCTCTTTTTTTCCCCATCGTCCCGATTCCCCTTGGACAGCCTGTGTGTCTGACTCTCAGAGCAGACCTGACCAAAGGTTTGACATTTGACCTCCTCCCTCAGGTCACAGCATAAAGGCAGTAAAGAGGGCAGAACAGCTTTGCTGCCTGAGTTCGGCTGCCATGCCTGCCTGTCATATGCTGCTCTTCTGGGTTCGGCTGCCATGCCTGCCTGTCATATGCTGCTCTTCAGGAAGCAGAGGGAAAATGGCCGTCTGCTGTTGAGTGAATAATGGTTTACAGCAGATGCAGATGTTGCGAACAGCGGTGGTTAGGAGTTACCTGTATACAGCCAGAGGAATGAATCACACCTGGGTGAGAGGAGGGATGGAGGAGCGGAGGAGGAAGGAGGAGGTAAAGCTTCTGTCTCCAGCCGGGGCCTTGCTGGAGGACATTCCAGTGAGATAATAACAATACTAGAAAAATAATAAAAATATGGTTTCTTCTTTGTCAAGATGGTAAACCATGAGCAGAGAGGAGTGGAGATCCTGGTAACAGTGTACAGTTTGAGTTATTAATGATTAATAAAGCATTCGTAATTACATTTCACATAAAATACACTTCTACACTTCTAATGTTCAATCTGTTTACACTTTGTGTCTTAGTCAATGCGCTTATCCACAGTGACTCACACAGCAAGAGTATGTGAATAGACAAGAGATAAGTTAAATTTTGGGGTGGCATTTTCTGGGGTGGGGGGGATTTCCCAAAGGGCATTCTGGGACTGCATTCAGCACTGGACTCTGACCCCCACCACGCCATCCACTGCACCCCAGGCTGAGGACTCCAGCAAGGGGAGGAGAGGCACAGAGGGTTAACATGAAGCGAGTACATATAATCACGCACGTTCGCTAAAATATACTGCAGACACCACAATACTTACAATCACTAATGATAGGTAACAATGGATACAGACTGGAACAGCAGTGGAGATCAAGGAGACCTGTTATACTTATGCGTGTGTGTGTGTGTCAGTAGCTGTAGAGTTAGGGTTATCATTTGTCTATCGTCAGGTCCTTTCCAGTGTGAGTGTATGGCTCTATGACTTCATGGAGGCTTGTCTCTGTTCTTTCCTGTGCAGTAATTAATAGCTCTCCACTTTTAACTAAACTAAACGGAGACAGGACTTAAACCAATGAAAACACAGTATATCACTGCAGCAGCGCTGAGTCGTGTGGAAGGCAGCAGGAGAGAACCAGCGCTGCGCAGCCTCACTGCGGCTGCAGGGTCTGCTGTCTCTGAGGGCTGCGGGGTCTGCTGTTTCTGAGGGCTGCGGGGTCTGCTGTTTCTGAGGGCTGCGGGGTCTGCTGTTTCTGCGGCTGCAGGGTCTGCTGTCTCTGAGGGCTGCAGGGTCTGCTGTTTCTGCGGCTGCAGGGTCTGCTGTCTCTGAGGGCTGCAGGGTCTGCTGTCTCCGCGGCTGCAGGGTCTGCTGTTTCTGCGGCTGCAGGGTCTGCTGTCTCCGCGACTGCAGGGTCTGCTGTCTCCGCGGCTGCAGGGTCTGCTGTCTCTGAGGGCTGCAGGGTCTGCTGTCTCCGCGGCTGCAGGGTCTGCTGTTTCTGCGGCTGCAGGGTCTGCTGTCTCCGCGGCTGCAGGGTCTGCTGTTTCTGCGGCTGCAGGGTCTGCTGTCTCCGCGGCTGCAGGGTCTGCTGTCTCTGAGGGCTGCAGGGTCTGCTGTCTCTGAGGGCTGCAGGGTCTGCTGTCTCTGAGGGCTGCAGGGTCTGCTGTCTCTGAGGGCTGCAGGGTCTGCTGTTTCTGCGGCTGCAGGGTCTGCCGTCTCTGAGGGCTACAGGGTCTGCTGTCTCCGCGGCTGCAGGGTCTGCTGTCTCTGCGGCTGCAGGGTCTGCTGTCCTAATGGTCATATGCTGTCCATATTTACGGTTAATTAGGCAGCTGCAGGTAAGCTCTCCCCCGAGAGCAAGCGGCACAGGAAAGTGACATTATTAAAGAGCAAACACAACTTATGAATAGATTTTCATAACATATTATTTATTACAGAAAAGAGTCAAAGGCATGCCCAGGGGGCTTTTCCCAGCCAAGTGGCAGCTCAGAGTTACCCTGGAGAAACCCAGAGGCTCACTCAGTAAACCCTGAGAGTGATAAGGCACAGCTTACATGCAGACAGGAGCAGGCCTGTGCTGCAGGCTTCCAGCAGCAGCTCTGTGAGTGATTCTGTAAAATGTCTTTACTGAGTCACCTGCTCTCCTGTTGAGCTGCAGTACGGCTCACCCTGACCTGAAAGGCTCTCAGACAGCAGAACAGGGCAGAGTCACCCTCTGCCCATATACACAATCACAGCTCATAAAACAAGCAGATCCTGCATAAGCCGTACAAACACACACGCTCACACAGACACACACACACACTGCACACACACTCACACAGACACACACATAGACACACAGACACACACACACACACACGTACACAGTGTGCACACACAGCACTTGCACACACACGCACACACACACACACACACACACGTACACACACTGCACACACGCTCACAAAGACACACACACACATACAGAGTGCGCACACACACACTGCACACACTCACACACACATACACAGACATGCGTATTGCAGAGGCACTCTATCAGAGAAGACAAAGCAGCTGTTGATTAAAAGAACCCAACATTTAAAAAAGACTGAATAATAAACTCGTTATTGTGATGACTCTGGAGTCATTCATTAATCTCAACCAATGAGAATGCTAAGAACCACTGAAACAGAGCCATTCCGAAGTCCACAAACAGCCTGAGATGTAGAGGCAGTTCATGGTAATTACAACCTCAGGAACATCCTGCATTGAAACCTGTTTGAGGACAGTCAGCAAGACAACAAGTCCTCTGCAGAACTGAGCAGTCCTGACAGGCAGGAGTGGGGTATAGTTAGCAAACACAAACATCTTTCTGAGCATTTTTTAATGTCCTGGGTGTGCACCAGATTCATTCAGTCAGATCACCTACCAGGCAACCTCACATGCTCTGAGAGGTCACTGTGTGAGCCAATACAAAACTACAAACCCCAAAATAATCAGTGAGGGAAAAGTTACATTGAACAGGGCTGCTATCCAGGTAGTGCCTCAGAACTACAGAGTCACTGAACATAAAGCCCCCTCAGCACTGAATGAATCATAGTCACAGTAAACTTCACTACAGAACCTTTTACATACATAAGAACCAGTTGCTGATAAGGGCAGTGTTGCTATGATAATGCCAGCCTCATTTAGGTTAGGTCAAATATTGGAAACCAGATCGGCATAAACACATCCACTGGAGAGCAAGGATGACCTGACAGTACCTGGGGCACCATCTGGGAGACCCTGTAGAGAGTTCCGCTCTCCTGACCGTGGGGTATTAGAGTTCCCCACACACACGCACCCCTTCCACTCACACCTTCGTCTCTGCTAACTCCTGCGCTCACCCTTTCAGGACATCTGGAGCAACAGGCAGCTGACCACACATCCCCGACATGTTTGAAATCGTTCACTACTGTACAGTCAGATAAAGTGTGCAATACTTTTGGTCTATTATTTTTTTTTTGGGAGTAGTGTGTGATCAGGATAACAGACTGTCATGCTGCTGGTGGAGAGTCATACCTCTATGAGCTTTGAGATACACAAATCATACACCACTATTGGTTTATGACTTTCTCCATTGCAGCTCACTTTTCACCACTCACTGTTCACTATCACTCTCATATTTCGCCAACACTTTCTGAAGTCTGACCATCTGACCATCTTACTCATCACTTTCAGTGAGTGTAAATTTCACGACGGTGTCTGATCATTGAAAAAAGTCCATCCATCCTTGCTTTCCATTCTTGGTTTATCTTAAAATATTTCAAACAAATAAAATGATTTATAATAAGGAAAATAACTAAAAGGTTAACATAAACATTGCAGGAGCCATGGAAACTGAAACAAGCCCATAGCAGTATTCCAAAACATTCATTATTTTTATCAAAACGATGATTTTCTGCAGAAAATGAGTGTTTAACGGCCTCAGTCCTGTTCTGCTTGCAGTCATCGTGTTTAAAAACTTGGCTGTGAGATTTATAGACAGAAAACAGCCCCACTGCGACAAAAACATGAACCTCCCAGCAACAAAAATTCAACGTCTTTAAAACCAAAGAGGGAGCAGTAAATTCAGTGCCTTTAACAGGCTGTATGGCAGAGCCGAGCCGAGCGCAGAGCCGTCTCCAAAAACACCAGAAACATGGCAGGCTTCCGCCCGCGCTCCCCCGACAGCTCTCAAACTGGCAGGAACTGCTACACCACACCATTCAGCTGCGTATCAGTCAGTCTGCGCTCCGCGTGACGGTGCACGGACAGACAGACAGACGTGCGCCACACACAGGTCTCTCAGTGAGCACGAGCATCAGACCTCCTTCTGAATCCCTCTGGCCCCAAGATGGCACTGACCCGTCACGGCTAACAGCGTAGCGCAAGTAACAGTATATCCAGCCACACCGCGCTGACGGTCAGGGGTCGGTGCTATGAGTTTGAAATTCCACAGCTGACCTGACTGTGTTTTGCTATTTGATCAGAGTCATTTCCTTTGAGTTCTGTGCAAGAATCACAGCTGCATCATTCAGGCTGTTCTGTCGGTCGGACGGTTTGATTTTGACCTCTGATGAGGAGTCAGCGTGACATCAGCAAATCCAGAGGTTTTCACTAGTAGCGCGACAAACAGCTCCAGCCAGCAATTAGGCACCTAATTCAGAAACTCCGCTGATTCACCACAGACACAAGACACCGGCAATAAGTGTGTGTGTCTGTGTGAGTGTGTGCACCAGGTTCTAGACCTGAGAGGGTAAGCAGTGCAGGCTAAAGGTTAGGTTAGTTATTGTTCCTGCAATCAGAAGGTTGCAGGTTTTGGTCCCAGTGTAAAATGGTAATGGGACCTGGACCCACATTGCTTCAGTAAAATGTACATCAGTACAGATGGCTAATATGTAAAATGTCCCACATGCTGTTCTGCTTTGCAAATGACATAAGACCTGCAAAGCATACAACTAAAATGATGTCTCATGGGGTTGAATCCTTGAGTGGGACTTCACTGCTGCTCCTTTCAAGAAAGAGAATGATCCTACACTTGTCTACTAACTGAGTAACTCTGTAAATGAGCTCAAGCCCAGAGTCCATGATACAAGAGGAGGAAAGAATCCAGCATGGAGATTAGCATCACCTCCTGTACTGCTTTAATTCAAGTTTCGGAGAACTCTTTATTAAAAAGCATAGCTTCCATACATGCGTCTTTACAGCACGTATGTCTTTAACACATGCCAGGAGCACTCTAGAGATAGATGAAGAGGGAGAGTAGCATCGTTTGCTACCTGGAAATCAGTCTAGTTAAGAGGAGAAAAAAGGAAAAAATGTGGAAAATAAAAAGTATAAAAGGGTTACTTTTGCCAAAAGATTGTAAAGTAATTACTGGGTCTCACTTTAAGGCCTGCAGAACACAGTGGAAAGGACATATTTATCTTTTCCTTAGATTTTCAGTGTCATATGAGCACAGTTGTGTGGTGTCCAGCAGTACATCTATAATCTATATGCTGCCCCAATGAACCGGTGACCATCGAGCTGATTCATACTGTGAAAGATGAATGAGGCCAACAGGAATGAAGCTGCAACTTCTGACTGCAGGCCTTCAAAAACACGAAAGCCCCTGCAACGCAAAACTAACACAGGTTGCCTCACTTTGTGTTCATTGATTAATAGGGCCTCTTACCTGATAGGGGGCTTAACGCTTCCCAGGTGAACACTTTCCTTCTTCTCCAGGGCATACTTTCTCCTGATGCCGTCTCTCCCTGCTCCTCTCCTGAGACGTGGCCCTGAGTCTGCTTTCCAAAGAGGACGCTAAACCCACAGAAAGAGAGACGTCGGGGACATGATAAAATTAAAGCTCATTAAAAGCAAAGGAAGACGCCTTCACTATTTTTACTCACTTATGATAAATAAATGGAGTAAGGAGCACCAAACAGCCGCCAGGAGAGGGGGTTTTCCGGCTGGCGTGTGAGGGAGACAGGGGGTGAAATTATTAAGGATTTATGTGGTCTCTGGACTGCTAGAGTCGTGAGTCCAATGTTTGGTTTTGGATCAGGAAACTATTAAAACAAATGGCAGATACATTTCTCAAACCTGTGAGGGCAGAGAGACACGGGGGTGGGGGGACCACACACACGAGGCACTGCTTCCAATCGGGACGCTCTGAGTGACGCAGTCAGTGTTATAGTGCTGCAGCAACAAGGTTACAGCACAGAGATGGTGTTACAGCACAAACAGTGTTATCACGTTATAGCACAATGAAAGTGCAGAGTTATACCATAACTGTGTCCAGCACAGAATGTTACAGCACAGAGAGCGTTACCGGACAGAGAGTGTTATGGTGTTACAGCACAGTGTTATCACCTTATACCACAATTAAAGTATAGACTCCTATACCACAGAGCATGTTACAGCATTACAGCACAAAGAGTGTTACAGCACAGAGATTGTTGCTGGACAGAGACAGCAGTTACAGTGTTACAGGACAGAGACAATTATAGTGTTACAGCACAGAGCGTTACAGCATCCTGCTGGTGGGTAAATCTGGATGGTGTGCTGTGTAAACACACTCACTGAGACTGTCTGCAGGACGAACAGGGTGGCAGACAGAGGCAGAGCCGGGGAGAGGTGCGCCTTGGGGGGGCGGTGGGGGGGGGGTGTCAGTCTCTCGTCTCTGAGCGTCGCGTTGGGCCCGGGCTGCAGTGGAGGGGGGGTGTCAGTCTCTCGTCTCTGAGCGACGCGTTTGGCCCGGGCTGTAGTGGAGGGGGGGTGTCAGTCTCTCGTCTCTGAGCGACGCGTTGGGCCCGGGCTGCGGTGGTGCGCTCACGCTCTGGCACTGCGTCTGCATCCCCCTGGTGCTCGGTGCGTGACGCGGTGCTGACAGACTGCAACGGGTGCAGCTGGAGCACACAGCGGGACGGGGTCCAGCCCACCCTCTCTCCCTGGCACCCGCCGAAGCTGCGGGGACCAGGTCATACTCCCCATCTCTCCCGCTGAGTCATGCAATCACCCCCCCGAGACCTCTCTCCCTGCCACCTGCCGAAGCCTCGGCGACCAGGTCATACTCCCCGTCTCCCCCGCTGAGTCATGCGATCACCCCCCCGAGACCTCTCTCCCTGCCACCTGCCGAAGCCTCGGGGACCAGGTCATACTCCCCGTCTCCCCCGCTGAGTCATGCGATCACCCCCCCCCGAGACCTCTCTCCCCAGATATGCATAAGAGCCCTTTATTTGCTTAGCTGGGGTGACGCCTGTATCCAGAGCAAATTACATCATATACGTATATTTATTTTCAGCATTGTACATATTACCCGTGTGTCATTTGGGGCTGTGTTACCTGACTGACAGACCCAGCGCAGGGATGGAGAGGTGTCTGTGTTTCACTCCTTTGCAGACACAGTCTACA
>NC_050583.1:817500-847500 GCF_013368585.1 Megalops cyprinoides | reverse complement strand
TCATGTCGGTTTCATGGTGTACACTCCGGGCTGAGATGCACACCACCCGCTCTTCAGGCACGGCAGGTATGGCTCTGAGATTCCTCCCAGTCGCCATTTATTTGTTTGCTTATTTTTGTTGCTGCTCGCGTTTCACCCTCTGAATGGGCGTTTGTCTGCGTGGCGATGCCCGCCCGCCCGCCCGCCCCCCTCCCGGGCCGGCCAATCAGACGAGACCAGCCGAGCATGGCGCAGCGAGAGAGCGTGGTGAGAAACTCTCCGGCACTGACCAGACCGTACACACGCACACACAACACAACGTTGACTAGGCAACCAAAAAGAAATTATGGGCTACCACTGTGCTGTGCCATGTGAAATGTCCTCACTTCTATTCTATAAAAAAAAAAAAAACTGAGTGCAAGTGGGCGGAGAGGTGCCGATACCTCTAACCTCACACTGTGGAACTGTGGGATAGCTGAGGCCGCTTATTCAGCCTCAGCTCAATTTCCTGCAGAATACGAGCCCTGGAAGAGGAGCAGGACTGCTTCCCCTGACGAGCGACAGAAACCCCACAGAAAGAGGCCTGCTTGTTTCCCTCTCATCACAGCACAGCAGAATGTGACACTTTGGCAGGCGGTGCGAGACTTCCTCAGAATTTCGAACAGAGAGGGTAGCGTCAGGGCGTAGTGCGGCCTTTACTGCGCGATGTGATTTAGAGATGGCGCTGTGATCGGAGGGGAAGCAGCTTGCCCCGTGATTCACTGTCTTTGTGTAAATATTCATTTTGGCGCTTCGCTGCTCCGCCATTCTTCGGACGACTTTTCCAGACCTGCGGTGACCTGGCGCTGCCGCCACCGGCGCTCCACGCACCATTAACTCAACTCAGCCTGGAAGGAAAACAGGGCCTGTCGCAACACAGCACCACCATCACAACACAGCCCTGCTGTCACAATACTGTCGTGATATGGTGCTCCCGTTCCAAACGCATTCCCATCCCAAACGCACTGCGCAGGGCCGTGGGAAGAGGCTTTAAGCTGGGGGTGCTGTAGTGGGCCCTGACACTGTGCTCCAGCAGGCTGCATAACGGGTGACTAAAGGCAACTAAATGCGTAACTTTCCACTGCTTGTTTTGAGAGGGGGTTACAGTGTAGGTACAGTGCGGTTACAGTGCAGGTACAGTGCGGTTACAGTGCAGTTGCAGTGCGGGTACAGTGCGGGTACAGAGTGGTTACAGTGCGGGTACAGAGTGGTTACAGTGCGGGTACAGTGCAGGTACAGAGCGGGTACAGTGCGGGTACAGTGCGGGTACAGTGCGGTTACAGAGTGGTTACAGTGCGGGTACAGAGTGGTTACAGTGCGGGTACAGAGTGGGTACAGTGCGGGTACAGAGTGGTTACAGTGCGGGTACAGAGTGGTTACAGTGCAGGTACAGTGCAGGTACAGAGTGGTTACAGTGCGGGTACAGTGCAGGTACAGTGCGGGTACAGTGCGGGTACAGAGTGGGTACAGTGTGGGTACAGAGCGGGTACAGAGCGGGTACAGTGCAGGTACATTGCGGTTACAGTGCGGGTACAGTGCAGGTACAGAGTGGTTACAGTCACAGAGCGGGTAAAGTGCGGGTACAGAGTGGTTACAGTGCGGGTACAGTGCAGGTACAGTGCAGGTACAGTGCAGGTACAGTGCGGGTACAGAGTGGTTACAGTGTGGGTACAGTGCGGGTACAGTGCGGGTACAGAGTGGTTACAGTGCAGGTACAGTGCAGGTACAGAGTGGTTACAGTGCAGGTACAGAGTGGTTACAGTGCGGGTACAGAGTGGTTACAGTACGGGTACAGTGCAGGTACAGAGTGGTTACAGTGCGGGTACAGTGCTGCTGGTCTGGAGACTGTGGGCCGATGTCTGTTGCTGTTTGAGGACAGACGAGCCCTGCAGTTTGATGTTTAGTGGGACAGAGTGCTGCAGAGCTAATGTGTGCATGAGGCTGTTTCATTTTGCCAGTTAAAGAAATATAACAGCTGAACGCAGGCTGTAGAAGCCACAGATAACACAGCTACACAAATACATTGTGACTGATGCATAGATCCCTAATTACATGACTCGCTGAGACTGAGAACCACGTCGGCTTTAACAGATTCCATTTCATCCCTTTAATATTCTTCAAAAATCTCTGCAAAGTGTCACCAGCTGGGCCATGAAGTTGACACAATGCTCACATTGTGAGAATAAGGAAAAACGAAACACAATCAACAGGTTTGACACTTTAAAACCTTTATTTTCTCCCACTGTCTGTGTGGCTTTACACTAATAACCACAGTGAGGATTTCACTGCCATTTGAAATCACTGTTGTGCTTAGGATTGTATTGTAGCTGTGGAATATGAGGCAGAGCTGCTCAGAACCCATCACTGAAACCATGTGAAGCTGCAGCCAGTTTCCAGCAGCCTGGTGTTTTGTGTCTCCCTGTTGGCCACACCCCCATGTCCTCTGTGGCCACGCCCCATAGGGGTTGCCCCTCCCTCACCTGGAAGCTCTTTAAGGTCATTAAAAAAGTGTAATGAGTTTCACTCACTACAAACCTCTGAAAGAGAGAGAGTGAGAGAGAGAGTGTGTGTGTGTTTGTCTAAAGCATTTTTCTCTTATGTGGGAGTGTCTAGAGAATGTTTCTGTGTGTATGTGTGTGTGCGCATGTGTCTACAGTGTGTGTAGCTTTCAGCAGCTTTCTGTGATCTGTGAATGGAAGCGTTTACGTTTTATTGCCTGCTTTTGAGGGGTTTTTTTCACAGCTGAGCAATTTCACTCTGAAAAAATAATCCCAACCAATTGCTGATAATTGAGAAAGATGCCAGCCATATTGGCGGGGGTCAAAGGTCGCAGTCTCAGGCTGATTGCCAGCTGTGACTGGGTCAGGGGGAATTTGCAATTAATACCCCAGACTGTCAGAGCGAGCATCTCCACTGCACACACCCCGCAAAGCAAACAGGCCGCGCACACACACACACGCACGCGCACGCGCACGCGCACGCGCACACGCACACACACACACACACTGCATGGAGCACCACACACGCACATGCACACACACTGCATGGAGCACCACACACGCACACACACACTGCATGGAGCACCACACGCACACACACACACACACACACACACACACACACACACACACTGCATGGAGCACCACACGCGCATGCACACACGCACACTGCATGGAGCACAGCACACACACACACACACACACACACACGCACACGCACACACACTGCATGGAGCACAGCACACACACACACACACACACACACACGCACACACCGCACCACGTGGAACACGGCCCCTCGTTCAGAGTCTGTTCTGCTTCTGCATCTCAGTTTGCTTCATTTATCTGGGGGATTTGGCGGTTTTCACATCGTTGCAGAGGCCTGAGTTACAGCAAATCTTTGACCGACAATAATCAGTAATTACAGACCTAATGCAAGCAGTGGTTTCAGTTTGGGTCAGAACCGGCTGCCTTCACGCAGAAAACACTGCTAATTGCAGCAGGACTTGTCTGTTCTGATTAGTGAACAGACAGGAATTAGACATATAATTCCAGAAATTGCCAGAGTGGTTCCTAAATGTTCGTCCGCTGTGCTAACCCTGAAAAAAAATGTCAAAACAACAAACAAACAACCAATCAGCCATCAGTCTTTCCCTTCATGTGGGGATGGATGAGTCACAGGAAACCTCTGTGGTTTGGCCCCGCCCCCGGCAGCCTGCGTCCCATTGGCTCATCTCCCTGTGTGCACGGTAGAGGCCACACCCGCTGCCGCCTTGCCATGATGCCCCGCCCACGCTGGCCACGCCAGGACAAACGACAGAGTGGATAACGTGCACTGGCAGACAGTGCCCTCTCTGATTGGCTGAGTCACTGCTGCGAGCAGACAGTGCCCTCTCTGATTGGCTGAGTCACTGCTCCGAGCAGACAGTGCCCTCTCTGATTGGCAGGCTGTGAGGTCACGCCTCTCTGCACGTGAGCTCATCCTCTCACTTCCTGCTCTGAATCGAAGGATCGAGGATTTTCAAAATCATCCTACAGCAGCACTGATGTGCTGGCCTCCCTGAAGGACTGGACTCCAAGCGAAGCCAAAGATCCCAGCAGACCTGCTTCTCTTTCATTGTATGATGTGCCTTTCCACTAATAAATACCCTTAAATTCATTTAATTCATCCTTAAAATCATGGACCTTCAACATAATTAGGCAGCTGTCAGAAGTTAACTTAAACAATTTTAGTTCTTCCCTGCTCTTCTGTACTTTTCCAAGCCATCTGATTTGATTGAACATAAATCTGAAGACATCTTTGCAGAGGGAAAGAGAAAGAAAAACCTTGGGTTGTCTGTGACGTTCATGATCGCTGATAAACAGCAGAGCCGTTACAGCTGTCTGTGCAGAGAGAGCCGTCGGACTGCTCCAAAATTCCACAGCTTCAGGGCACTGTGTCTGGCTCTTGGTTTGGCCGCTGCTGTGAAGCTTGGCACTCCGCACCATGCTGTACGGCACTGACTCGCACACATATGGAGGTCCTTACTTAAACTCAGTCTGAACACAATGCTATCTCAGCCAGCTGCTGTCAGTCACCCCGCTGAAAACCTTTGCCCAGTTGGCAAGATGGTGATCCGAGCCCTTTGTCACAGCTTGCTTTTCGCTTGTAATTCAGTGGGACGTTATATGGAAGCTCACCACGGACGGCCTGTGAAGCGCTCGCTTTGCGAGGCAGCTGAGAACCTCTGTCAATCCCTGCTCCAAAAGCCTCTTTGCTCTTTCTCCACACTCTACCTCTCCACCAGCCTAACTGTGTGGGACAATAGGAATCTTCTTGGACAAGCAGTTTTTAGCAAATAAGGTGCAGGAGAACAACTTTTTTGTTGTTTTATATATATTTAACTTCAAATGAAAGAGGTCATTCTTTCCTTCTTAAACTGTATGCTAGTGATTAATATAATATTCTAGATGTCATCGATTTGTTTTAAATTCAGTGCAGCAGCTTCCTGCTGCCTTTCTGGGCTGCACTTGGTGCTGTCTTGCTGGGACGTCCTTCACATAGAGAATTACTCCGCTGGAGTTAGACAGAAGACTGTTCAGTTTCTGAGCTGTGTTACCATCCACTCAGTGGCCATCTACTCCCAGTAGCGGTGGTGGGTGGGGGTCAGAGTGCCGAAACAGCACCGCAAGCCAGAGTTAAAACTGCACTGGTGTGCCCCAGATCCTGCGAGCACCAAGCACCGCGACCAGGCTGCCCCCGCCCCCGCCCCCGCCCCCTGCAAACCCGGGTGGCTGAGGGAGAAGCCCGTCAAACTGTCCTTCCTCAGGGCCCCGCCCTGCGGGTCGGAGACCCCACGGCAGAGCTCAGACGAGAATCGCAGGCCTGGCTGGGGCCCCCATCTGCTGCAGGCATTAGGGGCGGGGCTGGGAGCCCCCAGGGGCCCCCTCTCCCAGGTAATCTCCATAAATATGAAGCACAGGCTGCTTTTCCACTTCAGCTGGGCTCCCTGAGGGGGACATCGCCGTGTGATGCATGCGCCGTGACATTCGCAGACCAATAATTTACCTGCAAATGGAGTCCTGCATTTACAATGATTCCATGATTGGTGTTTAGTGTTGTAGAACAATCAGGAGGCTGACTTTAAGATCGCCCCACGGCTGGATAAATCAGCTCTGACAGCCGTATTTAATCACACGGCTGGCAAACACAGCCGGAAGGACATAATCAGCTCACTGTGAAAAAAATGCAAATTTCACCCGCAGATCTCTGTATTTATGGCACTTCGTACATTGAATTATTTCAGGAGTATTTACACTTTTTGCGGGTTTCAAATACGTTTTTTCAGACACCTATAAAATAGATGCTTAATATATCTCTATGACATGAGTTATGAGTTCTGTTCAGTTTATGTTTTTGCTTAAAGGAGCAGAATGCAGGTGTGTCTCACCTGTATGAAAAAAGAAATCCTCTCAGCTACCTGTCAACGTGTGACTTCATATTTCACCTGTGACATCACATATTCATTTAAAATAATATAGCCAGGTATTTTAAAGGTAAGTCTGAACCTGAGGTAATAAAAAGTAAGTGCTCACTTTGGGCACAAATTCTTTTACAGAACTCTGTCTAAGTGCAGGGCCTATGAGTTCATTTCACAGAGTTCAGAGCATTTAAAGGTTCACTTGCAATGGCATCGTTTCCTCCGTCTTGAAGAGCACTGCTTTTTTACCCTAATAAAATAGATACATTGAATAGCGGTGTCACGGACCATTTACCAGCAGAGTCTTTTCTCTGAGTCCTCTCTGTGTCTTGGCAAAGATTTCCTCAAATCCCTTACCTGCCTAGAGGCACGATTAACTCTGCAAGGAGACACGGGTCACAGAGTGACTCTCTTCAAAATCAAAAGATCTTTTTATACGACATTTGTCTTTGCCAGCTTTGGACTGTGTCAACAAGACGGAGAGGAGAGAGAAGAAAGGGGAAGTTTGCTTGTCTTTGCCGAAGGGCCGGGCAGCCTGCCTGCGGCTGAGAGCAGCCAGAGCAGAACCACGCAGCCACAGCGACGTCGCCAAGTGCGCCTTGCTCAGAGGCGCACGCCCCGCACCCATGACTTTCACCCTCAGCTTCAGCTCTCAGCTCCATCACCTAAAAATGACACATTTCAGGCGCTTCACTATTGCGCTTCTGGCAACACAATAAACAAAGAGAAATCACCTGCTGCATTATTTACAGTCCTTTCAGAGGAGGGATCAGGGCTGCCGGGGCATGGATCCACTGAGGAAGCACTCAGAGTATCACCTTTCCGCTCAGCCCATAAAGACGACACAGGACTGCTAAGCAGGGTCTGCCACAGACACAGAGAACTCTCCACATGACACACACCACTGTGTCACAGAGGAAGCAGAGGAAAAAAATCAAGAAATAATAATAAGGCATACATGAAGATGAAGAAGGAGATGATAAAAAAAGGGGACAGAAGGAGGTGATGATGAAGAAAGAGAAGCAGGAGAAGAGAGGAAGAGAGCAGAGAAAAACAAAATAAGAAAGATTAAGACAAAACTCAAGTAACACTGAAATATTAAATGTCTTCATAGAGGATAATTAACTAGCCCCTTTAATGAAAAAGGTGGACAGTTTCCAAATAACAGCAGGCGCAGCCTCTGTAAAACTCTGCAGCTGTCAGAGAGCAGGCCTGCTCTTTCTGGGGTTGATGAGGTTCTAATAATATTTGTGTGTCACCATCCACTTACCCTCGCAGCTTCCAATCCAGCACTGACTCGCAGCCGGGCCTTGGACCATCTCTCCTGAAGCCATAAATCAAATTCCTCTGGGGAAGCAATTTATGAAAGTCTGGCGTCCCACTTCCCGTCTCTGATCGCAGATTACACCTCTCTGCTCCCTAATTCAGCCGCAGCCAGCACCTCCAACTCATTACAGCACCAGGCCGAGAAACACCGCGAGTGATAAATTAAATGCTCAAACGCTGTTAAGCTCAGCCGCGGAGATACATCCCATAATCGCCTCCATCCCTGTAACCTCAGCATTGTGTAAGACCTTTTCAGTAAATAATGGGGAAAAAAGAAAACTAATGGATTTACCAGTATGTTGAATCTCTGCCTTCTCTAATATTAAATCACTGGCTATACTGCTTACAGCTGGTTTTGCATTAAATGGCAGAACAGACAGTAGTCACAAGCCAGTGCCTAGCAAAAATATGAGCTGTCTTTCAGTGGCCAACACGAGGCAGCTAGGTGGATCTGAAAGGGCCTATGAATATTATGGTACATGAGATTGGTGTATGTTTCTTTGAGGATTACGAGCCTATCGTATTCCAGGATCACAAACTCATAACTTCTTTGCAATGACTCCTGTCAGGGTCAGCGCTTAATGTGACGTGGGGAGCAAAAACAAACCGGTCGCTGTTATAAGTATCAGGATCCGCAAATGAACTGTATCAATAACACCATAAATCATTTCCATTTGATTTTAACAGCAGAATTGCTTTTTCTGATGGCTGAATCACATGGAATGCAGGCCATGGGAGAGACAGTCCGGTTTGCCACTTGAACTGACTGCCATCGACAAAGAGACTAGTCACGGCACAAGTGCAGTGCTCATTTACACGCAAAAACACGTTACATCACTGTGTATGCACACGGCACCTATCATGAAGAAACCTTCTAAAAGACATCATGCGTTGCAAAATCTTAAAGACATCAGTGAAGATGCTCCAATATGCCAGATTTGAGAGAGGGAGAGAGAGAGAGAGGGCGAGAGAGAGACGGAGAGAGAGAGAGAGGATTCGTACAAGTAGGATTTAGATTAGAAGGAGGTTCAGTACACCGGTAACACTTTTTTAAATGATTTATTTCTCTTAAATGCTATCTTCTGCTTTCTTAAATGTAATAAATATAAAAAGAAAATAAAACAAAAAGAAATACATTTTAACCATTACTACAGATAGTGAGCATGAAGTAAACTGGCAAACAGATTTCCATTCTGGCTGCTAGGACAACCGCTACGCGACTTTAAAGAAAGGAGTCAGACTTAATCCACATGCAGTGATGTGTTTATAAACAGCCTGTAAGCAGTATGAATCTGCCCTCAGAATAAAACGCGACTCAGCAGTGATGTGTTTATAAACAGCCTGTAAGCAGTATGAATCTGCCCTCAGAATAAAGCGTGACTCAGCAGTGATGCGTTTATAAACAGCCTGTAAGCAGTATGACTCGGCAATGTTTCTCAAAATCCCTCATCTTCAGCTGACCCTAGTACAGTTTCAACACATTTCCTCAAGAACTTTTATAAAAATCCCCTTTCCTAATTGATGTCTGTTCCACAATCCCCTACATCTGGGGTTTATACCTTGGACTGGCAACCCTGCCAATCAGCCCAACAACATTTACATTCCCATTTATTCATTTGGCAGATACTTTTATCCAAAGCGACTTACAAGTGAGGTACAACACAAGCAAAAACCATACAGAGTCAACAATATTAGAAGCACTGCATAAGGTTTCAATGGTTGGCCAGGCGAGGTACAAACTAGCAGGAAAAGCTTATGAGTGCATTAAACCAGTAGATAAAAAAAGTGTTTAGTAGCAGTTTAGTAGGAAACATAAGATTGTTTCAGCACGGAAAATACATAATTTATTTAAATTTCTGTAAATATATTAATGTAGTTTAAATGTTTGGGCTGCTTTCTTGTTTTTTATTCATGGTTTACTGAATACTATCTATCTAGTTTCAAAATTAAAACATAAAGTGTCAAAATTATAACAGAAAATGCCACTTATTTTATGGAGTAAGTGAATTTCCTGAAAATAAACTACAAAGTAAAAAATCTTATTGTAACAGTGGTTTACCCTCAGAGAGTGGAGTAATGCAGCATAGCTGATACAGAAAGACAGAAGTTCCAGCTCCCAGAGTGCACTGGGGCACCAGCCAATAAAACTATGGATTAATAAGAGGGATATTTTGAGGCTAAAATAATTCATTCCTTGAGAAACCAAGAAACCAATAACTCTCTGCCTCCTCTGTTTGAGGGGCAACACAGACAGAGCCTCACACTATACCTGTGCAAGCTTCTCTCCTCGGTGCCTACATATGCAGTGCTCTGTCCTTGGAACCTTCTAGCAATGTTTGTGCAAATCGGTTTCACACAGACGTTTCCCACCAGTCCTAAGTGAAGTCAAATTGTCCGTGCAACCGATGTGAAAATGATACCATGAGTTTCAAAGGCATGTCTACTTAAGCTACATGTCAACATCCCAACCACATTTGTTTACTCTGAGCAGGGATACTAAATGAGGACCTACAGCTAATTCCTGAAACAGAATCACCCAGGGAAAGAAAATGTTTGGTTGGAGAAACCAAGCACATATCAGTCTTTTAAGGGCATCTGCTTAGGGTCACCCCAAAAAATGAGTTGACCCCTAAAATCTTCTGCACCCTGTTCAGCTGCTGTGAGGTCAGAAATCATACTTGACATTATTGAGGATTTTGCTGCTTCCATGAGCTTTGTAAACCCCTGTAAACTGTGTGTTATGTGTACACAGAGAAAAACGGTCCTACACAGAGTGCCCAAGTCAGTTACACCCCAACCTGTTCTCCGTGTCGAACTGAACCAAGAGTGCTGCTATAACTGTAGTCACTACTACTGTTGCTAATACTACTACTAGTACAGCTGCTACTATGATTACTGCAAGTGTTACTGCTGTTATAGCATTCATTCCATCGCTACTTCTATTAAATGTGTCTGAACTGTATTCACACCTGCAGTGGAAGTATATTTCTGTGATGTTTGTGTTTCAACACTTAAAGATTATAAACAATGGATAAAATGAAGAAAGAGACTTGAGGAGTGGTTCTGAACTCCAGTGCATTTGACAGGATTTGCCTGGCACCCTGACTGAGGGAAACAAAGTCTGTCTGTATGAGCCAGCTAACAGTCCGCTACGGCGGGAGCTAACAGGCCGCTACAGCGGGAGCTAACAGGCCGCTACAGCGGGAGCTAACAGGCCGCTACAGCGGGAGCTAACAGTCTACTGAGGCGGGAGCTAACAGTCTGCTGCGGCGGGAGCTAACAGTCTGCTGAGGCGGGAGCTAACAGTCCGCTACAGCGGGACCTAACAGGCCGCTACAGCGGGAGCTAACAGTCTGCTGAGGCGGGAGCTAACAGGCCGCTGAGGCGGGAGCTAACAGGCCGCTGAGGCGGGAGCTAACAGGCTGCTGAGGCGGGAGCTAACAGTCTGCTAAGGCGGGAGCTAACAGTCTGCTGAGGCGGGAGCTAACAGGCCGCTGAGGCGGGAGCTAACAGGCCGCTGAGGCGGGAGCTAACAGTCTGCTGCGGCGGGAGCTAACAGTCTGCTGAGGCGGGAGCTAACAGACCGCTACAGCGGGAGCTAACAGTCTGCTGCGGCGGGAGCTAACAGGCCGCTACGGCGGGAGCTAACAGGCCGCTGAGGCGGGAGCTAACAGTCTGCTGAGGCGGGAGTTAACAGGCCGCTGAGGTGGGAGCTAACAGTCTGCTGAGGCGGGAGCTAACAGGCCGCTACAGCGGGAGCTAACAGTCTGCTGAGGCGGGAGCTAACAGTCTGCTGAGGCGGGAGCTAACAGGCCGCTACAGCGGGAGCTAACAGTCTACTGAGGCGGGAGCTAACAGGCCGCTACAGCGGGAGCTAACAGTCTACTGAGGCGGGAGCTAACAGTCTGCTGAGGCGGGAGCTAACAGGCCGCTACAGCGGGAGCTAACAGGCCACTAACGCAGCAGCTAACAGCGGGTGACAGGACAGCTCACAGACTGTGACGCACCCATCTCTACACACATCCAGGGTGACAGGACAGCTTAAAAAAAGAGGTAGGAAAAAAAAGCATATTATTAGCTTGAGGTTTCAGGTAGAAAAACAAAGGCAAGAACAACTAAAATTTTGGTTTTGACCACAGAGAAGAGACACTGACGTGCTGTTCCAAGGGAAGCCACAGGGAACCATGCACGCAAATCTTCCCGAAAACCCAAAACTGCCGCCAGGTCACTTCAGAACACCACCTCACATCCAGGATTGGAGAGCAAGGCCCAGGAGGATGGAAAAAACACTTCCATAACGAGTGAAGTTCTGTAATCATGTCATCAATCCGCCGTCATGGTGTCGCTGTCTCACAACACTCTGTGGGTACAGCTCCCGGTGCAGACCCATAACTCACGCCACTGTTTTCCTGAATGCATTCGGGAAATAAGGACAATTGTGTGCGCAGGGAATAAATTATATAAAGTTATAACATCGTGTGAATGAGTCATTCCTACATCCCCTACAACCCACGCCCAAAGTGGGACACTTCAATCTGAGTGCACGGAACTTCAATGATTAAAACCAACAAAAAAAACCTCATAATATTTATAACACTTTTCAGATTTTTATGATTTTCACTGTTATGACTGAGGTGTTTTTCTTATGAGTCTGGACATTACAGGGAAACAGTGTGTCCTGGGCTCATACTCTGCATCTATCCAGCCAATCAGCACCAGCCATTAAACAACTTCCAGCAGCCCATTGGACAGAAGCGCTGAGAGCAGCAGGCAGAGACCTGTCCATAAGCATCCAGCCAATGATATCCTTTAGCCTTGTGGCTCACATCAGAAAATCACAAAGAATAAGACCATTACAATCACCACATAACAACATTAAAAATGTATATTTGAAAATGAAACATTCTGAAATCTGAAACTTTTTGTTTTTGTCATTAATATTCATCAAGTACAGCCTAAAACAGCATAAATCACAGCTAATTTGTTGATGTAAATTTCCCTGCCTGGTGTCTTTACGGTGAGCCTATATTCACAAAGAACGGTCGAGACTTCATTCTGACTCACCTGAATGTCAAATGAGTCAAAACTCATGTCCTGAGAATACGGCAGTACTAATGATTAGGAGGAAGAAAGCTTGTGGAGTTCGTCCTTTGTGATACCTGCCCTTAAAAATGGCAGTGGGTGGCAGTGTAGCATAGTGGTTAAGGAGCAGGACTCGTAACCGAAAGGTTGCCGGTTGCCGGTTCAATCCCTGCTGGGACACTGCTGCTGTACCCTTGGGCAAGGTACTTAACCCACAATTGCCTCAGTAAATATCCAGCTGTATAAATGGATAACATTGTAAAACAACTGTCACCTATGTAAGTCGCTTTGGATAAAAGCGTCTGCCAAATGAATAAATGTAAATGTAAATGTAAAAATAGGGGCTAAACTTAAACAAATCTGGACTCGCAACATGATCAACATAACCTGTTCCAGATTGCATGAGCTGCCCAAGGCGTAACAGTACATGGCATTTTAGCTGAGTTCCAGTGGAACGGTTTTCAATGAATTAAGATGGTTACAGCTTGTGCACAGATTATGTCTACATTTGTCAATTCTAAGATCACTGGAGCATAAACCCAGCTAAAACCCAGGCCTAGCGTTTCAAAAGGTCTATAAGAAGCTTTATCAGGGTTCCAGGGAAACGAAGGGAAGTTTAATGAGCAGTTACAGCATCAGCTCTGTTACTTTGCCATTATCCTCCCTCCATGCCTCACTGATAAACAACAAGTTCCTCATTTCAGGTTCCTCAAATCACTTACTGCGCACACAAGCAAGCGCGTGCACACGAACGCACGCGCACACACACACAGACACACACAGACACACACAGACACACACACACACACACACACACACACACAAACACACACAAACTGTAGTGTAGACTAGTAATGACAAGTGAACGTTTCTTGAATGAGCCTTGAAACAATTCCACATGAGTGAAGTGAAAAACCACATCATTTAACTGATAACATACCAAAGATGTGGAAGTGTGCGTGTGTGCAAGCATGCTTATGGCGGAGCGGTTGTGTGCAGCCAAGCGAGAAAGAGTGTGTGTGTGAGACAACAATGAGAAATAAGAAGCCAGTAGTCTGGAACAGAGAGGGCTTGTTATCTGAATCTTTTATCCATAAATCCAACTTCCCCTTAGAACATGAGTCAGTAACACTTGGAGGGAGAGATGCCCGCTGCTATTTGGAAAGGAGGAGGAACTGGAGGCTTTGTGCTCCATTCTGGCTCCACACGCCCATCCTGGACCAGGGAAAGGCTCAGTCTCACCCTCTGCTTCTAACACCATGAGACTATGGAAGGCATGACCACACACATGACCGAAGAGAACCACGTTTGTGAAAATGGTTTATTTTCACGTCTGGCACTCCAGGAAAGTTTATGTGGTATAACAGCGGGACCCGATCTGGGGAAGAAATCAGTGCTTGGGACTCAAACGTACAGCCATCTGGTTTCGTTTCCAGTTCATCCAACGCTGGGCCAACCCGTCACCATGCACAGCCTGCAGTTTAACGGAGTGTGCACATGCTGCTTTCTCTGTGAGACCTGTCACGACAGTCTCTCTCATTCTACACACAGTGATGTCCTTCACAGACCAGTGGCACTATGTCTCCTACTGCGGGGCGTGTCTGATGAGCAGTATCTCTATTCTGATTGGCTCATCAAGAGTTGCTGTCCTTTGCCATCTGAGTTAACCACTCATTAGAGGATTCTGATCTTCAACTGAAATATTCTCTACAATATGCATATTTAATGTTTCCACTGGTGGGCAATTGAGCAAGGCATGTTTAAATCTTACAGATTTGTTACACTTACAGAGCTTGAATAATAGACTGCTTCAGACTGCTCAAACTGTACGCCTCTGACTAGGAAAAGGGATGTTAATAGCGATTTGATTAATGTCCTATATTTTCTCGCGCAAAGAGGGGCCGTTTCCGTGAAAAGCCATAGGCCTTAAAATGTTACAACAGCCTTTTTACGGCCCACTCTTATTTTTCCAACCATGTCTGCAGTCTAAAAATGGTTCTACGACTTACTTTTACATCTTTAGAATAGTGGTAGCTCAATAAAAATGTCCCCTTATCTTTCCTTAGCTTATAAATTCTGACTGTCTTAATCCAAATCACACAATGTATGGAAAAGGGAAGAAAAACAGGCTGATTGCATTGGGGATAAGTGGGAGACAGAGGGAGAGCCAAGCACCACTCATTACACACTGTAAAAACAGCCAGAGAGAAAGGAGAGGTCGTTTGTGCGCTTAGAACCTGTGCGTCCGCCTTGCAGACGTGTGCTGTGTCGCGGCCAGGTTCCTTTCTGTCACGAAGGGCCGGGATCGTGCGCGGCGTGTTGGGGTCAAACGTCACGAGGCTGTGCTCTGCTCTGAGGCCGCAGACCGGACCGACAGGATCATGTGACGACAGCCCTGTTGACAGAGGGGAAAAAAAAAGTACCTGCAAGACCCAAACACGTCACAGCTTCTAAAAATAAACTGGCTATAGGAAAAAAAATAGGAAACCACAAGCATATTATTTTGGCTCTGACTAAGTACAAAAAAATAAAAGAAAAGAAAGAAATGATCTTGTGTTCATCTGTGGTTTATATAAAGCATGAAAATAATGTGACAGCATCTGTCATTAAAACACAATTTATGGAGTCCGGGAGGATTTCTGGGGCTTGCAGAACGGCTGGAAAAGGTGTGTAACTTCATTGCCGAGTGCACGCTGCCCATTACCTCAGACGTGAGATCTACGCCCTACTCATCGCCAGAGGTACAGGGTTCAACCCCCCTGCCACTCCAGGCAGGTCTTCCCTGGTCTCTAGCATATGTAACAGTGAAATGCAGTGTAACTTGTCTGTTCTGAGCCCACCCTGGCCAGGCAGCCTGGTGGTTAAAGTGTTTACCCCATGACAGCAGAGCAGTGGGCATGTGGCCTTCACAGAGTAACATATTCACTCCCACAGGTACAGAGCCACACCTCCCTCTACACAATGTTCTCCTTAAAACAGAACATTCAGCCCTGGTCCTGGAGGGCCGCAGTGTCTGCAGGGCCACTCTGCCCTGGTCCTGGAGGGCCGCAGTGTCTGCAGGGCTACTCTACCCTGGTCCTGGAGGGCCGCAGTGTCCGCAGGGCTACCCTACCCTGGTCCTGGAGGGCCGCAGTGTCTGCAGGGCTACCCTACCCTGGTCCTGGAGGGCCGCAGTGTCTGCAGGGCCACTCTGCCCCGGTCCTGGAGGGCCGCAGTGTCTGCAGGGCTACCCTACCCTGGTCCTGGAGGGCCGCAGTGTCTGCAGGGCTACCCTACCCTGGTCCTGGAGGGCCGCAGTGTCTGCAGGGCTACCCTACCCTGGTCCCAGATCCACAAATCCAGTCACTTATTCACAAATGAAGCAAGAGACTCACGGCTGAGAAGTGTGGGTGGGGATTAACAGGGTGGTGGTGGCAGGGATTAGCTGGATGGGGATTAGCTGGATGGTGGTGGGCAGGGATTCGTTGGGTGGAGGTGGGCGGGGATTAGCTGAGTGGAGGTGGGCGGGGATTAGCTGAGTGGAGGTGGGCGGGGATTAGCTCGGTGGAGGTGGGCGGGGATTAGCTGAGTGGAGGTGGCGGGAGTGATGGCGGGAGCAGCAGGAGGCCTGTCTCTCCCCGTTCTGCACTCTGTGGTTGCAGACACGGCCGCAGGACGTTACCCAGAGCTGCCGCGGTCGGCAGGAACCCCAGCGATGACAGACCAGGCTGGCGGCCCTCCAGAGAGGCCACAGCAGTCCGCGTCCCCGACACCCACAAAAAACGCTGAGGGGGAGAGCTCTCTCTCAACACGCAGCCGTACTAACGCGGCTGCCGGACCCGGAGAGCCCAGGGCACCTCCAGACTGTTGACAACACAGCGTTGCCATAGCACCATCCCGCAGCACAGGGCCGTCCTTCAGAGCGGCGTGTGCCGTATCCGCGGGAACATTCCGCCAGCAAAGTGCCGCATGCAAACGCCAGGGACTGCTGCAGTAAAATTAATGGCCAATTAGAGCGAAGGTGGTGCGTTTTCCTGGGGCAGCCAGGCTGGACTCTCAGTGGTGTGCTTTTCCAGGTACACACGCCTCGCTTTATGTGCTGTGACCAGACAGGCCTGCTGAGTCAGCTGGGTGGCTGTTACAGGAACCCCCTATAAAAAGTGACAGAACAATAAAAGTGGGCCTACCTGAATTCCAGCACCCCCCCCCCCACAATCCTTTACTGCTGGGGGAAAAAGGAGTCTTTACTGATCGGTGAGCAGGTAGGTGACAATACTGAACGCTCATAGAGGGACACATCCGCCCCCCCAGCCAACCCCAGACCCCCACCCTCAGTCTGCTAAGGGAACCCCCCCAGTGTCTGACAGCTCGAGGTCAGACAGACCCCCACAGAGAAGCGTGTCTGGCCTCCCTTCCTCTCTCTCCCGGTTTGGACCTTGGATTGGGGCCAGAATAGCATGGAGTCCTCCCTGAGGCGCACATACTCTGAGCAGAATCTGCTGGAAAACCTGGCTCTGGATCTAGATCTGGATTTGGATTGGGATGTGGATAGCTCCTTTGGCAGGAGCAGTTGCATTGCTGTCCCTCGTATGAAGCTCCATGTCAAACTGCCCCTCCACGAGACACCATCATGGACTGCATTCAGCTTAATGCAAGTGGACTGGTTTGGTCACTGAATAAACATATGTGGTCTTCAGGGGGACTGGTTGAGGGATTGGTTGAGATTGGGGGGGGGCACAGAGCAGGTGAAATGTCTTAGCAAACCGAGACTGACTCCATCTCCTGATGTCATCAGACAGCGGCCTGTGCAAGGAACGTGTCACTTCCTCTCCGGGGGCTGCTGTTGGGTGGGTGAGTCAGCCTGGGTAATGACCCCCCCTCCCCCACCCCACCACCCTCCCAGCCCAGTACCCAACCCCCCCCCCCGCGCAATCATAGTTTCCAGCCCCGCCCCTCCCAAGGGACATTCCTCGCAGCGACAGCGGGGCTCCCTGAACACCTGAGGTGCAGGGTGTTGGGGGAGGGCAGTAGGCATGTGGAGCGTGAGCACAGCGTTCTGCTTTCTCTGACCATGCCTCCCTTCAAACCAGCTGCTGCCACACCTCGGAGAATCTACATCAGCTACATCTACATTGCTGACCGCGCTGAATCCCTGCGCTCGGAGAACGCGACCGCGCTGAATCCCTGCGCTGAATCCCTGTGCTGAATCCCTGTGCTCGGAGAACGCGACCGTGCTGAATCCCTGCGCTGAATCCCTGCGCTCGGAGAACGCGACCGTGCTGAATCCCTGTGCTGAATCCCTGCGCTCGGAGAACGCGACCGGGCTGAATCCCTGTGCTGAATCCCTGCGCTCGGAGAACGCGACCGTGCTGAATCCCTGCGCTGAATCCCTGCGCTGAATCCCTGTGCTGAATCCCTGCGCTCGGAGAACGCGACCGTGCTGAATCCCTGCGCTCGGAGAACGCGACCGTGCTGAATCCCTGTGCTGAATCCCTGTGCTGAATCCCTGCGCTCAGAGAACGCGACCGTGCTGAATCCCTGTGCTGAATCCCTGCGCTCGGAGAACGCGACCGTGCTGAATCCCTGTGCTGAATCCCTGCGCTCGGAGAACGCGACCGTGCTGAATCCCTGTGCTGAATCCCTGTGCTGAATCCCTGTGCTGAATCCCTGCGCTCAGAGAACGCGACCGCGCTGAATCCCTGCGCTCGCTGCCGTGACGTGGTGTTTCTGCATTGCGTGCATCTCTGTCGTGCTGCGCCTCTCTGGCTCTGCTGTCAGGCGTTTTACCACCTGCTACCCTGCTCCTCTCGGGTTTCTCCCCTGCTGCAGGAGCGCCCCCGAGCCGCCTGGCCCCGCCCACCTGCCGCAGGAGCGCCCCCGAGCCGCCTGGCCCCGCCCACCTGCCGCAGGAGCGCCCCCGAGCCGCCTGGCCCCGCCCACTGGCACTCTCACACTCTCTCCACCATCACCCGTGGCTGTCAGTCAGCAGCCCATCAGGAAAACACCGGAGTTACTTTTTCTCCAGCCACACTCGTCTCACTTCTGTTTTTCATATGGCCCGGACTGTGGAGGGGTGGGTCAGCTGAGTATCTGAAACCAAACCCGTTGGTGTTCATTAACTGCGTGGTTCCTCTTTTCTCAGCCGTCTTCATCAGTGCTCTTTGGCAGGTTTGGCGGGGTGCCTGCACCTGCGCTGGTAAAACCAGAGGAGCTGGGCGAGCTTTTCACGATTCATCTTCTCCTGGCCTGCTATCTCTGCATATAAAACCTCACAGCTCTGCTTAGAAAGGAAAAGAAAACTTCTTATTTTCTTGCAGTTAGTGTCAGGTTTCTGTGTTGAGCTGATTCCTCCAGGATCTTGCAGATGAACAGCCTGTTTTTGCCCTGCTGTACAGATTGGGGAGAGCGCGTGATTGGCCTCTGCAGTGAAACAGAGGTCACGACCCCTGCTGCAGAGCCTCACTCTCCCCTATAATGCTGGCAGGGTGCCACAGTAACCCCAAGAGACAGCAGGCCTGTTTCTCCCTGCTCCCAGTGTAGCATAGTGGTTAAGGAGCAGGACTCATTACTAAAAGGTTGCTGGTTCAATTCCCCACAGGGGCACTGCTGCTGTGCCTCAGTAAATACCCAGATGTATGAGTGGACAACAATGTAAAACCCGTAACTGATGTACGTCATTCTGGATAAGAGTGTCTGCTAAAAATGCCAATAATGTCATGGAGTGTAATGTGCCCTTTCTCCAGAGTCTGTCAGTGAGTCAGACAGTTGCTGGTAGATTTCGTCTTACAAAATGTGAAAAAGCATCAAAACATGAACAAAAAAAGATTGTTTAAAAGTCTGAGACTCTGTCCTGTACAAGGAAATAAGTGTTTGTTATCAGCAGTACGCGTCTCGTCTGAGAGCCATCTGATGCTTCTGCTCTCCAGAGCAGCGAGATACTGACAGAACTGACCGATCGCCATAATCTGAAACGTTCCCACAACATTCCCCTAACATTCCTATAACGTTCCCACAACACTCCCACAGCAGCTGGATGCCAGCTGAGCAGTACTGCACTGGCTGGTGATCCTGTTTACTCAGAGACACAGTGAAAGAGAAATCAGTTACTCGTCAGAAACAGGTTCCTCCATATTGCAGAACCTGCAGGACTCTGAATAACACAGCACACTCCTCAGAGCCGTGGGGCCCGAAATCGCTCATAGAGCATTTCTCCCGCCCCCGTGACCCTGACACCGCTGGGCCTGCATGCCCTGCGCCCTCACCACCGCAGCGACCACTACACGAACCCCACACAAACCCCACATGAACCCCAGAACCGACTCAGGGCGGCACACGGTTCCACAGAAGAGGGACAATCTGTTAAAGTGAGGAGATCCCAACAGCATGCTGACAGCAACGTTGGCAGCTGTGGTGGGTGATTACACCTGCGGCATTATGTACACCTGCGGCATTATTTACACCTGCGGCATTATGTACACCTGCGGCATTATTTACACCTGCGGCATTATGTACACCTGCGGCATTATTCACCAAACACTGGCAGCACACACAGAAGGATGCTGTATGCTGCAACTGCTGCTGGCAGGGCATTGTGGGTAATGAGTCCTGTGAAGGGGGTGGCTGGGATGTCTGTGGATGATGCACCCAGTGCCCCAGCGGTCTCGCCGCTGGGGTTTCAGTGGGTTCCTGCACCTGCCGGTACAGGTGGGCAGTGTTTCCACCTGCCCGCTGGGTGTGACCCGCCTGCTAAATCACTGGCTGGGATTGGACCCTGCTGTCTGCAGGAGCACCTTGATTTTCTCTCACACGGCTTGGCCTGCACCTCACTTTACACATCAGGATAAAAGGGTACTGTACTACTGTAAACTATATATAGTATACTACACAAACAATGTGCGATATTAGCCCTCACGAGCCAAAATTGCTCTGAAATGTGGATCATGATGACCAAATGAGTTTCCCAGCAGGTAAGTGAGGGGAGGGCTGTGCTGTAACACTACACAGCTGCAGAGATTCCTCCCCACCTGTAGAGGCAGTGTTAGAGTCAGGAGGCACACCTTCTCTCTCTCTCTTTTCATAATGTAATCAGGGGACTACAAGGCTTACCTTTGCATTACAGCTCACAGAGCACAGTCAGACTCCGCTTGTACACGACCAACAGGAACATGTTTCACACAGGGCGTGACTGCACCTGATTCTGAGACAAGTTTGTTACCTGTTTCAGTACTGAGCCTGACCCACGCTGTGGGTGTGACCCCCCCACTATCCACACACACATTTACAATTACATTTATTTATTTAGCAGATGCTTTTATCCAAAGCGACTTACAAAAGTGCATACAGCAAGTACAGCAACAGTATGGGGACAGGATGTGTACAGTTCCACAATGAGACAGTTCTCAGCTGAGAGCAAGGTCTGTTTGAGGACACAGTACTATCAGATTTGTACAACTACAGGGTATAGGGCAACTAACATGATCCAAATTCAAACAGCGCAATGAGTGCCAGAGTAAAGGCGGTAACAAAAAACAAAAAACACAGCAATTTTTAACAGCACTGATCCGGACGGGGAGCTGAGAGATGACAGCAGACAGAAGTTGGGAAGTGAGTGATCAGGGCGGGGGGGGGGGGGATTGTGTGAGAGGTCAGTCCAGGTAGAGTCCGAAGAGATGTGTCTTAAGACCACGTCTGAAGGATTGGAGTGACAGAGCTGCCTGTAGCGGGACAGGGAGTTCGTTCCACCACTGGGGAGCGATGGAGGAGAAACATCGTTGCCTTGCAGAGCGAGAACCTCCCGCTTTGTCTGTGCGAGGGGCAAGACGCCCAGCAGCTGCTAAGCGTAGGGGCCGGGCAGGTGTGTAGGGCTGGATGAGGTTTTGGAGGTAGGCAGGGGCTGTCCTGTTGACTGCAGAGAAGGTGAGGGTCAGCATTTTGAATCTGATCCTGGCTGCGACAAGAAGCCAGTGGAGGGATTTAAGCAGGGGAGTAACGTGGGAGAATTTGGGGAGGTTGAGGATTAGGACACACCCTAAACATGGTGTTTTTTTAGACTTCAGATTTTAGCCGCTCCTTGGAATGATGTCACCCAAAATCACAAGAAGGGGTCACACCCCGGTGTGAGCTGAGAGAGTGAGCTGGCGGGCGGGGCAGGGCGGGGCGAGGAGGGGCGGGGCTGACACAGGAAGGAAACCTCACAAAGGGCCGTTTCACAGAGAGCCGCGAGAGCTGACACCCTGCACCCTGCGGGGTCACCACGATGACAAGGGAGGCTGTGTGAAGTTTCCATCACAAGAAGAAAAAAAAACACCCTTCCAAAGAGGAAAAAGCCTTTCAGGATCTAATGAGATCTGTGCCCCAGTAGAAAATATCAGTTCTTATGCTACACCTCTGTTGCGTGAAAAGTTCCATCAATGGAAGTTATATTTTGGAAAGGACTTCTGGGTGAATACAGACAGGAAAAAAAAACAAACAAACCAAAAATAACCACAAAAAAACAAAAACCCAAATCAAAACAAACCGGAGATGGCGTGCATACATTTCATTCCGCATGGGACAGAGCGAGGCGACAGTGACGTGCATGCAAATACACCCGTATTTACCGCCGTGTAAACACTGCTCCACACATGCAATGCATGCTGGGAGCCGTCTCTCACAGGGCATGGGGAAAACGAAATTAAAAATAAATGAGACTAAGGCGTGTTGTGGAACAGGATATGTGGGAGACTCTTTTTGGAATCACGGTGTGATAGACACATGGCTGAGGTCAGAGAATGACATGCTTCTGTGCGACCGCAACGCTCCGAAATTACACAGCACGCTACCTTCCTACCAATGACTGAAGACAGGTGAGTCACTCTGTCGCTCTGTCTCTTACCTGCAGGGGTTTACACCACAGGCTAGCAGGAGGACGGAGGACTGCAGACAGCACTCATCTCTGCCATAACTCTCAGCCTTAACGAGTGGCAGCACCTTGTTGCCATGGTGTTTCCGTGGTCCTCGGTCTGACTGGGCAGTGGGGTGCGTGTGTGTTTCCGTGGCTGGGACCTTGCTCTCACACACTGGCCCTCTTTAACTCCTTGGCGTCTGGGTGAACCATGGACACGCCCCTACAGTGAGGGAGTGTCCTTCAGCACTGCCCACTTATATCCAGGGGAGTTCACTGTCTGTGCGTTAATGCGGTCCTGCTTTCCCCTGCAGGCACGTAGGCACACGGCGTATCACAGACCGGCTTTTTCCACAGCTCCACTCACACACACTTTCCACACGCCGAGGCCCTGATGGCCCACACACACACACTCACACACTCACACACTCACACACTCACACACTCACACACTCACACACTCTCACACTCTCACACTCTCACACTCTCACACTGCGCTCTCACTCACTCACTCACACTGCGCTCTCACTGACACACTCACTCACTCACACTCTGCGCTCTCACTCACACTCACACTCACTCACTCACACACTCTGCGCTCTCACTCACACTCACACACTCTGCGCTCTCACTCACACTCACACTCACTCACTCACTCACACTCACACTCACTCACTCACACTCACACTCACTCACACTCTGCGCTCACACACTCTGCGCTCTCACTCACACACTCTGCGCTCTCACTCACACTCACTCACTCACTCACACTCACACTCACTCACTCACTCACACTCACACTCACTCACTCACACTCACACTCACACTCACACTCACTCACTCACACTCACACTCACTCACACTCACACTCACTCACACTCACACTCACTCACTCACTCACACTCACACTCACTCACTCACTCACACTCACTCACTCACTCACACTCACACTCACTCACTCACTCACACTCACACTCACTCACACACTCTGCGCTCTCACTCACACTCACACACTCTGCGCTCTCACTCACACTCACTCACTCACTCACACTCACACTCACTCACTCACTCACACTCACACTCACTCACTCACTCACACTCACACTCACTCACTCACTCACACTCACACTCACTCACTCACTCACACTCACACTCACTCACTCACACTCACACTCTGCGCTCTCACTCACACTCACACTCACACACTCACTCACACTCTGCGCTCACACTCTGCGCTCACACTCACACTCACTCACACACTCTGCGCTCTCACTCACACTCACTCACACACTCTGCGCTCTCACTCACACTCACTCACACACTCTGCGCTCTCACTCACACTCACACTCACTCATTCTCATACTCACTCGCACTCACTCATTCTCATACTCACTCGCTCTCATTCTCATACTCACTCTCACTCTCACTCTCACTCTCACTCTCACTCTCACTCTCACTCTCACTCTCACTCTCACTCTCACTCTCTCTCTCTCTCTCTCTCTCTCTCTCTCTCTCTCTCTCTCTCACACTCACTCTCACACTCACTCTCACACTCACTCTCACTCTCACACTCACTCTCACTCTCACTCTCACTCTCACTCTCACTCTCACACTCACTCTCACACACTCACACACTCACACACTCACTCACACACTCACTCACACACTCACTCACACACTCACACACTCACTCTCATACTCAGCGCTCTCACTCTCACTCACACTCACACTCTGCGCTCTCACACTCACTCACACTCACACTCTGCGCTCTCACTCACACACTCACTCACACACTCACTCACTCACACTCACACTCACACTCACACTCACACTCACACTCTGCGCTCTCACTCACTCACTCACTCACTCACTCACTCACTCACTCACTCTCTCACTCACACTCTCACTCACACTCTCACTCACACTCTCACTCACACTCACACTCACGCTCACGCTCACGCTCACACTCACACTCACACTCACACTCACACTCACACTCACACTCACACTCACACTCACACTCACTCACTCACTCACTCTCACTCACACTCTGCGCTCTCACACTCACACTCACTCACACTCTGCGCTCTCACTCACACACTCACTCACACTCTGCGCTCTCACTCACACACTCACTCACTCACTCACACTCACACACTAACACACTCACTCACACACTCACTCACTCACACTCTGCGCTCTCACTCACTCACTCACACTCACTCACACTCACACACTCACTCACTCACTCACACTCTGCGCTCTCACTCACACACTCACTCACACTCTGCGCTCTCACTCACACACTCACTCACACTCTGCGCTCTGCGCTCTCACTCCCACAATCACTCACTCACACTCTGCGCTCTCACTCACACACTCACTCACTCACTCACACTCACACACTAACACACTCACTCACACACTCACTCACTCACACTCTGCGCTCTCACTCACTCACACTCACTCACTCACTCACTCACTCACACTCACTCACTCACACTCACACACTCACTCACTCACTCACACTCTGTGCTCTCACTCACTCACTCACACTGCGCTCACACTCTGCTCACTCTACTCACTCTACTCACTCTACTCACTCTACTCACTCTACTCACTCTACTCACTCTGCACTCTCTCTCACTCACTCACAATGTCTGTCAGGGCATCATGAGCACCCCAAGACAGTGAAACTAGGTTACACAACCTGTCTGCACTGATGACACAAGGCATTGTGGGAGTTTGTATTCTGTGAGTCTGTGTTCATGATGTTCGTTAAACACCTGTTCCTCTCAGCTCAGTTTCATGCACATTAAGACACTGATGTGAATAGAAGGTCTGGAATATTCCGGCTATTTCAGTGCTTGGGCCTCATGAAAGCCACGAAAACCTTCATGTCATTTTTGTGAGAAACCATTACTGAGCACTCATGGAAACGTGTGCACACAGGAAATTGGGTGGTAGAAAAGAAGACAGGGTGGATTATCTGAATTCTTATGAATACATGTTTGACAGAGGAGCATTCTAAAATCACAGGGTCATATTATCCGCCACAGGCATGCTTTTCCACACTCTCTACATACGCACCTCCGCAGCATGAACAGTTAAGCGGGAGCTAAAGACGTGATGACTGGCCAGTCTCTTCAGTGCCTCCATTTGAAGACCACCTGCAGGGTATTTTCTGTAGTTCACCTCACAGTAATCACCTCACAGTATAGATGCAATTTCAATTTCATTTCAAGGTGCTCCTTAACTGGCTAACTTTGGGTAATCTGCATGACACCACAGACTGCATACCAAGATCACACAAAAACAAACACGCACGCACACGCGCTAGCACACGCACACGAGACCAATGTGTTAGATATTGCTCTGTGCCTTTCTGGGCCCTGCAGTGTAGACTGCATGTGTCTTTGTGGAGTGGTCATGTCCCTTTTCTGTGGTAAAAGCTGTGTCTCCACACTCACCTCAGTCGTGGTTTGATGATGGTATCTGGAAAGTTTTGATCACGCCGGGTGACAGATTCAGGGACCGCTCCCTCTCTATTGGCCCTTCCCTGGAGTCGTGCTCCTCCGAGGAGCCCGGGAAATGTCCCACATCGCCGTAGCAACCCGCTCTGTTTCACATGGGCCTTCTGAAAACATACATCCGATATCCATCAATTAGGAACCACACAGTCAGAATAATCACAGAGTTCAGACCCTGAGATCTACAAACTAAAATCAAAAAGGACCCACTGAAATAGAAAAAAAGGCGACTCAAAATTCACTGAGGGAGAATTGCGCCACAACCTGTTTCCTGTACCCCACAGCTGTAACTACAGTTTAACTCATGAGCTCCTGGCCTCCATGATATTCAGGGCAGTCTATCTGGTCTGAGTATTGGAGAGCCACGCCACTGGAGAGCTCTCTCTCCTGTGTACTCAGAGAGGAGACTGGGACACAGGCAGAGACCAGAACAGCAGCAATAGCCCTCAACTCTCCCTAAATTCTCACTGCAATCAAATCACTCTCACTGGGCGGGGCATTCAGATATACAGAATAAAGACGTGACGGTAGCGCAGCGTGTGACGTGACGGCAGCGTGTGATGTGACGGCAGCGCACCTCTGCTCCGCCTTTGCTCTTTCTGGGAACTTTGGGAGCTGTAGTGTGAAAAACAACCATCGGCTGCATGCAGATGTGTCTGAGGATGGCACCCTTAAACACAGCTACCTGAGTGCACTGCAGGGATGCCAAAGCTGGGGTTCATGCAAACACAGAAGGAAAAGGTTTCGGGGTGTGGACACACTTGTCCCTTTGCTGTATCCAGGGCAACTTGGCACCAGGCTTGTTTTCATGTACTTCCTGCTATAGCTGGTAGCAATTAGAAATAAAAAAAATGAAAAACTCTAACAAGGACAATAAGAATGTATGACTGCTCCATTATGTGTAATTAAAACTTTTCCAAATATTTATTCAAACGAATGTTTGTTTTTAATGTACAAATGGCCACGTACGAGAACAATAATGCAACAACATTATGCATATTGTTGCGATTATCATTATTACCATTATTATTACTAATCACACTGTGATTCAGGGCGTAAGAATCAAAGCATTTCTGTCCTCATGCCATGCATGTCATTCACAAACTCACATAGGTGCCACAGCAATGGGAGTTTCTGATTGGCCCATTTCTGTTCATAGAAAGGACACACAGGCACACACACTCACGGACGTGCACACACACGTGCACGCGCACAGACACAGGCACGCACACACACACACACACACACACACACACACACACACACACAATATCAGAACAACTGTTGACTCTGTGCTGCCTCAGTGAGACCATACAGCTGCACACTAATCACTGTGGCCCCCTGCAGTTTTTTTCTTTCTATTCTCCGATTCCCACGAGGTTAACACTCAAACCAATACCCTATGCATGAAACTTCTCCAACTTCACAGGAGCTGATTAGAAATGTCCCGCTTTCCTGTGCCTAATTATTAAGAATAGGAGACTTTATTGCAAGTGTCACTGATTGAGATGCGTTTGTACCATACAGCAGACTACGAGAAACATTCTCCAATTTTTTTGTTCCAGCCGTTGGATGAATCAGAGACAGACATCTCTGAACACCTGGTGACCCATTAGAGGCATTTAGATGGATATTCCTCTATGATAAAGGCAGGCAAACACCACAGACACAACACCACCTAACGCAATCACTAAATGTCTTTGGCTGGCTGCCCAAAAGACAGGAACATTTATGTACACATAAACTCTTGTCACTTGTGACCACCACAACACTAAATGTCTTTTGCACTTTTTCTTTTGAAACATTTATGTGAAATCAAGTCGGCTTCACAAAAACATGCAGAAATACCGGCTTTCATTCGTACCCCCATTTTTCTGATGATGAATCCCGCTTGCGGTACATTAACCCACTTGGGGTACATTAACCCACTTGGGGTACATTAGCTATAATTAACCCGACAATCCCACATAAGGGCATTCTGACTCTGACTATATATTTACCCTGTGTTAAGTGGGATCCCTGGTAAAAACGGTTAGGAAAGGAAAAAAAAAAAAACGAGTTCAAACCCTGGGTTTCTGTATATACACGTCTCATGCATAAGTTATGTCTGTAACTTACGCCTCTATAATGCCACACATGCAACCTCCTGCAGGGTCTGCGGCCAGAGGGGGCATCAGCCAGGCTTTCAGCACGTAACCCTTAGCACCTACAGTGTAGACAGATTCACAATTACAGCTTGTCAAATAATTACATTATTGTTGGCATTTAGCAGATGCTCTTATCCAGGGAGACTCTTGTAGCTTACAGTTTTCTTATAATGTTATCTATTTACACAGCTGGATATTTTTACTGAGGCAGTTGTGGCTTAAGTAGCTTGCCCACGGGTTCCTTTTATAAGCGTTTATGCATTTCCACTGTGATAGGTCATTTTGTTAGCATACAAATTTCATAGAATCAGAATGGTAAAAAATATGGTCTCTCTCAAACGTGTACGTCAGCGCGTGGTCTCTCTCAAACGTGTACGTCAGCGCGTGGTCTCTCTCAAACGTGTACGTCAGCGCGTGGTCTCTCTCAAACGTATACGTCAGCGCGTGGTCTCTCTCAAACGTGTACGTCAGCGCGTGGTCTCTCTCAAACGTGTACGTCAGCGCGTGGTCTCTCTCAAACGTGTACGTCAGCGCGTGGTCTCTCTCAAACGTGTACGTCAGCGCGTGGTCTCTCTCAAACGTGTACGTCAGCGCGTGGTCTCTCTCAAACGTGTACGTCAGCGCGTGGTCTCTCTCAAGCGTGTACGTCAGCGCGTGGTCTCTCTCAAACGTGTACGTCAGCGCGTGGTCTCTCTCAAATGTGTACGTCAGCGCGTGGTCTCTCTCAAACGTATACGTCAGCGTGTGGTCTCTCTCAAACGAGTACGTCAGTGTGTAGATGGCATGGTCAGCAGCTGTCATACAAATTGTCTGTAAGAATAAATTCCAACCAATTAGAAGTTGATGAATTCCAAACTGTTAGTCAAATTGATCGCGCGCACACTAAACGCACAGAACTGTTGTGTGCAGGAATACCGGATCGTGGCCCAGGCCTCTCAGTGTCTCTGCCACTGAAGCCGCAGTGGAGAGAGGGCTCGCAGGAATCGGGGTTAACATGAGCTCAGAGGTGTCACCTCAAACAACGCTTGCAGTGACCTCACATCCTGCATCCTGAAAACCCGCCATGTTTTTCAGGAGCCACATTATGCAGCAGCTACTTCAAACTGCGGCCCTGCCAGACGAAAAACTCCCAGCAGACCTATAACTTACTGCGAGGGTTTGAATTTCACCTAAAATTAACCATCAGACTGGGTTTGTGGCCTCGACTGAGGGCTCGGAGTGGGCTGGCCACTGATTTCCGCTAACAGAGGTTAGCTGGTGAAATAATGCAGCATTTTAATGCCACACAAATCACTGCAGAGGAAGATATGCGCAGGACATTGGCTTTGTGATGGCTGGAGTGGGCCCTAATATTCCGCTAATACAGGAGTGTCAGAAAAACACTGAACATCCAAACTAATGTTAGCCAAAGAGATTTTCTCTGTTGGCTGAGTGGCTTTTTAAACCCACTCACATTGGGACAGTGTTAAACTGCAAATGTATAAAAGCATGGAGACCAGCCTGTACATCCCTCTCCCTCACCTCTTCATATTGCACAGTCGGCTTCTCTGCTGTCCTGTCTCACCTTTTCACAGTCGGGTGGCTTTCAAACTCTGCTTTAAGAGCTGGTGGCAGTTTTCATTTTTCTGACCTTTGACCCGCTGTACAGAGTCCCGGGACAAATAAAATAAGTTCAAACCTGTCAGTAAGACATCAAACAGACCCCTATGGGCAAAATCTAAGGGAGAGTGAGTGAGAGTGAGAGAGAGAGAAAGAGATGAGGTGTGAGACCTTCTGTTATTCCCACCCGTCCAGACTAACACTGCACACTGAGCCTGAATTTCAGTCCATAAAATCTGAGGATCTACAGCCGTGTTCTGCTTCCCAGTCCATTTCGGTGATGCTGAGGCTGTTTGAATGGGTTCTCTGGGCCGGTTCACCACCAGCACAAAGATCTGAATTTAAAAGAAGAGGAGAGAATGGATCCGCTCTGATGGGAAGAGGGACAGGGCGTGCTGACCCTCCTCCACTGTCTTTTGATTGAGAGGTAAAGGGCTCAGCAGCTAGGAGCTGAGGTTCTCCCCCTGTGTTCATACA
>NC_050583.1:800000-815000 GCF_013368585.1 Megalops cyprinoides | reverse complement strand
TGCTGTGCTATAACTACAGTTACATTGTGACACCACTCAGTGAATGTGAGAGGGCAGCTGGCATTAGCCACAGCAGGTGCTAATCCAGGATTAGCCTGCTGCCCTGTGCAGGCTGCAGCTCTCTGCCTCTGCTGCTGGCCCTGGCCCTGGCCCTGCAGTTTATTATGTGGAACCAATTACATGTGGTTCCAGGCCAGCACGGAGACCAGCGCTGTTCGACTGTTATTGTAACATCTGTGGTTTCGACAGCAGGAATGTGGGAGAACAGATCGGGCTTCCTATATTCAGGAGTAAACCTCCCACAATCCCCTGCTCTCTGTCTCCAGTCTTCCCGGAGGACATTACTACGCCGTGTTGCTGATGAAGAGATCCGTTTGCCTCCGCGTCTCTCTCCCCTCTCCTCTGTCTGAGTCTCTTCCTCCCCGTGTCTGTGCTCGGGATAAGAGCATCTGCTGAATGAGGGCTGCACTGTGTCTCCCAAACAGAAGGAAAAATGAAGAAAAACCCTGCTGTCCCACAAACTTTCCAAACTGTTTCATCTGAAAAAGAGAAGTTTAGAGATTAAATCTTTACATACTTGTACGACACTATGCTGGATTGCAATTTGTGCCAGAAAAAAACTCAAACCTCGTCTGTCTCAATTTGCTGAGCCAATTTGCGGACCAATGAGAGCTGAGCCTGACACACCTGAAATAATGCAGTACCTACTGAAACAGCGCAATACCTACTGAAACAGCGCAATACCTACTGAAACAGCGCAATACCTCTACAAGAGTGAAGCGTAACACCTGAGACAATAATGTGGGAGAAAGTGGTGGTGTGTGTATTTCGTGGTTCAGAAGGCTGCTATGTGTGGCTGTGTTAAGGAATATCTATCAGCAGTGAAGCTTATTTTCCTCTCGCTGTGTGCTCTGAGGGGGCTGATTAGGTCCAAGCCCAGGGCACCAATCAGACCATCTCTCTGGAGAAACAGGGGTGGGCCGACAGGGCTCTGGAAATGTCTTTAGCAGCGCTCTCTCAGATATGCCCAGGCCAGCAGCTACACCCCAGTGACTCTCTGTGTGTCAGAGCCTTACCCTGCGCTCACACCAACAGCGACTACGAGCGACAAAGCGGCCGGACGTCATTCATTTCCCATGGTTGCTGGGCGACCCTGAGCGACAGCGCATCGCTGCGACTTGGCGACTAAAAAAAGTTAAGCAAAGTTCAACTTTATGCAAATGAGCAGCGACAGGGTCGAGCGACGGCCAATCAGGGCAGACGTGTTCCTCTTATATTCTTACGCTGTGAAACGATTTCCTAAACCTTAGTTCCTATATTAGCGTTTTAGTTCCCATAGCGGCGATTGCGAATGCTACTTTGCAGTCCATGGTGAAACGGTAGTGTTTGAAGCAAAATCACACTCTTATAGGAAAATAAATTCCCTCCAAACATATTTTTCAACGGGAATGCACCTGATTTGTGGGTTCACGCATATATTGGGCGATATATTAATAGTCCTTTAAGAAAATACGAACATACAATTCCACGATGAATATAGCAAAGACAATGTTAATATAACATATAAATAAACATAAATTATAACATATATTTAAAATATTTATTATTATATACATTTTTTTTTTGATGCATCTCCGGGGCTCCATTTGTAGCCCACTTCCTCAAAACTCCGTTAGCAACGCCCACAAGCTGGCTGCAGCAAGCGACAGTGGCACAGCGATTTGGCGATATGCAGCGATAAAGTCGCTGCCGGTGTGAGCGCAGGGTTAGAGATTTGCAGCCCCGGAGCTGAGATGGTGCTCCCCACCCTACGCCGCTCTGCACCAGCAGCAGCTCGGCGCTTTAATGTTTGCACCTCGTTAAGGTCAAAGGTCAGGCCTCCTCAGTCTCATTTGAGTGTGAACAAATGTACAGGCCAGCTGACGCCTCGCTATTTGGCAGGCTGTACTGATCTATATCAGAACATCTACAGCTCATTATGTGGCAGAGACTGCAGTGATCCCTATCAGAATATCTGCAGCTCACTATGTGGTAGACTCCACCAATAAGTATCATACTATCTATGGCTCACTATTTGGCAGACTGCACTGATCAGTATCAGAATTCCCACAGCTCAGTATCTGGCAGAGACTTCACTGATCAATATCAAAAACCACAAAGAACACATGAAAGACATAAAATTGAGAACACAGAGAGCTCTTACTAATACAACATGGAAATAACAGAAAGCAAAGAACAGAGTAAACTGCCTTTAACAAAGAGAACAGACGGAGACCAGAGAACGCACAGGACACGCCTGAACAGAGAGCGCTCGGGGCGGATTACGCCTTCCCTCCTGTTACTCAGGATGACGATGGCACACTCCCTGCTCCCTACAATAAGGGCAGCTCTTTCACCGTTACTCTTCTCACACCTCACTGCAAGACTGACACTTGCACTCCAGAACTCTTAAAATAGCCACGCGGTGCCTCCCGCCACAGTAACTGCCCGCTTTGATCAACCTTGTAAGATGTGTCTCCACCAGCCTTCCGCTCAAGCCCTTCCCAGAATTTTGTGCACCTGCGTGGCTCTGACAGTGGCCTGCAGTCAGCTACAACGACTGCCCCTCTCATGGCCCCAGCGATCATGACCATAACAATAACCATAACCACAACCATCATGCATATTTTCGTACTTTTATTTGTGTGCTGCTGTGATTTTTGCTCCCATTTGCCACCCAGAATCCATGATAAATCTGCTGCTTAATGTTTGTATCTCAAGCTGAAACACAGCGGCTGTAGCATGAGGAATCGGCTTCTAATGATGTTAAGAGTGTAGCGTTACGGAGTGAGACCGATTCTAAAACAAACTCAGAGCTCTTTACATATTACAGAGCTGAGTCTTAACCCTGGATTCAATCAACACACACGCTTCGCTTTAAATTACAAATAAATTCCAGTGTTAGGTTTGTCCAACACCAACAGAAACTCTTTCATTAATTTTGGTGATTGCTTCCAGTAACTTGCCAAAGTCTGTTTCTCAATAAAAATATCTACACTTTCTTTTACTTGCAAGTGAAAGTCGGGCAGAAATGCTTATTGAATAGAGGGCATGTTTAATGGCCGTTGCGTGTGTTTATACATTACAGGAGTGCTACATGCTTAGTGAGCAGTAAATTTCTGCAGAGGAAAGAACACGGTCATCCTGCAGATGCTTCCCAGCCCGCCTGCAGGTATGCAGCTTCTCTGCCACCCTGCCTTCGGTTTGCAGAGGGTTTACAGGTGATGTGGAGGTGATGCCTCTAGATTTAGGATATTAATAACACACTGTTATGTCTGCCATCCTTCTACCAGTCGGTCACACCTACGTCTGGTGCTCATTTCCTTTCAGCCTTCTGCCAGTGCTGTCATTGCAGGAGAGGACCTATAACACAGAGTTCAGCTCAAGCGCATAACCCAATGGCAGGGCTACACCACACTGCTGCTCCTTACCGTTACACCACACTGCTGCTCCTTACCGCTACACCACACTGCTGCTCCTTACTGCTACACCACACTGCTGCTCCATACCACTACACCACACTGCTGCTCCTTACCGCTACACCACACTGCTGCTCCTTACCGCTACACCACACTGCTGCTCCTTACCACTATACCACACTGCTGCTCCTTACCACTATACCACACTGCTGCTCCATACTGCTACACCACACTGCTGCTCCATACTGCTACACCACACTGCTGCTCCTTACTGCTACACCACACTGCTGCTCCTTACCGCTACACCACACTGCTGCTCCTTACTGCTACACCACACTGCTGCTCCATACCGCTACACCACACTGCTGCTCCTTACCGCTACACCACACTGCTGCTCCTTACCGCTACACCACACTGCTGCTCCTTACCCTAATGCTTGGCTCTCACCCTATTCTAGCTGAAGCTTTATCAGCCATGTTCCTTTACGATGGGAGCTTCTAATAAAGCGTGCCTTTCAAGCCTGTTGTCTTTTATTTGTACCACCCCATAATCCACACAAAACATTGAGAGGGGACAAACAGCTGTATGTAATATGGTATTTAAAGCAGTGCACTGACACACAGCACCACACTCTCAGCTACTAGACTATCTGTACAGCTGTTTTTCTCTGCAGCAGGAAGCACTGACTCAGGTGTGCAAGGCCGATACTGGTTTATCAGTCTCAGAATCAGCTCCAGAGGAGTTCTTCTTTCGGGTGATAAAGTGTTTTCCTGCCAAAGGGAAGATGGAAGGGCTGGAAATCACCGCAGAAAACCAGCTTCTGCTCCAGACCAATCAGGCGAGGCCAGGCGCGTTGAGCAGCCCAGCAGAAGCAGGGCGTGACTGTGTGTGTCGTGGTCACCAGCGGCCCTGAATTCCCCGTCTGCGGGCTCGGCCGAGGAGCTCGCAACCGGAAGTGATCCTGCAAAACACTCAGGGGGAATTCCGCAGGCCCAGGTCCCCCCGCACGCTCAGGTGACACCTCACACACCGTGGCCATTACCTGCCCACAGGTGCCCTGGAATGGTGTGCAGTGCCAGGTGTGGCAGAGAGCTTCAGAGAATGCCCACATTCACAGCAGAGCAGGAAGGGTTAAACCACAGCGTCGCCTCCTCCCCTTCCCCATTTCAAATAACTCCATGCAAACGGCCTTCAGCTGAACCAAGGCCCATTCCCCGCTTTATTTCATGCTAACCTTCAAACTCCACGTAAAGGGTTAAAGAACAACAGGCAGAACACACCAGAGCTGCCTGGAGGCTCTGTGGGAAATCAGGAAGCGTCTGCAGGCAGGACAGAGAGGAAGACCTGCCTCAGATCTCACAGCCTCACAGTCCACCCTGATCATCCAATACCCCATCAGCCCACTTCACAGGTTAACAACCTCAAGCAGGATACATGAAGTCTGAGAGTAACACAGGTGATGGAATATATTGTGATCAATCATAACTGTGAATATTATTGTATGTAGCATGACCATATATGGATTGCTGACAGGGTAACAGATACAAAGGCAGGTCCCTTGTATATGTAATTTTTCATTATGATATTGAGCTGATAAAGGGTATCGTATATGCCCCACTTATGATTACCATATCAGTAGAATCACCCTTCTAAAGTGGGGGGTGTAACCTTCCATAACATTAAATGCACCAGCTGCTGTGAGTGGATTTCTGAAATTCCACAGTCATTACATCTACCACACTCTCAATTTTCCCTAATTCCTGCTCAGAAAGAAACCAAGGAAGGACTGTGCATACCTGCTGGGAGATGTCTTCACTGTGCACTGATTGACATTTGCCACTACAGAAACGACTTTATCGTGTTGCTTTTTTGGTGGTGAAACAAATAAATGTATTTCAGTTCATTAAAAATGGCGGGAACATGTTAGCAGCGTTCAGCTGGGTTCTGAGTGGAGAGTCATCACACACAATGACCTCCTTGTAGGCAGCCTGGCATGTCTGTATTGCATTGCGCGTTCTGAATATAAACACTTTGTTACTGTAGGCAAGCATCCTCTGCTGACGTTACATTATGCCATTAGGCAGATGCTCTGACCCCAAGCAACTTCCAAATAAGTGTATCACAATCCTAAGAGTAGTTAGTGAAGATGACATCAAAACTCTCGCTTAACTTTTTAATAAAAACAGCCCCCATATTTGTACAACGCTGTAGAGTAATGCCATGTTTTCTTACTATAATATATAAAGTCTGTAATAAAGTCCCTGCTGCAGGTCAGGGCTGTATGAAACCATGAGCCTCCTGTGACAGAGATATGCGCAGTTCCCATGCGTTCAGACTCCAGAGAGAGGCTGGCACCCACAGACAGGCCCTGAGGGTACGTGGGGGCCCACCTGGGCCTTTGATTACAGGATGACGGCGTGTGGTTTCATCATCAGAGATGCAACTCTCATCTGCCCTTTCTGATCCTCACAGGCCTCCGTAGATCTGATCAATAATGGCCAACTGCCCTTTCTGATCCTCACAGGCCTCCGTAGATCTGATCAATATTGGCCATGAGACGCATGGCCGTCCCAGTCCCGTCACTCCCTTCACAGGTCTGATTTACCCCAAGCCCCAGCGCCCAAACCTTACGCCCTCACTGCCGGAGGAAAATTCATTTTCTTCCTCCGGGATGGAGAGAGGCGGGGGGGAAGAGACTGACGAAAAGTAGACCTTTAGTCAAATTTATAAGGAGAGACGGAATTATAAACAGTCAGCTGACAAAAGCGAGCCTGGAATGATTAATTTCTGCCATCACACAGATCCCTTCCTAAAACTGCAAGCTTGGTTATTTTTTCACAGCTATTATGTTCTGCTTATTTTCTTTCTTTTTTTACCAACCTGCCCAATTGTTCTTGGATTCTGACAGCTACACCCGTAGCAGAGGCCGGTTCCAAGGTTCCAAATGAAAATATTTTGCCAACTTGTCGTTCGGGGGATGCTCTCGGTAAAACCATCCATCTTTGGTTTAAGAAAGAAAAGGTGAAAGTGAACATGGTGAGGAAAGGCTTCCAGGTACCAGTGAACCCGGAGCCGAGGAGCAGACCAGGAGTGAGTCCTATTCAGGAACGCATTTTTGTGCTGGAGAGAGGAGAGAGAGAGGAGACCGGCTGACACAGGGGCCAGGTGAGGGTCAGGGCCAGAGTTCCGGCTGACCACGGCCGTGTCACTGTTTAAAGGGGTAAACTCCCATTCTGAGGTGGACAGGAAGTAAAGAGAGCTGAAGGTTTTACTGGCCCAGAGGACACGTTTGTCCTGGACCCTTTCCACAGTGCAGTGAAATGGCCACAAACGTTGAACACCGGACACTGCACAACCTACTCCCTACATTAGCACAACGTGCTGTCTGTGTTAACACAGCATACTCTCTGGGGCTGGTAACAGAAGGTTGCTGGTGCGATTCCCCTTGTCGTACCCTTGTCCAAGGTACTTCACCTACAAATTACCTACAGTAAATATCCAGCTGTATACATGCATAAACTTGTAACATATATAATTTCTCTGAATAAAAGGGTCTGCTATATAACAATAGCCAATATAATGTATTAAATACAAATATATGCTCTTACATAATGCAAAGTAATGTAACGTAATGAATGTCTACATCCTAGGATTTATTCCAGAAACAGCCTCAGTTTCTGACCCAAACCCTGCATCGGAGTCCTGCTCTGTGGAGGTTTGCCTGAGCGCACCTGAGCACACCTGAGCGCACCTGAGCGCACCTGAGCGCACCCGGGCTGATGCTCCATTACAGCCGGAGGGTTTGTGAAAGCGTGAGATCCTGCGCAGGAAGTGAGAGAGCAGAGGCTGTGGGGTGTTTCCCCTCAGGACAGCTGTAACTGCTCCCTGCCCAAAAGAAGAGGAAGCACCTTCAAATGGCCATTATGCCAAGCCCCTGCGAGCTCACACGCACCTTCACTAAAGCAAACAAAACCGAGCTCAGGAGATTCCCTCTTGGCAGTTTGGTCCACTCAGCGTGCATGTGTGTTCCTCACGGGACCGCTTCAGAGGGGCGCTGGAGAGTCTCCATCACGAGGGCCGGAGCCGAAACGCTGCCTGGTGAGAGAGACGCCTCTCCTAAAGCAACGAGTCCCACACTGAGACCGTCTCAGAGAACCCAGCCGCTCGGGGTTTACAGTTCTGATTTACGCCCCAAAACTCATAACCTTTAACCCCCGTGATATTTGGTTTATTTCCCCCACCGCCTCTGCCCCCACTTACCTCTCTCTCTGAGCACTTTAGGACACTGAGCCATATTCATTTAGTGCTGCATGCCCCTCTCAACAAATGTTTATTTTCCTCCCAGTGAACACTGCTTGTAAAAATATTTTTGGCGATTTCTGAACAGTATCTGCATGTACCGCGATGGTCCGAGAGGCCCAGCAGTACAAACACAAACACAGCTTCAGGAGCTGAGGAAGGGGGTGAGGGGTGCCAGCGTGCCGACTGACGGGTAAATATTTCTGTACCTCCGGAATCCCCTGGAGGAGCCCAGCCGATCCATTAAACCGGAGCGCGCGCGCGAGTTTGCAGCACGGAGTTCCTTTTTAAACAAAAAGCGCTGTTCTGTTTATTTTCCACACCTCGTTTGTGGCCATTAGGGTATTTCCAGCTTGTGTAAGCTGATATGGATAATGACGTGTGTTTATGTTTATCTTCCTGAATAAATCGCAGGGTGGAAAAAAGGCTCAGCTCAGAGCCACCAGCCATCAGCCGAAGATCTGTCTGTTACCACCCGGCTGCAGGCTAACGTAGCACATAGCAATAGCCTCCAGCCTCTAACTCAGCACTGAGAGGGTAAGGATGGTGCCCATAGTGTGGCATGGTTCTGTCCTATAAGCGTTCACATACCGATCTGCGGTGGGGTCAGGGAGCGTGAGCATGAGTGGGTTTGGCAGCGCCTGCCTGTTTTTACTCCTGAATAATCATGCTGCAACATGCCTCAGGCTAACGGTGCTGTTAGCCTGGTCCGACTCTGTTGCTCATTCAACTACAATGGATACAATGGATAGTGTATTTTTTAAACATCCCCTTGTCTGGATAAAAAGTAGCTTCAGCCAACGTATTTTATGCATTAATTTCAAGATGAATTAAAAAATTCATTCATTAAAAAAAAAAAAAAAAAAAAAATTTCCTCAAAATTTACATATGTTTTTTTCAAAACATATCATCTCCAGGACAGCTCTTGTTTAATTCTGTTTTGTTTATGCTCAGTTGAGTGCTATGGTATTAAATAGCTGCTAGCACAAGTTCCTTTCCATGATCGTCAAGGACAGCATCCTGACTTGTAGCACATGGTCTCAAAGCAGCTGCTCCTGGAGGGGGTCACAGTTCTGTCATTTTCTGTCATTTCACCTGCACAACAAACCCAGGGGGCCAAAATACCAGCTGACATCACACAGCTGAGTTTCACTATGACATCACAGAGCAGAGTTTCTCTATGACATCACAGACTACACTTTCTGTATGACACAGAGCAGAGTTTCCACTGGCCATAGAGCACAACGTCTGCAGAGCCACTCTTAGCAGAACAGCTTTATGAGCAGTGAATGTGGCCTACTGTGGCAACATCTCCGCTACCCGGGCTAACTGAACTGGGAACAGTCTCACCCATGCTGCTTGCAAAGCCAAGTCTCCCCGCTTGAGCTGGGTGGGGAGGCCCGAGGGAGGCCCTGGATAAGCCTGCGTAACGAGAGCAGGAGGGAGACAAAATAAAAACAGCAGAGCATTCCTCAGCAACGTGAATCGGGACAGACAGAAGCTGGCACAGTGCCAAAACGCCTTCTTCCAAAGCACCTCCATTACTGCGTCTGGCACCGGCACAAAAGACCAACGTCCACCTGTCTCCTCACCTGGGTTCCAGGCAAAAAAAAACGTATACACATACGTACAGGTTTAAGGATGTTACTATTCCTCCTCTAAGGCAGCCTCAGCCCAGCACAACCTCCTTCCTCTGCCCCTCTGAAACACAGGGCTAACTGGCAGCCACAGAGTGAATGCTTTCCTAAACAACATATCAAACACGTCTGAAAAAGTGCTGCAAATTTAAAACAGACTCTCAGTGTACCTTCCCTTCATGACAGAAATTGAAAGCAGCCTGGTGGCTCCATCCTGTGTGTGAGTATGTACCAAAGAAACGTCTGACATTCAGGATGCAAGACATTCATTTTTAATTTACGCCACAATTCATTACTGACATTTCCAAATGCCCAAATGTATAACATGTCCAAATTTGTGAGACTGCTTTATGCACATTTCTAACCTACAAGGGTAAATTCATTAAAATGCACGGTCTTGGAAATATAACATTCAAAACAATGTTTTCAATCATGTCACCCACTTCTCTATTTTCAGATGTACGATTTCACTCTGAAGCAAGAGCAAAAGTGTGATTCCGTAGAGTAATACAGTACAGGCTGATCTCTGCAGAGTAATACAGTACAGGCTGATCTCTGCAGAGTAATACAGTACAGGCTGATCTCTGCAGAGTAATACAGTACAGGCTGATCTCTGTAGAGTAATACAGTACAGGCTGATCTCTGCAGAGTAATACAGTACAGGCTGATCTCTGCAGAGTAATACAGTACAGGCTGATCTCTGCAGAGTAATACAGTACAGGCTGATCTCTGCAGAGTAATACAGTACAGGCTGATCTCTGCAGAGTAATACAGTACAGGCTGATCTCTGTAGAGTAATACAGTACAGGCTGATTTACGCATCGGCTCTGTCACACGGCAGTCACGAATCTCCCTCTCTGCCTGAGCTGTCACGGTGTCCATCTTGTTTCAGGTCTCAGAAGCTCCTGACTTCCGTCTGTATGGAGGGCTGGTGAGAGATAGTGAGGCCGTGGGTACAGCCGTCAGCATGGTGACCGTGGAGCTGAAAGGAGGGGTGACGGGGGGGGGGGGTTCAGCAGGACGCAGGTCACCTGGTACTGCAGGTGCTTTCTGCACAGAGCAAAGCAGCCAATCAGTTCCATCCTGCTCAGAGCATTCCACACCGCGCATCTGAAGTCCCGCCCCCGCTGTGGGCTCTGATTGGCTGTTGGGGGGACGGACAGGCCGACGGCCTCCTCTCTCAGTGCCAGAGTTCTGCCGCATTTCCTCCCCTCCCTGTGACATAGCAGAGCCTGCCGTCAGCTGGGTGACAGCCACCCTCTCTGATGCTTTACTGTCTGACCCCTCGCCCCTACCCTGGCTCTCCTCCCTCTCTCCTGCCCTCAGTACGGGTGTAAGAGGCAGAACCCTGTAGAGTGTCTATCTGTATTAGCCACAGCTAGCTCTCCGCGCCGCCACAGAACCTTCTCATTGTTCGCCTGCTTTAGCGTTACTCTCATAGACACATTCAGTTTGTCATTTAGTGAAACCACAGACCAGGACGATGTAACACTGATCTTTCTGCTCTTTCTCGCTGAGCGGAAAATTTAGGCTTTGACGTCGTGCCTTCGAAAATTTAAAGAGCAGGAAAAAAAAAAACTGTGGAAAACGTCTGGCCCGGCTCCCGCAACATGATTCAGGACAGATTTCTAGTTTATTTCTGATGTAGGAAAAGCTTTGGGTGAATCAGTAAAATCAGAGTTCCCACCATAAAAAACACACGGTAACAAATAAAACATTTGGGGGTGGCACAGCAGAGGAAGACACACAACATGCACTGCTTGGATAATGTGTGCTGCTGCCCCAGATAACAGTGTCTGCCAAGCAAACGCCGCCACTGCCGCCACTTCCACTAATAACACTGAAGTCCTGCAGGCAGGGTTTGTACCTGCGCTTCAGGTAAGCCCTTTGGTTCCATTTCCTTGTGGAATTACAGCGTTGTCAGCGGTGTGCTTCCCTGTCCTCGCTGGTCTCTTCACCTCTCTCTAATGACCCTCTGATTAACAAAGAGTATAACCTTCTCTCTGATAGGCACTCCTGCAGGGCTCTGGGATGGAAGCTCAGGTTGGTCTCTGATAAAGTGTAGGCTTCTCTCTGACAGAAGCTCGGGTTTCTCGGATAGAAGCTTGGGTTTCTCTGACAGAAGCTCGGGTTTCTCTGACAGAAGCTCGGGTTTCTCTGACAGCAGCTCGGGTATGACGGCCAGCCCTAGCTCAGCCCTAGCTCACATCCCTCAGATGGACTCTCACCCCTCACACCCCTCAGACGGACTCACACCCCTCAGGGTGCTGGTTCCTAAGCACAGAAGTGAGGGCAGTTCTCTGATGCTTCACTTTAACACTGCACTTTATGTCTTCACTTCATTGCATATCCATAAGAGTTTACATCTTTATTAAGGTTTATAGTGATCAGGATGTGTGTCTTTTACTTTAGAGGGCAGAAGGGGATTTGTGGTCAGAGGAACCGGGGGGTTGGGAGTTCAAATCCCAACAGGGAAAATATTGGTATGCATTTGTCCCTTTTCAGCTGCATAAGGAGTAATGGTAAATGTGAAAAGCACATTCTGCTGTATCATAATCACTGACACAGTTAGCAGATGGCCTCAGATTTACAGTAGATGGTATTTTTACAGCCCATGTCTCCCATAGGTACAGCAGGATTTTCACAGAACCTTGCCAGGTGAAGAGGTTTACCCAGTAATGGCCCAATGGAATCGAACCTGCAATCCTTAGGGTTAGGGGACCAGCTGCTGAGCTGCTACACCACCCTGATCCCCCAACCCCCCCCCCCCCCCCCCCCCAGTACAGGACACCATCTCACACCCCACATGGGACCTGTGGGGTTGGAAGGACAGGGTGAGTGGCGGTGGGAGGGGCCAGGACAGGGTTAATGAGACTCTCTGCTCCGCTGATGGGCATGTGGGACATTCCCACTGCCTCCCGCTCAGAGGACCGCAGCCACTTTAATTCAGTTAAACTCTGTAAGTAGAGGTGTTAATAGTGTTAATCAGTAGACATGTTAATGTCACAAAGGGGGAAGAGGAGACAAGCAGGCAGGACCACCAGCGTGAATCTGAGTAAGACCAAGCTGAAGTGTACCTGCGACCACACATTCCTGCTGTCTGAGACGCCTCCATTCGGTGATCCAGCTGCTGCCAAACACGTGGCCCGGCAGGATGGAACTCTCCACGCCAGCAGCAGGGGGCCACGCGGAGGACACTGCTCAATCTAAATACATTCAGCTGCATATTCCCCCAAACACAACAGATCTCCAGCTGGTGTGGAAGGATATAAAGGCACTATATTTCGCACCAGATGGTTATTGGGTTGACTCCCATGACTGACTCACTGACTATGCTTCAGTGACTGTAGAGTACTGGGCATGGCTGAGATGCATAGTCTTACCCATTATGAGGTCCTAAGCTGACATAAAAAGCTAAAGACATTGCTGTTTTTACAGCCAGACAGCTATGATTATGGTTATGATTTATTTCTATTAACCCACAGAATAAGCCTGAAAATAAAATCTTCCGAAGAGAGTTTATTTACCCTCTACTCTCTCTCTCTCTCTCTCTACCTCTCTTCCTCTACACACCATGAAGTCATAGTTTTTCGCTAAATGTTGGCTTTCAGCAGGAGATCCCCCCAGTATACAGACACTGAGTGAGGGCCGCCTACTCTCTCTGTCGCCTCACACAGGAGCATAGCTGGACTGTAAAAGGTGAATCTAATCATCCAGCTTAAATAAGCACTCTCTGAGGTGCAGTGGGTCCCACGGGCCTCTGCCTGGCCGAACACTGCCTCTTTATGCGGGAGAGCTCCCGGCTCTCCCCACCTCTCCCGGCGATCACGGAAAACGCAGCCACTGAGAGAAGCAGGAGTGCAGAGTAATCAGAGCAGCTGCGCTGTTATTTTTAGGGTTTTAGGGCGGCCGGCTTGTCATTCTTTTTCTGTTTACATTTCAAATTTGAGAAATACGTGTATAACAAATTGCACAGATCACCTTCTCCTCGCTGTTTGGAAGGCAGTGGGTAGCAGTGCCTTCCTGCCAAGGCATTAAACCGCTGGGTAAAAACAAAATCATTTCACAAGGACAAACGCAGAGATTCAGTAATGGCTTCAGAACACGAAAAGACTTCCTTGAACGTGCTCAGCAGTTTTTGGACATACACGGTCCTCTGCTTAATAATAATAACTAAATATCAGGAACTAACTTGTGTTTCTCTACACTACACTTTCACCTCATACACCTTCTCTCTGTTCATGAATGACTGTTTATTCCTAACAGAAAAAAGCTTTGAAATGAGCAATGCTGTTGGCCCTGGCAGTGTTCAGTGTCTGTTCTGGGTTCAATCATTTTCTAATCATAGATGTCCAGTCTCAGTCACACTGCAATGTGCTTAAATCTGAGTAATACATTAAAGCAAGTGTTAAGTTTTTATTTTTCTATTCCAATTGTGAATATTTTTCATTAAATCACCAACTGCTGGACTCATATTGGAGGTTAAGAAATGAGGGGAAAAAAATCTAAATGAGTGTTAGGTTTTTCGTTCCATGTGAAGTGGGCCATCCATTCCTGCCTAAGGCAGAACACAGAGAAGACTCTCTTTGGCAAAAGTAACCAATTCTTTACTCTGAAACACAGTCGCGTGAAGCTGCAAGGTCTTTTTCTCTACCTCAACCTGTTACCTGTGCCTCATGTCATCACGGTGCATGTGTGTGCATGACCAGGACATTGTCTGTCACAGTGAAGGCAGAGGTGAGTGCTGAGTCTAGAGCCAGATGTCCCAGCCCCAATCATAACCGTAACTACTATAAGCTAAATAACAAAACTGATCCTAAGTACTAATTACATTGTAAATCCACAGTAATAAACAGGTATAAACTGAAGCAAACTGTAATGCGGGTGTGTACATCATAAACCAGGGTCAGCCTGGGCTGTATGGTAATACGCTCCTGACTCTGAGGTGCTGAGTGTCCAAAATGAGATCGACCCTTAATGCAGCGCCATTTTCTGGGTGTTCAGGACAGTCAGGGGATCCTTTCAGCTGGGAATTCCCTGCCCCTGTGGTTATTCAGGGTATCTGCACTCCCCACTACCCCGTTAGTTCCTTTTTCTGAGACAGAGAGGGAGAGGGAGAAAGAGAGAGAGCGAGAGAGAGAGAGGGGGGGAGGGAGAGAGGGAGAGAGAGGGAGAGAGAGGGAGAGACGGAGAAAGAGGGAGAGAGAGGGAGAGAGAGAGAGAAAGAGAGAGGGGGAGAGATGGAGAAAGAGGGAGAGAGAGAGAGAGAGAGAGAGAGACGGAGAAAGAGGGAGAGAGGGAGAAAGAGAGGGAGAGAGGGGGAGAGACGGAGAAAGAGGGAGAGAGAGAGAGAGAAAGAGGGAGGGAGACAGAGAGAAAGAGAGAAAGAGAGAGAGAGAGAGAGAGAGACGGAGAAAGAGGGAGAGAGAGAGAGAGAGAGAGAGACAGAGAAAGAGGGAGAGAGAGAGAGACAGAGAAAGAGGGAGAGAGAGAGAGAGAGAGAGAGAGACGGAGAAAGAGGGAGAGAGGGAGAAAGAGAGGGAGAGAGGGGAAAAGATGGGAAGACAGAGTGAAGGGAGAGAGAAAGTGTAAGGGTAATGAGAAAG
>NC_050583.1:777500-792500 GCF_013368585.1 Megalops cyprinoides | reverse complement strand
AACACACCGAGAGGCTGGCTTACATTAAGTCATTTTGTTGATAACAGAGAGATCAGAGATTGGTTTGACCTTAAAACCTGTTTTTTTTTTTTTTTCTTTTCGTTGCCACCAAACTGCTTCCAGGTGAATTTCATAAAGGGAGTGTAATCAAATACGCAGTCAACGAAGCAATAATCATTTGCTAATGGGTGATCCTTATTTTAATTGGCGCGCTCGTTAATCATGCAGAGTAATGAAGAACAGATTCAGGATGATTATGAGATAAAGGTGAGTGTGAGGCTGGTGTAGCTGCCGCCTCTCTGCAGCTGAGCTACAGAAGTCAGCACTGCGGGCCAGGCACACCGAGCGCAGTGCCAGACGCAGCCAGAGAACTGCTCTTCTGCTGCCAAAGGCAGTTAGTCAGCCCTTGTAAGCTGGAAGAGGGATATAATTCCAGTGTCTGCAGGATTGCAGAGCATGCTGGGACAGGTAGGAGGATAGCAGGGCGGCGCAACGAGAGCCAACAGGGTATGCTGCAACTAAGCAAAGACTCACAGTCATGCAAAGACAGTGTACATGCACGCACACACACGCACGCACACGCACGCACACGCATACATACACACACACACACATACGCGCGCACGCGCACACGCGCGCACACACTCACACACTCACACACTCACACGCACGCACATACGCACACACACGCACACGCACACACATGCACACACACACATACGCACACACACAGGCACGCACATGCGCGCACACACCCACACACGCATGCACACGCATGCACACGCACGCACACGCATGCACACGCATGCACACGCACGCACACGCACGCACGCACGCACACACATACACTTTCACACACACACACACAGTTCAGGTGTAGATGTTTGGGAAACAGGTAGAAAAGGGGTGTATACAGTTTGGGTATCTGGGTTAGATTAATATAAAGATGAAATTTGAAATTTCACCCACCCAGTCATCCACAGAGAGGGATTTTAATAATTAAAACCTGGTGCAGCACCTGATAACTGCTGGCAGCAGCTGTTATGCAGGCCCTGATGGCAGACGCTGTAAGACAGCGTGTTTTGTCTAAATGGAAATAAATGAGAGACTCAGTTTAAGGACCAACAGGAGAATGTGTGCCTTTCCTGCACGTTCATTTGCCGCTAATTAGAAAACATGTGACTGATTTCTGCTGGTGTAAGCACAGGCCATGTGAGTTTCATTACAATAAAGAAATCAAATAAACACTGACCCAGGAACAGTAGTAACTACATGCTCTATTACAATACAATGTGGTCGTGAGAACATCATGAAACACTTACCACAGCTAATTACCAGGATCGACTCTTTAGTTTCAGCACAATAAATATACAAATTAAAAAAATATTTCCACTTGTACCAAAATGAGGGTTTTTTTAATAGAACAGAGCTACAAATCAGCGTTGGGCCTCCTCTGTGACGGGGGCTGTGATCTGGCCACTCTGAGCGCACATGACGGAGAGCATGTGTTTACTGTACGGCTCGGGGAGACCGTGTTTGTGTACACACACACTGTCTGCAGAGCATGAAATATGAAGAAATATGGGGAAATATGAGGAAAGCCAGCGCCACCGCCAAGCTCTCCTAATTACAGAATAACTCAGATACAAAACACATCAAAACAAAGAAGCCAAACATTTTTGCTTCTCCCAGCTAGTGTCAACACCGTGCGGTGCCGAGTTTACCTGCTGCAGCCGAAGCTTGGCTCGCTTCTCATCAGAACCGCCCAACCTCGTTAGCCCAATTAAAGACGGGCCAAAACAGCCACATTCAGGGCCAATACGGGTTTACCGTAAAGAGGCAGCTAATTTGAAACACATTCTAATACTGTAAAATTAATGATCCAATTAAACTGGGGCTACTCCCACAGCCCAGAGGAGACGGCAGATATCAATAAAGTGAGAAGAACAGGATGTAAATCATTTGGCAGGGCAGAATGGGGCTAATTCATTACGAGAGGTTCTCCCTCACAACCAACTTAGGGGCAGATGAATCACGGTGAAAAAACAACCCTGAAATGACTCAGAAAAGCAACCGCGGTAGCGTCAGCCTGTCCTGAGAGGCCCAACGCTGGAGAGCTGCTTGCCGACTCTCATTTCTGCTTGTTTGCTACAAACATGGTTTTCCTTTAACTGGCATCTCAGTCCGGACCTCGAGTTTATTCCGATACAGAGAAGGGACTCGTTTTCATCAGCAGCAGCTGCCGGACAGACGCTTGCCTGCTGGCGGTGTGAGTACCTCCCTGCTCTCCATGCTCCCCTGTACCCTCTCTCCTCTTTAATGTTATCGGCAGAATAATCCTAAACCAGGCTTTTAACCACACGGCACCATAGCACTCTCGAGGAAAAACAGCACCTGGAGCGACATGGCCACAGCGATGGAATGACAGATCTGTCCCTCTCAGCGGTCTGTCCCTCTCAGCGGTCTGTCCCTCTCAGCGGTCTACATGTCCTACATGTCCAGCAACGTCTGAGCTGCTGCACTGACTGCAGTCCCGCAGAGGGTTTGCGGTTGTCTTGTGGGGAGCTGCTGATGTTTAAGGGAAACACAGAACCACATGGACGCGCTCCAACCGTCTGCCTGCTGGGGAGAGCTGAGGAGGGAGACATCAGCCACACTGCCCGGGACCCAGGGCTCCTCACTCAGAGCTGAAACAACGCTGTCATCCGTCTGAATTTCAGTCCAACAGATTGTTTTTTTTCTACATTATTTCCTTCTTCCTTTCCTGACATTGTATAGAATAATATAAATACTAACCACACCCCCCCACACACACACAGATGCAGATACACACACTCACACACTCACCCCCCCCCCTCCCCATCCCTTTATCTGTCAGATGTGTTTCCTGTAAGCAGCCCTGGTTTGAATGGCCTTGGAGAGAAAGGGCCTTCAGTGTCCCAGCTGTCACCACCTCCGTGCTCACAGGCCCTAAATCCAGCAGCCCCTGAGGGGGTACCCCTGCAGGCGAGCCCGGGGCCCAGTCAGAGCGGCCCGGCTTAATCTGCACAAACCGCTGCCAGGTACTGATGGATCCTAACCCGGCCCGTTCCCTACAAATTACACCATTAAAGAGCTTACGGGTATTATTTTCGGAGCCGCTCCCCAAATGAAAAGCAGGTATGGTTTGATTGAGTCTGCCTCTCAGCCCGTCTCCATGATGTAAGGCCTGCTGGAGATGGAGGTGGTGTCATTAAGTCACAACTAATCAATCACCAATCCCGATGACTGCAGCAATGGCTAATACCACCAGCACTGACCGTAATATCTGAGCTGTAATGGAGGGTGGGGCAGCAATGGGGGAAAGAGCCCCTCTGTTCTGAGGTAAGGCCCTGAGGAGAGAGAGAGAGCCCTGAGAGGCAGCCCTGAGGAGAGAGAGAGAGCCCTGAGGGGCAGCCCTGAGGAGAAAGAGAAAGCCCTGAGGGGCAGCCCTGAGGAGAGAGAGAGAGCCCTGAGGGGCAGCCCTGAGGAGAGAGAGAGAGCCCTGAGGGGCAGCCCTGAGGAGAGAGAGAGAGCCCTGAGAGGCAGCCCTGAGGAGAGAGAGAAAGCCCTGAGGGGCAGCCCTGAGGAGAGAGAGAAAGCCCTGAGGGGCAGCCCTGAGGAGAGAGAGAGAGCCCTGAGGGGCAGCCCTGAAGAGAGAGAGAGAGAGAGCCCTGAGGGGCAGCCCTGAGGAGAGAGAGAGAGCCCTGAAGGGCAGCCCTGAGGAGAGAGAGAGAGCCCTAAGGGGCAGCGCTGAGGAGAGAGAGAGAGCCCTGAGAGGCAGCCCTGAGGAGAGAGAGAGAGCCCTGAGAGGCAGCCCTGAGGAGAGAGAGAGAGCCCTGAGGGGCAGCCCTGAGGAGAGAGAGAGAGCCCTGAGGGGCAGCCCTGAGGAGAGAGAGAGAGCCCTGAGGGGCAGCCCTGAGGAGAGAGAGAGAGCCCTGATGGGGCAGCCCTGAGGAGAGAGAGAAAGCCCTGAGGGGCAGCCCTGAGGAAAGAGAGAGAGCCCTGAGGGGCAGCCCTGAGGAGAGAGAGAGAGCCCTGAAGGGCAGCCCTGAGGAGAGAGAGTGAGCCCTGAGGGGCAGCCCTGAGGAGAGAGAGAGAGCCCTGAGGGGCAGCCCTGAGAGAGCCCTGGCTCAGCGGTGAAGGTGTCACCGAGTTCCTGGACTCTGGTAAATTGTTATATGAATGACAGGCTTTACAGTGTGTTATCCTAGCTGATAAAACAGCTGCATACACAGAGATGCCACGACACAACAGAACTTCTTCATGAATTAAAATAAAAAAAAATTAAACTAAATCCAAACTGAAGCATTTGTTTAGCAGAGTTCCAGTCTGGTGTGCCAGTGTGCAGCAGTTACCATGGCCGTTGGCTAATGAGACACTGTGGCATCACAGCACTCAGACCTCTGCATCCCTCCACAATCACATCCCCCACGCCTGGTCTGCTTTCACTTAAAGGAAAATGAGACACTGTTGCTTACTTTGGAGAAAGGGGAGTAATCCATATCGCAGACTTCAGGGCAAAAAGCCCTGGATTTAACAGCCCTGGCCGGCCGTTCCTCCGTGACATACGGCAGAATTTCATTTCACAGCATAAATGAAAGACGTCATACACGATTTCATCTTGTCACAAAATAAAAACAAACAGCGGTGGTGACAGGCGTATCGTAAACGGTCTGTGTGCTGGAGATGTGTGACGGGCGTATCGTAAACGGTCTGTGTGCTGGAGATGTGTGACGGGCGTATCGTAAACGGTCTGTGTGCTGGGGACGTGTTGGACGGAGGAGCTGGAGGCGCAGCGCTGACCGCAGGATCATGCATCTGCTTCCGCAATCTCACGCTCCCGCACAGCTGCTGTGACGGCGCTGTCTCTGCAGAGGCCGTGCGATCCCCTGCGCTGGCGTGTCAGAGCCGCCCGCCAGCCCCCTCCTTTCAGCGCCGGGGAGATCAGAGGAGCCTGCATGCGTACTGTTAGTGCGGGGGTCAGGGGTCATGCAGCCGTCTGTGGTAGCTGCAGACCCGCATGCTGTAGAGACTGGCTCCACTGTGGAGCATCTGCATCACGCACTCATCACTTCTGCCCACCTGACCCCACGAGTTACAATACAGTCAAGGTCCCAAAAAAAAAAAAAAAATAGTTCCCACTGTTCCTCTGCCACAAACACAGGGGAGAGAAACACAGAGAGGCCTTCAGTCTCATCCTCCGGGACCATGCGGGCCGTCCAGCACTGTCCTCGCTGGTTTTTAGTGTAAGGTTTTTGCTTTGTTTTTCTTTTAACAAATTACTCATTAATTGTCTTTAAATAAACATGTTGCTCTAGGGTGATATGACACTAATTTACAGTGACCATGAGTAAACTTTTGAGGTGATTTCTTTTTCCTACTCATTATTCAATTACCAAAGAAAGCATTTCTCCTTTTCACGGTTGTGAAGAGGCGGGGCATCTAATTACACAACCCTAATTAGCACGTCTGGCTGATGTCTTCCTGGACCATTAGTGAGGCATTTAGTTCCATATCCAAAACCAGCTCAAATTAAGAGCTGACAGCATTGTGCAGTGAGTGAAGGACCCACCGCAGAACCCGGAACAGAAATGCAAAGGCTTGGTGGCGTCGCCGCGAAGGCCAGATAAGCAGGGTTCTGAATGTGATCAGCTGTGTTTATCAGATGAATCCTACAGTCAAACTGCTATTTTCCATTTTCCAGAAACTAAAAAAAGATAAAACGGTTAAAATGACACACAGAGGCACTGGAGTTACCCCATGTTTAATCACCAGAGCCTATAAAAAAAAGCTTGTGAGCTTACAGAACCTTAGTTCTCTGGAAAAAGCAAACGAGAACCAGTCATTCCTCTGTTATACCATAAATGCTTAGTCACTTAGCAACCAGCTCTGTTATTTTGTTCTTTATTATTATTATTTATTTTATGTAAACTCTGGCCTGCTCACACGTGGGTCTGCGGCCCTATCGCCTTTCAGGGTCTTGCACGCACGCTGGGATTGAGGCTCTTATTCGTTCCTCTGCTCTGCAGTGAGTCACATCTCTGTTCATCTCCGCCTGGAAACCCAGCACAGGCACCAGCGCAGAGCCGCTGTGTTCACAGCGTAAACCGTCCTCACAACGCAAAGTCTCACAGCATAAAGGATCCTTACAGTGTAAAGTCTCATAGTGTAAAGGATGCTCACAGCATAAAGGATCCTTACAGTGTAAAGTCTCATAGTGTAAAGGATGCTCACAGCATAAAGGATCCTTACAGTGTAAAGTCTCATAGTGTAAAGGATGCTCACAGCATAAAGGATCCTTACAGTGTAAAGTCTCATAGTGTAAAGGATGCTCACAGCATAAAGTCTCCTTATACTGTAAAGTCTCATAGTGTAAAGGATGCTCACAGCATAAAGTCTCCTTATACTGTAAAGTCTCATAGTCTCATAAAGGATGCTCATAGCATAAAGCATACTCATAGTGTAAAATTTCATGTCGTAAAGGACCCTCGTAGCTTACGCTATGAGGCTTTAATGTCTCCTTATAGTGTAAAGTTTCATGTCGTAAAGGACCCTAGTAGCTTAAAGCCTCATAGCGTGACAGCTCCCGGTTGTGCTTTGTTAAACTTACATTTCTTTACAGATGTACAACTTTTTTGTGCCATTTTCTAAAAATGTAAACAACAACAAATCCCCTGCCACATGTACCCCTGTATTGATTCAGTCAGAGCCTCTACCTTCATGTACCCCTGTATTGATTCAGTCAGAGCCTCTACCTTCATGTACCCTTGTATTGATTCAGTCAGAACCTCTACCTTCATGTACCCTTGTATTGATTCAGTCAGAGCTTCTATTTTCATGAATGGCTCAGTAGAGCCCAAATTCACATTCGGTGCTGGAGGCTACAGCCGGATTTCTCCCATAATCCAGGAGAGCATCAGTCACTGACTCAGGGACCGACTTTGCCATCGCATCCGGCTCTGCTTGCAACTCCAGGTGTGTATTTATGCATCGCTTATATGGTGATCCCGAAAGCCAAATTTCATCATATTCGAGCTTCATATATGAAAGACTGTTTAGTTATGGAAAGTGAACACTGTTATATATCCAAGCACTTTGCTGTGATGCTGTTTGTGGAAGAATTTTATAACATCCGAATGAATTTAAAACCGCCACCCATCCTCACCGCCCACACAAACCTATTAAATGTCCTATTCTAACAGTTTAAACGGTTTTAATAATCATAATGCAGTGACGAAAAACAAAATATCACTGCATTTAAAACATCTCGGCCTGATGAAGGCCAGGGAGGGGCACAGGGAGGGGCACAGGGAGGGGCACAGGGAGAGGGCCGAGCGGGAATCACAAACCAAAAACAGGACAGAGGCGTGTCTGGTGTTTAACCTTTCCAATTCTATCCAATTTGTCCCAATTTCTGAGTCGCTCCCCCAAAAAACCCTCGCGCTCACTGTCAAAATGCTGGAAATATGACTGATCACCTTCATTTCGGCCGTTCTGGCACGGGCACGCACTGCCAGGTCGAGCATTCTTTCCATGGCGCCACACCAGCCGCCTTGCATTTAATTAATTTCCTTTTATTTATACTAGTAAGCTTTGCTGCACTCTTTAAGCACAAAGTATTCCCTATGCAGACGGCTAGCCAGGGCTTAAAACTGTTATTTAATGTCACTAAAACGACCACAGCCGGCCAGCTCTGTCACAGTGTCCTCCCCGCCTGAGCACAATGTTAAAAGCAGAAAAAGAAAATTAATAGATGGAAATCTGATAAAAAAAAAAGAAAATTACAGCCATCAAGTGCTATTCAAGAGTAATGTTGTTGAAAGATTGTTGAGGAGAGTAATGAGTTTAAATGGCTTTTCTTTTGGTAAGAGTTCGTCCGATTCCCCAGCTGGGCTATTCTAACACGGATCATTTGTAGCAAAGCCCATTCGCAAAAAAGCCCACTATAAACCACAGAATAAAGAGAGACCGCATGATTATAAAACACGTTTGCTTCTGTGGAGCTGTCTCAAAGCCGCCATTCACAGAACACCGAGGAGCACTTAAATAAGAGCAGCAAGTCTCCACGGTTTGGCAGAACCCTTCTGTGAACTCAAAGACAGTGAGCGCGCTTCATAATAATTACATACTAATACTTATCTCAAGAAATAAACTCCGAAATCACACTTTCGCCAGCGTGGGGCAAGATTTAAGATCTGAGATTTAAGAAGGCCCATATTCAGACCACAGTGAGCTTTGCCCATAACTGATTTACAGTTTGAAATAAAGTGTTAAACTTTTCTGTTTTCACATATTTTCTTTTGTTTTTTTGTGGTTTCCAAACTTAAACTGCTGTGGGATATGCAAACCAATGTAACATGATCTTAAATTAGCAGTTCAAAGTTGAAGGCTATACTGTTAAAAAAACTATACTATTGTTAGACTGAACTCAAGCTAAGCTAAGCTATCAACAATATATACATAAAACAACGCTGTAATACAGCACCAGAGTATTCTGGGAGGGAGTGTTTTTTTTTAATAATTTTCCTCTCATTTCTGTTTGGCTGAGTAGCACTTTCCCTTTAGATAACATGGCTGTGCTGAGTGTGGCCAGGATTCCTGTCCATAGCATACTGTGAATACCAGGAAAGTGTATAATTATGCAATTAAATATAATTATATTATAAATAAACACACTGATGACAGGGGAATGGAACTAATCAAACAAACAGAATAAATCTGGAGCTACTGTAAAAGACTCACCAAACATGCAATACAAAACCAATTACTGACATCATTATAGGCCCTGACAAGAGAAGCATTTCACACATCTCACAGGGTATGAGGCATCCAACACTGAAACGTTTTGGAGACAATGCAAATATTTCAGGGCATACTGCATGTGATGTTGCAGATGTTAAAGTGAATAAAATTTCATTTCTTTGAGATTTTAGACAGCAGATTTTCCAGAATATGGGATATGCAATATTGGAAACACCAAACATGTTATGGTGCTTTAAAAAAATCATACTGAGGTGTTGAATTTGGAAGGTCCATTATAACAGAAACATACTGGTAAGTAGCGTTAACAGTAATATGAAACCCATGTGTCAGCTCCTTTTTAACTGCTTCAAAATACAAGTCCTTTTTCATTTGGCACCTCCATTACTCCCCCCCCCTGTATATGTGAATGTAAGTGATTTTTCTCTGAGGTTGTGGACATGCTCCTGCTGTAAGCAGCGGTGTTTCATTACTCTGTGAGGGTGTCTCTGTGCCGAGAGCCATCAATCCATCGCCTAACAGCGGCATGCCGGCCGTCCGCGTGTCTGTCTGTGATGGTACGCAGACATCGGCATGACAACACACACAAGGCACATCTGATCCTACACAGCTGCAGGTACATGCCGCGGAGGGGAGGGGAGGGGAGGGGAAGGCCGTTTATTATAACCCCCCCCCAGGCCTCTGTAAGGCAGGCCTCGTGTACCCCTTTCCCTCTGTAAGTACCAGGACCTGTCCTGTTTCTCTGGCTCTACTGTGGCGGATCTCCTGCTGGCATGAGGCTGAGTGTACTGACCGTGCCTTTTCAGGAGTCTGGCAGAATCATGCCTGTTTAGCAGGCTAAATAAATCCCTCCCTCTCTACCTCTGCTGGTGTGGGGTCAGCCATCTGATGCACATGTGACTGTAGTACTCTGTTACAGTGGTGCTGTGTTACAGTAGAACTGTATTACTCTGTTACATTACAAATGTATTTCAGTAGAGGCACATTACTTTATTACAGTGGAACTGTATGGCTTATTACTGTATAGCAGTAGGGCTTTAGGGCTATATTGCAGTATGACTGCTGTTAGAGTGGGGAGGCCTGCTTCCCCCCTCTACAGACTGTGGGGGGGGGGGGGGGGGGTTGGGGGGTCAGTGTTGACACCATGCCAGAGCGGGGTTCAGTTTCTACAGGAGCTGCAGTTTGAAAATGTAATCGCTGTTATTGAGGAGGGGGTGCCAGTCTGATCCATCCCAGGGAAGAGGAGGTGGGGGGTTGTCCAGGGAAACCAGGAGCAGCATACATGGGCCATTTTTTAATGAATCTCACATTATGCTGTAAATCAGGCCATCAGGGTGAAGACAGTTTGATGACATCATTCACGGTCGATTTCCAGCGGAGGGCCGGCGTTTGATTGGGCCCGTAAATCTCCCCCTGCCCCCGTTACCGGCGCGCTCCTGACAGCGTGCGCCGTCTGGTTTTGAGTTCTTAAACTCCGACACGCATGGCTTCGGCACAACGTGACCGGGCCCAGATGGAACTGTGATTTCCTCACAATGTTGTTTTTTATGTTATTTGGCTAACGTTTACCATCAGGTACAAGGTGAAGTGCCGAGTCCCTCAATGTCAGACCTCTCACCCCCCGAACAGAGAAAGATTCTGCTTATAGCATACAGTGTTTATATCACATAGCATTATATCCATAGTGTTTATATCATGCAGGACATATTTTCCTCCAGTATGTTGGGTACGCGTTTTTTAAAGTCACCAGTGTAACTAACAGGTCTGGCTTTCTATAAAATGTAAAAAGCAACAAACGGCTAGAACATACCTACAAGGAAGACACAGACAGTCCGATCAATAGCAGGCAACACCAAAATAAAGCAATCTGCGCCGACCGCTGTGACAACCAACATGACACAGCACGCAAACCGTGCGTCCGAAACTGCGCATCAGCGCGGAAAAGCTAAACCCCGAGGGAGAGCACGTCTGTTACTGCCGAAGCTGTGTGCAGAGGGAAAAGGCAAAACAACACCAAGCAAACTCACCGATTTTAGGGCTCCCCTCGCAGGGCAGCTGTCTTCTGCGCTCCACAGCCCCGCGGTGCTTTGTTCAGTTAGGTTTATTTTCTGTTAAACACGGCGGTATGAAGACGACAGGCCAAAGCTTTACTCCGAGAACCGACGGAGAGAGGGTGACTCCAGAAACACAGCGCTGCAGGCCCCAAACAAACGCTGTTTACCGGCGTCCCAAAATAAAACAAACCGCGAAAGAACGACCGAGATCTTTCCGAATTTCAACCAAATGCGGTCACCTGGCCTTCCTATCCAGGCTGCATCCAAAACGGTAGCCATCACTGCCTCCGTCCTGTTTGAACCTGCCGCTGCGCTTTCCTCTCCCTCCCCTTCCGGTCAGTAGCTCACCTGCGTGCGAGGAGCGTGTCTGGCTCTAACTCTGATAATATCACACACAGTATAATCACAGTGTTCACATGGTACAGCACATATCCGATATTGTTTATATCAATGGCTGAAAATTTGTAAATTAAATAGATTTTGTAATCTTTTTAGAATGCAATTAATTTCTGTTTCTAATTTTTTCCCCCACAGGCGCAAATCTAAACAAATCCAGATATTAGTTCATTGTGATTTGTCAAGAGTAAAATTACAGTGAAGCAGCAGTTTTAATGTGTGTTTAGAATGAGTGAAACGGAGAGCGTGTGCCTGTTTATATGAAGCAGATGAAGGCCAGCGAGTGATGTCTGTGTCACAGCAGACGTGATTCCTTCTGTTTGCAACAAATAATGCGTGTCCTTTTACTGAATGAATCAAGGAAATCAAGTTTATCTTTTAACATTACATCTGTCCATGTCTGCATTCACAGAAAGGTGCTGCAGTTCAGAAAGACTACTGAAATCAGTAGCTTGTACCTGCGTAAAGCAGGAAGGGTAGTAGGGAGCGGAGAGTTTTCAGAGATGACATCACTCCCTGAGACTCAGGTTAGCTAGCATCATTACCTGTGGAGTCGAGGGTAAATGCCTTCAGCAGAGCTGGTAACAACACGGAAAAGCATGTATACGACAAGAGCTGGGGTTCAGGTCTCACCCATGGACCTGCATACCTGTTACACACATAATTTGTGTGTGTGTGTGTGTCTGTGTGCATGGGTTTTTGTTTGCAGGTGAGTTCTGTCTTGCTGTAATACCATCACATGGTTTAATGCAGCGTTTCTCAAACCTCTCCTGGAGTACCACTTGTCCTGCATGTTTTATATCTCTCCCTGCTCCAGCACAGCTGATTCAAATGATCAGTTTGTTTTTCAGCAGCTTCAGGAGTTCATAACAAGTTGATCATTTGAATCAGCTGTGTTGGAGCAGGGAGAGATCTAAAACATGCAGGGCAGGGGGTCCTCCAGGAGAGGGTTGAGAAATGCTGGTGTAATGAAATGTAAAAATCTGCCCCAGTGTGCAGCTTTTCATTGGCATAGCTTGCACCTCAGCCATGTGGCTCCCTGGTTCCTGCAGGAATTTCCGGCAGACTTTCTCTCTACCAGTGGAGTGACAGTGTCAGTGTCCAGAGCTCCAGCCTGCCACAGCGCTTACACCCCGCCTGTGACCAGAGCTCCAGCCTGCCACAGCGCTTACACACTGCCTGTGACCAGAGCTCCAGCCTGCCACAGTGCTTACACACTGCCTGTGACCAGAGCTCCAAAGACTCCACAGCGTTATTGTTGGTTGTGTCATCATCATGCAAACATCTTCTGTTGCCTTTGACACCTACGGCTGCACCTTCTGTCCTGGAGTTTCTGGGTTAAAATGGCACAGTGAGACTGATGCATTTCATTTTTGCCACATTTTAACCGCTGTAATAAAAAAGCGAAGACCTCCCTCTCCCGCTGGTTCCAAAGTATTCAAACCTCACTCAGCGGAGCAAGCTTTGCTTCAGGAAGGGCTGCTGCCCCCACACTGCCCCAGACAGACAGGTAACAGTCTACCTGCCATCACAAAGTCTAGCTCACTTCCCAGGCTTGCTCCGCGCGGCTGCCGTCGTGCCTGGCGCCCGGGGCCGCTTTAGAATAACACATTACGTCCTGGTGCCCACAGCAACATGCGGCTGTAATCAGAGCTGCAGCTTTTCCACACTGCTGTCTCCCACCACATTCATTCTACAGCGATCACATTTCACAAACGCACAAATGGCTCACAGAGCCTCACTGGCAGCGAGCGGGAAAACCTCGGCTGAGACACTTACTGTAGCACGTTTCATAAATGTGTTATTTATGCCTCAGGCCGGTGTGGAGGGGTGGATGTAAGGCCTGTAAGGCCTGCTGCGTCTGCTTTGAGCTGCTAAAAGGTTCAGAAGCTTCATTCTCAGATTTTCAGCTTTCCTATTGGACACGGCGTTTGGGTAGAATGAGGGACACATCAGAGATCGACCCTTTTGACTGGTGTCAGCAGAGATATTTCTCATTAATGGTGGAGGAGGCCCAGTGCAGGGCAGCTGACTCTGAGTGCTGCTTCTCTAAACAAATTCTAACTTTTTTCAATTAACATTTGTCATGTTCACTGGGAAAACATGGAGGCTGTTAATTTAGACAAAATTAACTATGCGAGCACCGACCAACAGCAACCGATTAGTATCGCAAAACCCAGAGCCTCCAGAGCACACATTTTAAATCATATTTATCTGCTTATCAGTGTATCTAAGGTCAATAAACAGTCACTGATTGAGAAGCTAAAATGTTTTATTTAGCCTGGGTCATGTAAACCTATTTCATTTTTAAGCATAACCTACAGGTTGCATGTGTCAGTACTGTAAGAGATCTTTCTGCAGCTGGTTGGATGGGACAGAGCAGCCAGTCTGCATTACGAGTGTACAGCAGAGGCTGGTCAGTTACTCACTGCCTGGTTAACTGTTTTTGACAGGAAAATACAATTGGGCTTTCTGGACCGGAGCGCTATGGTAAAATGAGTTTAACCTGAATGGAATTTAGGTGTTTCATTAGGCGTTTACATCAGTACACCATTCATCGCAGCCTGTAAAATGTACAACTGCAGGCCGCTAAAGAGACAGCCTCTTCACCTCTGCAGGGCTGGTGTGAATAAGAGTGAAGCATAAGAGTGTGTACGTCGATGTCTCCAGTGTTCTACGTCACAGAGAGGCCGGGGTAAGGTGATGGGAACAGTCCGAAGCCAAATTCCAGGAACATCATCGTTACGGAGACGGCCTCACAGGGATTCCCCTCCAGAAAAAGAGAGGAAGACAGAGGGCTGATATTCGGGTAAATGATGCTTTGCTAAAGCAGACAACTCAGGCCTCTCCATCCCCCAGAACCTGCGAATTACAGGGCGTTTCTGCAGATCATGACCTGGGCTTGGTGATGCTGAAGCTTTAAAATGCTTCTTTTTATGCCGTTTGCAGGAAGCAAAAAAGCATGAAGAGCATACTGAGGATGTGCACCTGCTCGTCACCCTAGGGCTTCACCTTGTGTGAAATTACATATCATCTCCCAGAGGCAAAATATAAAACAAGCAGAATTCACAGACAGAACGCATGGGCTGCAGCTCCTCCACACCACAGAAGGCGACATTCTAAACAGGATAATGCTCTGATTGCTCAACAGCCTGCGTCATCTGACTTACCATAAAAATCCTACAATATTCTTCAAGTTTAATATCGTTCAGCTGACATAATCATAACTGGCCAATAGCTAAATCTGGCAGTAGTGAACCATCACGTCTACCAATTAGTGTCTATGAATCTGTGTCTATAAGAGTGAAGTCTTTGGGATATTAAAGTGAGAGCTGGACTCATTGTCATCATTAAAAACACACCATTGTCATAATGAGGGGGGTTCTCTGGCATTCTGCTCAGATTCCCCGGCTGGCTGTCTCAGCTTTGTGAGAGATGTTTCAGCTGATGTGTGGTGAGAGTTCAGATGGAAGCTGGTGTGCGTTACCCAGGTGGAGGTCTGTCTCAGCTTTGCCTGTTTCAGCTGATGTGTGGTGAGAGTTCAGATGGAAGCTGGTGTGCGTTACCCAGGTGGAGGTGACAGAGGCTCGTGCATCTTATTTTAAACTGAAAGAGTTTACGTTACAGATTGACGGGCATCTCACAAAGGGAAGACGCAGGGCAGGAAGAGGCGAGGCGGGTTTGTCTGAGACTCCGTGGCTCTGCTGGGGCGCGAGCGTGTTCCCGGCCCTCCTCGCTCCGCGCAGGGGCCCAAAGGCATGGCCTTTCT